>NC_134687.1:84045909-84366409 GCF_050947455.1 Rhinoderma darwinii
TATAATACTACAGTGTATAATACTACAGTATATAATAGAACCACTACAGTATATAATAGAACCACTACAGTATATAATACTAGAGTACATAATAGAACCACTACAGTATATAATAGAACCACTACAGTATATAATACTACAGTATATAATAGAACCACTACAGTATATAATAGAACCACTACAGTATATAATACTACAGTATATAATGCCACCACTACAGTATATAATACTACAGTATATAATAGAACCACTACAGTATATAATACTACAGTATATAATAGAACCACTACAGTATATAATACTACAGTATATAATAGAACCACTACAGTATATAATACCACCACTACAATATATAATACTACAGTATATAATAGAGCCACTACAGTATATAATAGAACCACTACGGTATATAATACTACAGTATATAATACTACAGTATATAATAGAACCACTACAGTATATAATACTACAGTATATAATACTACAGTATATAATAGAACCACTACAGTATATAATAGAACCACTACAGTATATAATACTACAGTATATAATAGAACCACTACAGTATATAATAGAACCACTACAGTATATAATACTACAGTATATAATAGAACCACTACAGTATATAATACTACAGTATATAATACCACCACTACAGTATATAATAGAACCACTACAGTATAACACTACAGTATATAATAGAACCACTACAGTATATAATAGAACCACTACAGTATATAATAGAACCACTACAGTATATAATACTACAGTATATAATAGAACCACTACAGTATATAATAGAACCACTACAGTATATAATACTACAGTATATAATAGAACCACTACGGTATATAATACTACAGTATATAATAGAACCACTACAGTATAACACTACAGTATATAATAGAACCACTACAGTATATAATACTACAGTATATAATAGAACCACTACAGTATATAATACCACCACTACAATATATAATACTACAGTATATAATAGAACCACTACAGTATATAATAGAACCACTACGGTATATAATAGAACCACTACAGTATATAATACTACAGTATATAATAGAACCACTACAATATATAATACTACAGTATATAATAGAACCACTACAGTATATAATACTACAGTATATAATAGAACCACTACAGTATATAATACTACAGTATATAATAGAACCACTACAGTATATAATACCACCACTACAATATATAATACTACAGTATATAATAGAACCACTACGGTATATAATAGAACCACTACAGTATATAATACTACAGTATATAATAGAAATACTACAGTATATAATACCACCACTACAATATATAATACTACAGTATATAATAGAACCACTACTGTATATAATTGAACCACTACGGTATATAATAGAACCACTACAGTATATAATACCACCACTACAATATATAATACTACAGTATATAATAGAACCACTACAGTATATAATACTACAGTATATAATAGAACCACTACAGTATAATACTACAGTATATAATAGAACCACTACAATATATAATACTACAGTATATAATAGAACCACTACAGTATATAATACTACAGTATATAATAGAACCACTACAGTATATAATACCACCACTACAATATATAATACTACAGTATATAATAGAACCACTACGGTATATAATAGAACCACTACAGTATATAATAGAACCACTACGGTATATAATAGAACCACTACAGTATATAATACTACAGTATATAATAGAACCACTACAGTATATAATACCACCACTACAGTATATAATACTACAGTATATAATAGAACCACTACAGTATATAATAGAACCACTACAGTATATAATACTACAGTATATAATAGAACCACTACAGTATATAATAGAACCACTACAGTATATAATAGAACCACTACAGTATATAATACTACAGTATATAATAGAACCACTACAGTATATAATAGAACCACTACGGTATATAATAGAACCACTACAGTATATAATACTACAGTATATAATACTACAGTATATAATAGAACCACTACAGTATATAATAGAACCACTACAGTATATAATACTACAGTATACAATGCCACCACTACAGTATATAATAGAACCACTACAGTATATAATACTACAGTATATAATAGAACCACTACAGTATATAATACTACAGTATATAATAGAACCACTACAGTATAATACTACAGTATATAATAGAACCACTACAGTATATAATAGAACCACTACAGTATATAATACTACAGTATATAATACCACCACTACAGTATATAATAGAACCACTACAGTATATAATACTACAGTATATAATAGAACCACTACGGTATATAATACTACAGTATATAATACTACAGTATATAATAGAACCACTACAGTATATAATAGAACCACTACAGTATATAATACTACAGTATATAATGCCACCACTACAGTATATAATACTACAGTATATAATGCCACCACTACAGTATATAATACTACAGTATATAATGCCACCACTACAGTATATAATACTACAGTATATAATAGAACCACTACAGTATATAATACTACAGTATATAATAGAACCACTACAGTATATAATACTACAGTATATAATAGAACCACTACAGTATATAATAGAACCACTACAGTATATAATAGAACCACTACAGTATATAATACTACAGTATATAATAGAACCACTACAGTATATAATAGAACCACTACAGTATATAATACTACAGTATATAATAGAACCACTACAGTATATAATACCACCACTACAGTATATAATAGAACCACTACAGTATAACACTACAGTATATAATAGAACCACTACAGTATATAATAGAACCACTACAGTATATAATACTACAGTATATAATAGAACCACTACAGTATATAATAGAACCACTACAGTATATAATACTACAGTATATAATAGAACCACTACAGTATATAATAGAACCACTACAGTATATAATACTACAGTATATAATAGAACCACTACGGTATATAATACTACAGTATATAATAGAACCACTACAGTATAACACTACAGTATATAATAGAACCACTACAGTATATAATACTACAGTATATAATAGAACCACTACAGTATATAATACCACCACTACAATATATAATACTACAGTATATAATAGAACCACTACAGTATATAATAGAACCACTACGGTATATAATAGAACCACTACAGTATATAATACTACAGTATATAATAGAACCACTACAATATATAATACTACAGTATATAATAGAACCACTACAGTATATAATACTACAGTATATAATAGAACCACTACAGTATATAATACTACAGTATATAATAGAACCACTACAGTATATAATACCACCACTACAATATATAATACTACAGTATATAATAGAACCACTACAGTATATAATAGAACCACTACGGTATATAATAGAACCATTACAGTATATAATACTACAGTATATAATAGAACCACTACAGTATATAATACCACCACTACAATATATAATACTACAGTATATAATAGAACCACTACTGTATATAATTGAACCACTACGGTATATAATAGAACCACTACAGTATATAATACCACCACTACAATATATAATACTACAGTATATAATAGAACCCCTACAGTATATAATACTACAGTATATAATAGAACCACTACAGTATATAATACTACAGTATATAATAGAACCACTACAGTATATAATAGAACCACTACAATATATAATACTACAGTATATAATAGAACCACTACAGTATATAATACTACAGTATATAATAGAACCACTACAGTATATAATACCACCACTACAATATATAATACTACAGTATATAATAGAGCCACTACAGTATATAATAGAACCACTACGGTATATAATAGAACCACTACAGTATATAATAGAACCACTACAGTATATAATAGAACCACTACAGTATATAATACCACCACTACAATATATAATACTACAGTATATAATAGAACCACTACAGTATATAATAGAACCACTACGGTATATAATAGAACCACTACGGTATATAATAGAACCACTACAGTATATAATAGAACCACTACGGTATATAATAGAACCACTACAGTATATAATACTACAGTATATAATAGAACCACTACAGTATATAATACCACCACTACAATATATAATACTACAGTATATAATAGAACCACTACAGTATATAATAGAACCACTACGGTATATAATAGAACCACTACAGTATATAATACCACCACTACAATATATAATACTACAGTATATAATAGAACCACTACAGTATATAATACTACAGTATATAATAGAACCACTACAGTATAACACTACAGTATATAATAGAACCACTACAGTATATAATACTACAGTATATAATAGAACCACTACAGTATATAATACCACCACTACAATATATAATACTACAGTATATAATAGAGCCACTACAGTATATAATAGAACCACTACAGTATATAATAGAACCACTACGGTATATAATAGAACCACTACAGTATATAATACTACAGTATATAATAGAACCACTACAGTATATAATACTACAGTATATAATAGAACCACTACGGTATATAATAGAACCACTACAATATATAATACTACAGTATATAATAGAACCACTACAGTATATAATAGAACCACTACAGTATATAATAGAACCACTACAGTATATAATAGAACCACTACGGTATATAATAGAACCACTACAGTATATAATACTACCGTATATAATAGAACCACTACAGTATATAATACCACCACTACAATATATAATACTACAGTATATAATAGAACCACTACAGTATATAATAGAACCACTACGGTATATAATAGAACCACTACAGTATATAATACCACCACTACAATATATAATACTACAGTATATAATAGAACCACTACAGTATATAATACTACAGTATATAATAGAACCACTACAGTATATAATACTACAGTATATAATAGAACCACTACAGTATATAATAGAACCACTACAGTATATAATACTACAGTATATAATAGAACCACTACAGTATATAATAGAACCACTACGGTATATAATAGAACCACTACAGTATATAATACTACAGTATATAATAGAACCACTACAGTATATAATACTACAGTATATAATGCCACCACTACAGTATATAATAGAACCACTACAGTATATAATACTACAGTATATAATAGAACCACTACAGTATATAATACTACAGTATATAATAGAACCACTACAGTATAATACTACAGTATATAATAGAACCACTACAGTATATAATAGAACCACTACAGTATATAATACTACAGTATATAATACCACCACTACAGTATATAATACTACAGTATATAATAGAACCACTACAGTATATAATAGAACCACTACAGTATATAATACTACAGTATATAATGCCACCACTACAGTATATAATACTACAGTATATAATAGAACCACTACAGTATATAATAGAACCACTACAGTATATAATACTACAGTATATAATAGAACCACTACAGTATATAATACTACAGTATATAATAGAACCACTACAGTATATAATAGAATCACTACAGTATATAATACTACAGTATATAATAGAACCACTACAGTATATAATACTACAGTATATAATAGAACCACTACAGTATATAATAGAACCACTACAGTATATAATACTACAGTATATAATAGAACCACTACAGTATATAATACTACAGTATATAATACCACCACTACAGTATATAATAGAACCACTACAGTATATAATAGAACCACTACAGTATATAATACTACAGTATATAATACCACCACTACAGTATATAATACTACAGTATATAATAGAACCACTACAGTATATAATACTACAGTATATAATAGAACCACTACAGTATATAATAGAACCACTACAGTATCTAATACTACAGTATATAATAGAACCACTACAGTATATAATAGAACCACTACAGTATATAATACTACAGTATATAATAGAACCACTACAGTATATAATAGAACCACTACAGTATATAATACTACGGTATATAATAGAACCACTACAGTATATAATAGAACCACTACAGTATATAATACTACAGTATATAATAGAACCACTACAGTATATAATACTACAGTATATAATAGAACCACTACAGTATATAATAGAACCACTACGGTATATAATACTACAGTATATAATAGAACCACTACAGTATAACACTACAGTATATAATAGAACCACTACAGTATATAATACTACAGTATATAATAGAACCACTACAGTATAACACTACAGTATATAATAGAACCACTACAGTATATAGCACAACGTACACACCACTCACTCGTTTCCGGTACTGCCTCTGCTTCATCACAACACGGCCGTATATAGAATGGAGCTGCTCCTGGTAGGTTTGATGACGTCGGAGTCACATGGTGTTGAGGTCACATGACCGGACTGGAAGGGGAGGGACTTACTTGTAATGCAGGTCAATGGAGGGAAAAGCGGTAGTAAGTGGTAAGGAAGCGGTGAGGAGAAAAGTGTGAGAGCGACTAGAGGATGCAGTCCCCGAACGTGGACACATGGGGGAAAGTGCTGCGTGTGAGGGGGATATGCTGGGAAGATGATGGGGTAGTAGTCTGCAGTCTTGTGTGCTGTATGAGGGGCCTGTCCTATAGATATCACGCGTGATGCCGGATTGCCGGACCCCTCTGCACTAGTTCTAATTTAGCGGTTTTTTTGTAGGCTCGTGTGGATAAAAGAAACGTGACTCCACGATGGGGGAGACCCGCCTACAATGTCACTGCATGCTGCTGACTGGATTGATGTGTCCCCGGTCTGAGCATACAATAATCCCCTTCCCGACCACCAATATGTGTTTTTGTTAAGGCGATTTTTGCACGAGTTGGATACACTGCGGAAAAGTCTGTATCGTATCCGACCCGGAAACCACCGAAAAAAATTAGTGACGAAATTTGGTGCCGATATTCGGCCAGATTGACTGCTGCGGAAAATGGCCAACCGGAGAAAGAAAAGCCTGTACTCCCCTCTCCTGGCGCTTCCATAGCAACGTAAGATACGGCTGCTCTGTATACAGAATGCAGAGCAGCTGTATCTAAAAAAGTAAAAGTTATTTTTAATAAAAACTAATTAGAAAGTTGTACAAAACTGCCTTTCAAATCTTTACATAGCCTTTAAGGCCAGGTTCACACACACAGTTTCGATTAAATTTTTGTGGCAGTTTTTGGCTCCGTTTTTTTTTAGCCAAACACAGAAGAGGACACAAAAGAAAGGAGATGCATGAGATTTTCCTTTATACCTTTTGTTCAGTTTGGATCCACTTCTGGCTTTGGCTAAAATTAAAAAACTTTATCAAGACTGTGTGTGTGTGTGTGATCCTGGCCTAAGAGTTGGTGCAAGAATATGTACACTGTTAGGCCCCATGCACACGACCGTAAAAAACCTCTGTTTTTGCGGACCGCAATTGCGGTCCGCAAAAACGGAGCCATTCACTTTCATTGAACACGGACACCTTTCCGTAGCACTACGGAAGGGTGTCAGTGCCGTGGAAATGTTCCGGGAATTATGGAACATGTCCGTTCTTTCGCATTTTGCGGGCCGTTCTCCCATACTGTGTATGGGAGCACGGCCCGAAAATGCGTCTGTCAGCGGCTGGCCGTGCCTGCAATCGCGGGCCGTGATTGCGGGCACGGTCGTGTGCATGGGGCCTTAGTGTATGTTCACACGCTTAGCAAAAAACGTCTGAAAGTACGGAGCTGTTTTCAAGGGAAAACAGCTCCTGATTTTCAGACGTTTTTTGAGCAACTTGCGTTTTTCGCTGCGTTTTTACGGCCGTTTTTGGAGCTGTTTTCAATAGAGTCTATGAGAAAACGGCTCCAAAAACGTCCCAAGAAGTGACCTGCACTTCTTTTGATGAGCCGTCATTTTACACGCCGTATTTTGACAGCGACGCGTAAAATGACAGCTTGTCTGCACAGAACATCGTAAGACCCATTGCATAAAACTCACGACATGTCCTTCGCGCATCACGCAGCCATTGAAGTCCATGGGTGCGTGAAAACCGCACACGGACGCACTTCCGTGTGCCACGCGTGATGTGCGCTACAGTAGTCAAAACTGAATGAAAACAGAAATGCACCACGTGCTTTTTTGTTTACAAACATAAAACAGTGTCATAATGATGGCGGCTGCGCGAAAATCACGCATCCGCGCATCATATGCTGCTGACACACGGAGCTTTTGCACGCGCAAAACGCACACGCTCGTGTGAATCCGGCCTTCGGGTATGTGCACACCCAAAATCAAGAACGTCTGAAAATACGGAGCTGTTCTCAATGGAAAACATCTAATTTTCAGACTTTCAAAGTCGCGGTTTTAATTGCCGTTTTTGGAGCTGTTTTTCTAGAGTCTGAAAAAGGGCTCTAAAAACGGATGAAGAAGTGGCATGCACTTTTTCACGGCTGTTTTTTGTTTTTGAAAAACGGCCGCGTAAAAAACGCCCCTTTAGAACACAACACTGTTTTTCCCATTGAAATCAAAGGGCAGATGTTTGGAGGCGTTCTGCTTCTGGTTTTTCAGCCGTTTTTCCCGACGTTTGGCCCAAAAAACGCCTGAAAACACCCCATGTGAACATACTCTCAGGGTAAGTTCACACAGGGTGGATTCGCTGCGTTAAGGCACACAGCATATCTGCCCTTTTGCCCGCAGGGAATTCTGCCTGAAAAACGCACCAAATTGTGATGCAGTTTTTCGCCCGGAATGTTCGCTGCAATTTAAATAAATAATTGATATGCTTACCATGGCGACGAATCCCTCCTGACATTCTTTAGCCCTGGGATGACGTTTCACTGTGATTGGCTGCAGCGGTCACATGGGATGAAACGTCATCCTAGGAGGCTGGCCTGTACGAAGAAACAGAATTCTGGGTAAGTCTATAAAAAATGTTGAGTTGCGATTTATTTTTTCCGAGCGGAATTGCATTTTGTCCTCTGCAAAAACATCCGCTATTTGTTGCAGGTTTTACCTCCCCATTGATTTAAATGAGGAAAACCTGCAACAAAAAATTAGCGGTTACGTAAATCCAATTGACATGCTGCGGATGAAAAAAACGCACCGCAGGTCAATTTCTGAGCGTTTTTTTCCGCTCATCATTTACGCAGCGGCTGGATGAGATTTGTTCAAATCTCATCCACTCTGCCGCTACTGTATAAGGCCTTATTTACACCAGCGTGTTAAACGTCTGGAACAGCCGCCGTCCCACGGAACTATGTAATTCAATGTGGCTGTTCACACAGCTGTTGTTTCAACGGACCGTGGGAAAATAGGACATGTCCTATCTTTTCACGCATCCCTCCATAGACTCTCATCTATGGGGGGATGCAAGACATCTTGTCCCGCAGTGCCGAGCACGGATGCACCTCGGCCGTGAAAAACAGTCGTTTTTCACGTCCGAGGTGCGCAACGCTCGTGTAAATATGGCCTTATGCTGCGGATTTTCCACAATAAAATCCACAGTATTTACGCCATGTGTGAACTCAACCTTAAAGGGAATGTGTCGCTAGAAAAAGATATAGATTTTCTTTAGTTAAACTGTTAGTCCATAAATGATTACACATTGTTCTAATTTTTTTAATTTTTTTCACAAGTCAGGAAATATTATAATTTATTTATTATATTATATTTTATTTATTTATAATAGATTCTAATTTATAACATTTCCATGTGCTGGCCACTAGAGGGAGCAATTCCCAAAATTGCAGCATTGCAATGTGGTAAAGCAACCTCATTGCTTTATGCTGCAAAATTGGAGAAGACAAACTCGCTCTAGTGTCCTCACACAATCCCCCTCCTTTATCCCGGCTAGTGCCAGGAGAAAGGAGGGGGAAGAATGTTCAAACCTCCTACACTGTGCCGCCATTTTTTGAGCGAATACACAGTGTAGGAGGATTAGATACAGTGCTAATCACACAGTATAACACGAACATACACAAACATAACTTTCCTGCCGCGGCCGCCACTCCCTTCGCTCCTAGTCCTTGCTTCTGAACATATGGACGGAAGCCGCGACCGGAAGTAGTCATCTTACTGTCCGGCCGCGGCTTTCCGGTCCACATGAAAATGGCGCCGGATGTTGCTTTGCCAAAGACCTTCCTTTTGGACTGTGTGGGAGCGGCGCATCCCACACAGACGGCGTACGCTATAGTGAATGGAACGGCTCCCGTTCGCATTCACTATGGGGATGTATGTGCCGTATTCCATCTCTGTATGTGTCGTTAATCGACACATACAGAGATAAAAAAAAATGGCAGCCCCCATAAAGAAGTAAAAGAAATAAAAAAGTAAAACACAAAAACACAAATAAATAAAATGTATTTTAATAACATACTAAAAGCAAAAACATATAAAAAAAAATTTTTTCGTGACACCTGTGGAAAACGATTTAATACTTAAAATGAGTACGTTCTGTCGGGGAATTGGTTCATAAACTTGTATGTGCAGGACCTTTACCTCATGTATGTTGTAAACAAATGTGAGTCGTATGTTTGATGGCTTTTTTTCTTGTTGCACTTGTATCTTGATCTGCTTTATATACAATATGATTAAAAGAAATGTTTCACGAGAAATGTGTCTTGTTTTTTTTGTGTCGTTTATAAAGACTACATGTGGCAGTTTGCGTTGTGCGCGCGGGAAGGAACGCGTGTTGTTTACTGCACATTTACTGCTGTTTTTGGCCTCATGGCCAGTACAGGTGAAGCACAGGGTTTTGTGATGAAAACAGCATGGCATACCTGCGGCAATTCGGTGTAAAACTGCAACATATACAAGAACCCTTAAAGAGGCTCTGTCACCAGATTATAAGTGCCCTGTCTCCTACATAATCTGATTGGCGCTGTAATGTAGATAATAACAGTGGTTTTTATTTTGAAAAACGATCATTTTTGAGCAAGTTATAAACAATTTTATATTTATGCTAATTCGTTTCTTGATAGACAACTGGGCGTGTTTTTACTTTTAACCAACTGGGTGTTGTACAGAGGAGTGTATGACGCTGACCAATCAGTGACCAATCAGTGTCATACACTTCTCATTGTTCCAGCCCGTTGTTACAGTGTTATTGTGCAGTGATAGAAGCTTGGCTGGAACAATGAGAGGTGTATGACACTGATTAGTCACTGATTGGTCAGCGTCATACACTCCTCTGTACAACACCCAGTTGGTTAAAAGTAAAAACACGTCCAGTTGTCTATTAAGAAACTAATTAGCATAAATCTAAAATTGCTCATAACTTGCTCAAAAATGATCGTTTTTCAAAATAAAAACCACTGTTATCTATGTTACAGCGCCGATCAAATTATGTAGGAGACAGGGCACTTATAATCTGGTGACAGAGCCTCTTTAAGGAGAAGGAAAAAAAAAAAGGGAAAATAAGTTCAGAGGGGTGACCATCCCCAAACTCCTCCAGGCACCTGCCTCTTGATAGCGGATCACAGAACAGCCAGCCCTCTCATAATCTGCGGGGGTTCCATTGTTTGGTCTGAGGGGATCTGACTGCCGACTTCCACCGATCAAGACTGAAGTGTGAATGAGGCTAAGCTGCAATATCATACCCGGTACATGGATAAGAGCAGAGCTGTGCCAGGAAGAAATCCGTCATTCTTGTGAAGAGCTGGATTACAGGAAATTTGGGTCTATTGTATATTAACTCTCAAATACATATGTATAGTTACTGGCAGGTCATCAGTGAAAGCTGGTAAAGCTCCCGACGTACACGATAAGCGTCCATAGGTCTCCATCAGCCTGACGAAGGCCAAAGTGTGTCCTGTCCTCGTGTGTACTGTTACAACGGTATACTTTTAACTTTTTTTTGGAGTATGGAAAAGCATAGTAGACTATTCTTTTCTATCCAGAGGGATCTCGCAATAAAAGTATACAGAGCAGTATACGTTTTTTTTCCTTTTAAGATAAGAGCCTATGGGTGAGGTATGACATATGTCGCAGCTATACATCATCAGCTTTTTAATAGCCTTTCATGGCGACTTCGTTAAAAGGATACCATTATATTCTATGGGCGATGTATGTGTTAAATGGATTCTTAACCTTTGCGCACCCGGACGTGCCATTATGTACTAGTGCGGGGGGTCATGTTTGGAGCGCCCTCGTGTGCTGGGCGCACACCATATGCAGGGTGTCAGCTGTGTTTTACAGCTGACACACGGGACTAACAGCCAGGAAAAGCCATCGCACTATTCCTGGCTGTTTAACCTCTCAAATGCAGCATCTGAGGCAACGAGATCGGGTGGTGACGACTGTTGTCATGGCAGCCCAGGGGTCTAATGAAGGTCCGCAGGACTGCCTTCTCTCTGCCTCGATTAAGCCCTTAATACCTATAAGTTCCAAGCCAAACAGAAAACCTGTTTCAACAATAAACGTCCTTATATATCGACACTAGAAGTAGAAGACCTATAAGGACATATATAGACACAATAGATCCAGAATATAAATCACCAATAGTATAAATAGCACTATCCAATATATGAAAAAATATCATTATTAGAATATATTATAAAAACATTTATCGGCCATCACACAAAGTATAAAACAACATACAATAAAAATGTGGTAGTGGTATGAGGGATCACAATGCACCACATTACATATACATGCGATAGGGCGGTATAGTATATAGATATTCAAAGACACTGTACATAATTACACCTCATAAATTACCAGTTCATGAATACATAATCACTGGATAAGGGGTACAGATGAAACGGTAAAAAAGATCCAAATTAGATCAAATACCAACCCATATTTTGCATATTTATTCCTCAACAAGACAAACCACAGACCACAACCAAGCACCCCTTAACAGAAGTCTGTAAAAATGACAATATACTGCATTACATTAGTATTGCAGTGCATTGTACCAATTATCGCTGGTTCAAGTCCTTTAGAGGGACTAATAAACTTAAAAAAAAAAAAAAGTGAAATTAAAGGGAATGTGTCGCGAGTTAAACCCTTTTTTTTTTTTAAAGTAAGTTACTTATTTCTGTTATATTATTTAAGTTTTTTGCTGTATTTTCTTTTTCTTCCACATGGTGGAAAGTATTAAAAATGAAATAATAATTTGACATGTTTTCCTATGTTGGCCACCAGAGGGAGCACTTCCCAGAATTACAGCAAGGTGAATAAGGCAAAACAACCTGACTCTCAGCTGCCGGAAATGTGGGAGGGAATCTCACCCCCCCTTCTACAAGCTAGGAAAAGGTGTCTTCAAATTGCTAAGCATTGTCCGGCTGCCATTTTGGAAGTGATTGTACAAATGGCAGCTGGCAGAAGGTCGTTTTTGTCCGTTTTTTTATGGCCGTTTTTGGCCGCGTTTTTCTATAGAGTGAATGAAAAACGTCCCAAGAAGTGATATGCACTTCTTTTTGGCATGCGTCTTTTTTACGTGGCGTTTGTGGAAAACGGCCACGTAAAAACGCCCCGTCGGAAAAGTACGCTGTATTTCCCATTGAAACCAACGCGCAGATGTTTGTAGGCGTTCTGCTTCCGATTTTTTGGGACGATTACGGCTTGAAAAACGGCTGAAAACACTACGTGTGAACATACCCTTAGAATGATGAAAGTGAAGTGTGACTTTTCAGTTGACAGGTTCACATGGCGTGTATTTGACACGTTTTTTTGCGCAGTTTACGAGCCCAAAAACGCATCAAAAAACGCTTGATTACACTTTTTATTTACATAATTTGTAAAGTGCACTGTTAGTACATACAACGCGCTTTTTTTACACACGCGTAATGTTGAGTCAATTCCTTTCCACACACACTCAGCTCTGCTACACACAGACACAACTCTGCTACACACACACACACACACACACACACACACACACACACACACACTCAGCTCTGCTGCACACAGACACACACTCAGCTTTGCTACACACAGACACAGCACTACTACACACACACACACACACACACACACACACACACACACACACACACACACACACACACACACACACACACACACACAGCTCTCCTAAACACAGACAACCATACACAACACTGCTAGACACAGCACTGCTACACTTAGACACACACACTCAGTTCTGCTACACACAAATACACACACGGAGGCGGGGGTCACGAGTGGGTGGGGGTCTGTGAGAGAGAGAGAGAGAGGGACAGACAGAGACACACACACCTTACCTGCAGTGCAGCCGGTCTTCATAATGGCACCTGCTATCTCCCTACAAACAGCTTCTCTGCTGGAAGGCTCTGAACTGCGCCTGCGCAGTACAGAGCCAGGTGGCAGACACAATGAACGTTTCCCGTTCATTGTGTCCTATGCACTGTGCTGCCCAGGGGCGTAACTAGGAAAGACTGGGCCCCATAGCAAACTTTTGACTAGGGCCCCCCCTCTGCTGGGTATCACGCAACCCCCCCCCCTTTGTAGATAGTGCCTCCCTATAGATTCCACCACACAGCGCCCCCCTATAGATAGCACCATACACAGCCCCCTGCAGATAACGCCATACAGCCCCCCTGTAGATAACGCCATACAGACCCCCTCTGTAGATAACGCCATACAGCCCCCCTGTAGATAACGCCATACAGTCCCCCCTATAGAGAATGCCATACAGCCCCCCCTTTAGAAAATGCCATACAGAACCCCTCTGTAGATAACGCAATGTACCCCCCCCTCCAAAAAAAACGGCCTATAGTTTGTCCTACAAAAGACATGCATCCCCTATCCACAGGATAGGGGATACATGTGTGATCGCTGGCAGCGATAAGGAGAATGGGGGACCGAAAGTCCCCCGAAGTTCTCCATGACTAACCTCGGACTTCCGGCGTCTGCGCAGTTCAATAAAAATGAAAGGAGCGCTAGTCACGCATGCGCACAAGCGCGACCGGCGCTCCATTCATTTCTACGGAGCTGCCGACACAGACCCCGGAAGTCCGAGGTTTGTCATGGAGAACTTAGGGGGGACTTTCGGTCCCCCGTTCTCCTCATCGCTGCCAGCGATCACACATGTATCCCCTATCCTGTGATTAGGGGATACATGTCTTATGTAGGAACAACCCCTTCAGTGGCGTCGTGCTGTAGCAGCCATAGCGGCTGCTAGCGGAGCCTGCTGCCATGGGAGGGGGCCGTGCCGGCGGGTGGCACGGGCCCCCTCATGCTGCAGGCCCTGTAGAAGTCGCTACGGCTGCTATAGCGGTAGTTACGCCACTGCGTATAGGTTTGTACGGCGTAAAACTACAGCTCCCAGCATGGCCTGAACAATGATAAGGATATGCTGGGAGATGCGGTTTCACAAAAAAAATCCTATCACCATCATCTCGCTGCAGATCATACAGTGACTACATTACTGATTAGAGGCAGAATAAACATTTACATTAAGTGACTCACCGGTGACGTCTCAGATTCTAGTTCTTTTCTTCTCCCTCCGGTTCAGACATCTATGATGGATTTCTACCGGCCATGACCCATTTCTGCAGTTTTCCGTTCAGATGTCTTCAGCTTCTCACTTTTAAAACATTTCTGCACCTGTAAACAAAGTTAAAATTCTCAACACATCTAAATATAACTGTCACACACACACACACCGTGCCCCCTGTAGATAGTGACCTACATAGAAGCCCCTATAGATAGTGCCCACATGTGGACTCCAGAGCTGCAAGGCAATAGTGCTAACCACTGAGCCACGGTGCTGCCCTACATATAGCTTCCCCTATAGTTCTTGCTCCACGTATAGCCCACCTCTGTACATAGTGTCTCACATATAGCTCCCCCTGTATATAGTGTCCCACATATAGCCCACCCCTGTAGACTGTGCACTACATATAGCCACCCTGTTGCTAGTGCCCCACAGGTAACCCACCCCTGTATATAGTGGCCCACATATAGACCCCCCTGTATATAGTGGCCCACATATAGACCCCCCCCTGTATATAGTGGCCCACATATAGAGCCCCCTGTATATAATGGCTCACATATAGAGCCCCCTGTATATAGTGGCCAACATATAGACCCCCCCTGTATATAGTGGCCCACATATAGAGCCCCCTGTATATAGTGGCCCACACCCCCACATATAGACCCCCCCTGTAGCTACTGCCCCACATATAGACCCCCCCTGTAGCTACTGCCCCACATATAGACCCCCCTGTAGCTACTGCCCCACATATAGAACCCTATATATAATAGCCCACATAAAGATGACCCCCCCCCCCCCCACCACTATAGATAATGCCATTCACATTTTTATGAGGGGGAAAAAACAAAAACTTGACATACTCACATTCTCCGGTTCCCACGCTGTTCACTGGCGATGCAGACATGCTCTCTTCTGAGCATGTCTGCAGGAGCTGAACGAGCGTCCTCCAATGACGCTGATTGGCGGGGCAGAATGACTTGCCCCGCCAATCAGCACCTTCTAAGCATGGAAGCGGCGCGATGATGTCATCGCGCCGCTAGCCAATCAGTGTCATTGTAAGGCACTGGATGGTCAGGCACGGAACATGCCCGGCCATTCAGTGCTAATACATGTGTTTGGCTGCCGCTAGCACTGGGGCCCCCTCCGGTGCTAGCGACACCTACAGGCATGAGAGGGCCTGTGTAAGTCTCGGCGTCGCGGGCCCCACAGTAGCGACGCTACCGCTGTAGTAGCCATAACGGCTGCTAGCGGCGCCACCGGGCCCCCTCAAGCCCCGGGCCCCGTAGCAGCCGCTACTGCTGCTACCGCGGTAGTTACGCCACTGGTGCTGCCGCATTCCATCTGTGTATGTGTTGTTAAGAGACACATACACAGATGAAATAAAACATGGCAGCCCCCAATACAGTAAGAAAGTGTTAATAAAAAAAAACTTTGCGTGTGAAAAATGAAATAAAGTCAATATAATATTTTATTAAATAAAAACACATAAATTAATTTAAAAAAAAATCATGACACTGTCCCTTTAAGTTTTTAGTGGGAAAAAAAGAAAAAATATTAAAAGTTAAAGAAAAAACTTTTCCCATTTTCCCCCTAAAGTAATGTAAAAAATAAAAAGTAACCAAAATTGGTATCGCTGCGTCTGTAAAAGTCTGAGCTATTACAATATAACGTTATATAACGCGCAGGGCGAAAGCCATAAAAAATGTAAATCGCCAAGTTTGCAGTTTTTTGGTCAACTTAACTCTTAGGGTATGTTCTTACGCAGTGTTTTCAGACGTAATTAGTGCGTTTTCCGCCTCGAATTCCGCCTGAAAAAACGGCTCCATAACGCCTACAAACATCTGCCCATTGCTTTCAATTTTACGCGTCGCTGTCAAAAGACGGCGCGTAAAAAGACGCCCGCAAAAAAGAAGTGCATGTCACTTCTTGGGACGTTTTTGGAGCCGTTTTTCATTGACTCCATTGAAAAACAGCTCCAATAACGTCCGTAAAATATGCAGCGTTTGCTACAAAAAAAACGTCTGAAAATCAGGAGCTGTTTTGACCTGAAAACATCTCCGTATTTTCAGACATTTCTGGTCACTGCGTGTGAACATACCCTTAAAAAAAATGTAATAAGTGATCAAAAAGTGGTATATACCAAAAAATGGTACAGATGAAAATTACAGTGCGTTCCATATGCTGCTAACAGCCAGGAGCAGCGATCACACTGTTCCTGGCTGTTTAACCCCTCAAATGTTTTTTGGTCCACTTAGCTCTCAAATAAAGTTTATTATCAATAAAAGTAGTAAAATATAAAAAAAATCCATATAAATTTGGTATCATTGTAATCGTATTGAGCCACAGAATAAAGATCAGTTATCGTTTTTACTGCACGGTGAAAGCCGTAAAAACTAAACCCAAAAAACAATGAATACGGGAGTGAAAGATCAAAAAATGGCTTCATCCTGAAGGGGTTAAAAGTAGTAATATATATAAAAATGTATATTTATTTGATTTCACCGTAATCGTATTGAGCCACAGAATAAAAGTTGTTGTATTTTCTACCGCACGGTGAAAGCTGTGAAAACGAAACCCAAAAAACAATTGAGAAATCACAGTTTTTTCCAATTTCAGTCCGCAAATAATATTTTTTTCAGTTTCCCAGTACATTATATGGTACTTTGAATTCTACCAATAAAAACTACAACTCCTCCCGCAAAGAATATGCCCCACGCCACTCTTTTGACGGAAAAATAAAACAGTTATGGCTCTTGGAACGCGGGGAGTGAACTACGAAAATTACTCATTCCTGGCTCAGTCCTGAAGGGGTTGATAGTGGCATCTGTCGCCCATAGACTATAATGGTATCCGATTAATGTATACGTCATGAATAGGGTCATCAGAGTTCATGACGTACACGTTTATTGTACACCATTAAACTTTATAGTCGCGGATACCACTGTTAAGGCATCCGTCACACCTTACGTTTATTGTATACATCGATAACTTTTCCCAGTGTATCCACTAAACATAGGCTAAAAACTTGATGTGCACAGAGTCCGATTTAGACGTGACTGGACTGGCTCCTGGTAGAACCACACTGCACAATCCATCACCTCATTATTACGCTGTCTAGATTGGAGTAGACTGCGCTATTGGTTCCGTCAAAACAACGGAAACAACGGAACCCTGTCACAACGGTGACTAACGGAAATCATTAATGTTTCCGTCACCATTGAGATCAATGATAAGGAAAACGGAAGCTAAGGTTTCCGTTTGCCTTTTCGTTGAGGGGGTTAACCTGGCGGAAGCCTCCGATGGAACCCCTCAACGGAAGGGCAACGCTGATGTGAACAGGGCCTAAGACTTCTGCTAAGGAGCGCACTCTAGTGGCATTTCTAGTTTCCTTCTGGAAAAAAGCAATTGCAGCCTGGTCCACTTTATGTAGCAATAACCAATATAATGTAACATTGTAATAAGTTACATCGGGATAGGGCTGGCTGATTTTTGTACACATGCGCAGGCTTTCACACTAATATATATGGAAAAATATATATTTTCTCTCTACTGGCACAGACCAGGAGTTGCAACGGGTGCTTGCACATTGCGCACATGAAGCCTGGGGACAGTACACTGCACATGCGCAGTGAAGGGAGGTGTACTGCCCTCGGCTTCATGTGTGCAACGCGCATGTGCCTAATGCCGCCAAACTACTTACCCGGACTCCTCTCAGTAAGTTTTAATTAACTTTACTAACAATTCCCTAAACGTCTGTTTTTGAGGTTGGCAGGTTTGGAACAATAAACCCGAGCTACATAATAGCATGCTGGTGGTTCATAAAAATTCTTATCTCGTAGATCTGCACCAGTCTACTGTTAGTGCTATTATTGTGAAGTTGAAGCGTCCATGAATAATCACAGCTCAGCCATAAAGCAGTAAACTTTGCAAAGTCATAGAATACGGCTGTCAAGTGCTGAATGCCGTTAAGGGTAAAAATTGCCTATCTGTTGCATTATTCACCACAAAAGCTCCATGAAATGGGTTTCCGTTGTTGAGCAGCTGCATACTATACTATTATATTTTAGGCAATTGTATGCTTCCAAATTTGTAGGAACAGTTTGGGGAATGATCTACCTGTATCATATCGAACAAATTCTGGCGTCATTACACTAACCGTGTGGCTGGTGACACATCTACACTGAACGTAACATCATTGCGCAGACCACTGCATTGTAAGCATAGTGCAGTTATCATTACCACAGTTCATGTAGCTGCCCACTGATTCATTGGAAATGACAATCACTTTCCTCTAATCGCTATAATGGAGATTCCATTGAGGTCAAAGGGAGTCTGTCCATATGAAAAAACATTTTTAAAGCGAACCTTACCTTTCAGGCGACTTTTCAGCATAAGCTGTCATATATGTGTAGATGAGAAATGACCTTATTTGTGACCATTATGTGACTTGTGTTCTGCATTTTTAACAGTTTTCCCCTCTGCAGGCTCTATCTCTAATTCTCAGTTTTCTCTGATCTAGTGGATCAATCCTAACAGCTATCGTGTTTCTATAAATTGTACACACTGCTCTCCTATCTCAATCTATAACATATATATTTATACAGGGCCGGACTGGCCATCTAGCAGTTCTTGCAAATGCCAGATGGGCCGGGGAACAGCGGGCCACCTTCTGGCCGCCCAAACAATCAATGTCGGACAGTTAGGGCTGCACCGTCCATGAGGTGAGATGAGCTTCTCGCCTCAGGCAGCGGCCTGCTGCCGCCCCTTCCGGCACTAAATGTACCTGTGTCTATAAGCCCCACTTCCGTTGTTGAAAGGCTCTGAATGGCGGGGCAAGTAATTCTGCCCTGCCAATCAGTGCTGTCGTTCATATATCGGCTATATGTGGGGCACTACCTACAGGGGGCTCTATGGGAGGCACCATCTCCAGTGGGCACTATCTACAGGGACACTGTGTGTGTGTGTGTGACAGTGTATGGTGCTGTTCTAATCACGGACACAGTGTATGGTGCTGTTATAATCAGGGGCACAGTGTATGGTGCTGTTATAATTAGAGGTGCAGTGTATGGAACTATTATATTTAGGGGTGTAGAGTCTGGCACCATGAGAATTTTATCTTCGTTTATAGGTGCAGAAATGTTTGAAAAGTGAGTAGGTGAAGACATCCGAGCGGCAAACTGCAGAAATGGGCCGTGGCGGGTAGAAGCCATCATAGAGGCCTGGACCGCATGGAGAAGAAAAGAGAAAAAGAACAACTAGAATCTGAGATCGTCACACTTAATATAAATGTTTATTCTACTTCTAATCATTACTGTTTTCACTGTATGATCTGCAGCGAGATGATGGGTGGTATGATTTTTTTTGTGAAACAGCAACTCCCAGGATAACCTTACCATTGTTTGGTCCATCCTGGGAGCTGTAGTTTTATGCCGTACAAACCAATACGACAGGGGTTGCACTAAATTAAGCTGTATTTGTGCTGGTGCTGTACTTATGTACTGAGCTTTGTTTTGGTGCTGCATTTATGTAATGAACTTGGTTCTGGAGCTGTATATATGTATTGAGCTTGGTTCTGGTGCTGCATTTATGTAATGAACTTGGTTCTGGAGCTGTATATATGTATTGAGCTTGGTTCTGGAGCCATATATGTCAGAGCTTGGTTCTGGAGCTGTAATTATATAGAATATATTTATAATAACAAAATTGCAGGGCAGATGGAATTGTTTTCAATTCATTGTATATTTAATGGGAACCTGTCAGGTAGTTTTAACCCCTTGAACCGCCACCATGCAGTAATACATGACTTGACGATATTTCCAAACACTCCCCTGTATGTTGTTTTCAGATGCAGAAAAATCTAAAAACTCAACTTTTAAACCGGCGCACACTATATGCTAATTACTCATTAAAGGGTCAAGGGGCTTCTATACTGAAGAGTCAGAGTCCTGCCTCCAAAACCACCTTTCCATGCTTGATTGACATCCCTCTAGCTGTTATACATCACTACCAGTCACCTCCAACTTTCTCGGATGCGCCATTGCAGCGAGGTGTACTCTGCCCGGCTGCACCACGCATGCCAGTACAAGGCAACGGCGCATCCGCAGGAGTTGGAGGAGTCTGCTAGTGAGGCTGCTAGTGATGTAGAACAGCAAGGGGGATGTCAATCAATTTTCGCCTCAGGCAGCAGAAAAGCTAGAATCGGCCCTGCGGACAGTGGTGAATACAAGCACCAACATTACAATAACTGCTGCCTCCTGTTATTTAACACCACATCTTTCCGAGATTTATTGCTGTGTACTCTGCAATGATGGGAAGGAGCACTGCAGAAATGAAGTATAGAGCTTCTTGGCCGAGCCACAACTAATCATCTCTAGACTTGTTTTCTGCACTGAGGCCTCTCTCATTAGCGCACATCTCTGGCGCCTCAGAGGAAAAGGAGAATCAGTACCTGCCCAGTCTGCATGTACAAATCAAACCTAACGCTGGTTGGCTGAGCATCAGCCAATCAGTGATGGGCTTGCTCTTTCTACTGCCCTTTGAGCACAGCTTCAGTCTGCCTGCCGAGGAGAAGGAGACTCCAGCCCCTGCCTGGTATGTTGCTTATGGCTTTAGTGCCAGCAGGTTTATTTCTTTATCTGCTTCAGCTTCATATAAGCTACAAGCAGCCTTCTACAATGAGATGGTAGAGGGGGCATAAGTGAGTGTAAAGGACTTGGGTGATGTACGCAGTATCGGCAAGCAACATGCTTGTCGGAGGGGAGGGGGTCCAGATACTGTAGATAGGAGGAGCTATAGGGTGCGCATCAGGTTATGGTTAATTTGAGCCACAGATGGGAGGAGCTTTGTAAAAAGGGGTGTGGCTTAGTGGGCACATGGACGAGGCTTATTGGTGGAGAGGGCATCTCAGGTATAGATGCCTATGTACTGCCAACATCCTGCATGCCAGTGCCCAAGAATCAGCAGTCTACAAAAGAAAGCAGGTAGATATAGCAATGTGAGTGAAGTGTTGGATATATTTTTGTAGTGTGACTGGTTGATGTAGTGTTAACGGTGTATGTCAATTGTATGAGTGAAATATACAATTTGTGTGAGTTTTATGTCTTCTTCTAATGTATTAGTGGCATTTGTGAGCTTGTTGTTTTCAATGTGAGTGGTATGTGTGGTATAGGTCTAGTGTGTAAGTGTTATGTGAGGTATGTGTTTAGCATTTGTGTGGTGTGTGTGGTATGTGTCTAGTGTAAGTAGTGTGTGCAGTATGTGTCTAGTGTGTGGTACATGTCTAGTGTGTGAGTGGTATGTGTCTAGTATGTGAGTGGTGTGTGCAGCATCTGTGCCATGTGTGAGTAGTGCGTGTTCAACATGTGTCCTTGGTGTGGGTAGACAATGTGCAGAATATGTCTCAGGTGTGAGTTGCGAGAGTGGAGGATATATCCTAGGTGTGAGTGGTGTGCATGCGCGTCTGTCCTAGGTGTGAGTGGTGCATGTGCGGCATATGTCCTAGGTGTGAGTGGGGGATGTGTTTTAGGTGTGAGTGGTGTGCGTCTGCATGTGTCCTAGGTGTGAGTGGCACGAATGCAGCCAGTGTCCAGCTTGTTGGTTGCATCTGTGTGTGTATATGGCTGAATATAAAATTGAAATCATACTATTTAGTTACAGTATGGTGATATTTCAGAATTGTATAATAGTATAATTTGTAATCTTAATAAGTCAGTATTAGGCCATGATCAGGCAATCAGGATTTGATTAGGACTAAGTCCCTGATTCCACACCTAAATCCCTTTCAAATCCACTAACATTCTGCATCCATTACAAGTGAATTGGCTATTTTATACTCCACACACATGCAGCAGAAATAAGTCTGCTTGAATTTTTTTCCGCTCCGCAAAAAATAAAAATCTTCTAGAGCAATGAGCATGTTTGTTATTCTCGTGAAAAAGCAGTGGATTTGTTGGAGCTATCAGGACTATTCCTCTTTTTATTTACACCTGTTTTAATAAATCTCCCCATGTCTTCTATAGCTGAAAGATGGTCCCATGTACTCCAGCCCAACACACTGGCGGCTGTATATAGCCTGCGGGCTTAAAAATTCCAGGGCTGATTTTAAGTCCCAGTCCGGCCCTGTATTTTTATATATATATATATATATATATATATATATAATTGCTGCAGTACGGTTGAGATTATACAGCAGTATAGACCAGTGTAGCTGAGAACCCAGAACTGGGGTGAGATAAAACACTTACTAGAAGCTGCTGCAGCATCTAGCTGTCTCTGACTCTCTTTCTCACTCTGCTTCGGCTCCCTTCTTCTCGACCTCTCCATAGACTTCTATGGGTAGCTATAAACTGAACCCTCAGTGATATGATAATCCTTCTTGTTTTAAGGATACAGAAAATGCAGTAAATTCAGAGAGTGAACAGTTACGAGGGAAGGGGGGAGTCTGATACGTGTAGAAAGAGGCATTTTTCTCTATTAGGATATATTACAAAGTTTCTTATACTCGCTTGTACTATTAATTTATGAAAAGTTTGTTGAAAAGTTAGTGACCATTCATGTAAGGGCATTTAACAAATGTTCTTTGGTCAAGTTATGTCCTGTACAGGATTGTGGGTGGTTGATGATAAACGCTGCCCGGGACATGAGCACTCCCACAGTCTATAGAAGCAGTTTGCATAAAGAACCCAACAGATCTTTGGATCTGCCGGAAAGCATAGTGAACATACCCTAGCAAATGAGATACATACCCAGCCCACTCCTTTTTGTTTTTATCCCACTGTACGAGTGAAATCTCGGCAGCAGTGAGGGAGGAAATATTTGTTATGGAGATTCACATCCAGACAAGACACTGTAAGATGCTCCTTTGTTGGAACACAAAAGAACAGCAGCACTCCAGATGTTGAAAGGAAGAATCCACAATTTAAGCAAAAAAAACCTCCATTAGGGTTCATCTTTTCTAAAGTCCTCTGTTCTATCGGCAGTCGTGTTAATGTAATTTAGTAGATTTTAAGTATGGTGCTTCAGACTTTCTAGAAAATCCCACGTTGAAGCATTGCACATAATAGAGCCATAATTTACATGTTTTTTGTTATAGAAATAGACAGACATTTCAAAAAGCTATCACATGCTGAGTCTGTGACTAACTGTCTGTACCCTCCTGTTATAGCCAGACAGATGACTTGTCCTAGATATTGTCAATGGTATTTATTATACACTACTGTGCATCCTAGCCAGGGCTGAAATAAAAGTTTCTTTCAAATTCCATCACAAATTAATCATAGCTTCCTTATTCCCAAACTTTAAAGGGGACATCTCAGCTCTCCTGACATGTCTGTTTTAGTAAATGCTTATATTTCCCATGAAATAACAATTCTAGAACATCTTTTCTTAGAACTCTGTATCGTGTTGTTCCTCTGTATAAATGAATTGACAACTGGGTGTTACCAGAAAGTGGTCAACTGGGTGTGTCCCTACACACTCTACCACTGTCCAATTAGTTCTCATTGGAAAGAGTAGAGAGGCTACACCCTACCCATTACCATAAAGAGCAGTCTTTTCAACAGTAGCAGTAATTTTAAATCAAACAAAATAAATGAATAGCGACAATGAAAAATTGGTAAACCACAATTTATGTGTTGTGCCCGCTGTCGTTGACCACTGGAACGCCATAATCACCGGCAGGACACTTGGAGCTTGCCAGCATCTCCCTCCCCGGAGATGCCAGCACGCGCAGCTGCAGTTCCCCTCTGCTTCTCCCAGGGGACGCGTGTGCTTGTTCCCGGCCTTAAAGGGCCAGTGCACGCACTATTAAAATAGTCCCTATCCAATCCCAATGCATCATGGACTATAAAAAAATATTCTGCCCTCTTCCTCCTTGCCTGAGCATTGTTGTGTCTACCCATGTTAGTTTTTGCAAATTGTCCCTTAGTTGTATCCTGTCTTCCCATATCCTGTATCTCGTATCCAGTCTAGTCAAGTCTAGTGTCGGAGTTGAGTTCATCATCTGTGCAAAGTGTAATCTGTGCCATGTGTCTACTACACCAAGTGTCTGCCAAGTCTTCTATCCAGGTACTCTTGTCCTAAAGACCATCACTGACTATTGCTTGGCCAGCTGCTACTCTGCTACGGCGGAGCGACCTAGTGGGTCCACATACCCCACAGCCATGACAGTACGCTCAGGCCATGGATCCCGCTGGTCAACCCAAAACAGCAGTCCAGATGATGCAAGCGGGCATGCGTGACATACGGGCACGTCAGGAGCAGCTCCTACAGGCTGTAAACTTCATAATTACCTGTTTGGATTTTCCTTCTGTGCCTCCTCTGGCTGCTTCCACTACTCCGCCACCTGCTATCCCTCCTGCCTGTCCTGGGTCTGTAATTTTGTTGCCTCTATCTCCTCGCTACTACAGGGATCCTTAGACCTCTAGGGACTTCATCAACCAGTGTACAATCCACTTCAAGTTACGGGCTGATCTCTTCTTCTCTGATGAGGCCAAGGTCGCTTTTATTATCTCCCTCCTCTCTGTCAAAGCCCTGGCATGGGTGAACCTCATCTTGGAACGAGTGGGTCTGAAATTCTCTGATTTTCCACTGTTTCTAGAGACTTTCCGTGAAGTGTACGAAGTACTCTCGATCAAGGCGAATCAAGTGTAGGGGAGTACGCCATCCACTTCCATATGCTGGCTCGGGATAACGAGGCCTTAGTGGCAACTTACTGGCAGGGACTTGCCTCTCATATAAAAGATGAACTGGCAGCTCAAGAGCTTCCATCTACCTTGGATGTCTTAATACTCCTGGCAACCTGGATCGATATGAGGATCCAAGAGCGCATTCTGGAAGTTTGCCGGGAGAAGAGGTCTTGCCGACTGGCACCCAAATTTCAAAGGCGTCTACTGCCCTGTCCTGTTGCACCTCCGGAGGAGCCAATGCAAGTAGACAAACTCCAATTGTCCGACTAGGGACGACAGTGCAGACGTTTGACTGGGTTGTGTCTGTACTGTGGTCACAAGGGAAATTTCGTGCTCCAGTGACCTCAGAAACCGGGAAACTCCAGCAACTATGGTTGGTTGGAAAGGCAATCTTAGGTGAATCTAGAATGACTACTAAATTCTCTGGTGAAGGATCGCACTCTGTCCCTGCTTATTTGGATTCTGGAGCGGCAGAAAACTTTATCCAGCAGGACATAGTAGACCCTCTCCACCTGGCCACGGTTCCTCTGGAGTAACCTTTGGTGGTCGCTTCTGTTGATGGACAACCTCTGCCGGACCCTATCCTGTCTATTATCAAACCTCTGTGACTACAGATTGGGGGCCCCCATTCGGAACTAATAACTTTCTATGTCCTATCTAAAGCTATTAACCCACTCCTGCTGGGATTGACATGGCTTCGCCAGGACACTCCAGTCCTAGATTGGAATTCAGGTGAGGTCCCCCAATGGGGATCCCAATGTCTTCACCGCTGTCTGCCTCAGGTTCGTCCTGTTATTTCTCCACTGCCTCAGCCTCTCTCTGGTCTGCCTCCACAGTATGCTAGTTACGCAAATGTTTGAAAAAAAATAAAATAAAATAAGGCAGAGGTCCTTCCTCCTCATTGTCCCTATGACTGTCTTATCGAGTTGCCCTCTGAAACCTCACCCCCTCAGGGATGGGTGTATCCTCTCTCCTTGCCAAAAACCCTTACCATGTCGGAGTATGTCAAGGAAAGAGAGGGGATTCATCAGGAATTCTACTTCACCAGCCGGACCGGATACTTCTTTGTGGAGAAAAAAACATAGATTACTTCCACCATGCATTAACTCCCTTGGGTTAAACCAAATCATGGTAAAAAACAAGTACCCCTTGCCACTTATGTCTGAGCTCTTCAACAGGTTTTCACTAAGCTGGATCTACGCGGGGCCTAAAACCTGATCCGTAACCACAAGGGTGACGAATGGAAAACAGCATTTAACACCCGAGATGGTCACTAAGAGTATCTCGTAATGCCCCTGGTACTGTATAATGCTCCAGCAGTGTTTCAAGAATTTGTAAACGGCATCTTCTGTCATCTTCTGTATGTCTATGTGGTGGTGTATCTGGATGACATCTTGATCTATTCACCTGATCTGACGACACATCCGAAGCGTGTACACCAAGTCTTGTTGCAGTTAAGGGGGAATAACATATACGCGAAACTCGAGAATTGTGTATTTGAAAATAATTCCTTGCCCTTCATGGACTACATTATTTCTGATCATGTTCTTCAACTGGATCCGGAAAAGGTGAAGTCCGTCTTGGAGTGGCTACGTCCTTAAGGTCTCCGAGCTATACAGAGGTTTTCTTGGATTCGCTAATTTTTATCGACAGTTCATCCCAAATTTCACGTCTCTTACTGCTTCCATCTCAGCTCTTACCAAGAAGGGAGTGAACGCTAAGAGGCAGAGTCAGCATTTTCCAATCTCAAGGGTGCCTTCACTTCTGCCTCTGTTCTTCATCATCCTGATGTGACTTGACAGTTTTCCTTGGAGGCTTATGCCTCTTACATTGGTGCTGAAGCACTCCTGTTTCAAAAGGATTCCAAGGGTAAGGCAGTATCTTGTGGATTTTTCTCCAAACTCTTTTCTCCTGCTGAGCGCAACTACTTCATTGGGGAATGAGAATTACTCGCTGTCAAGCTGGCCTTGCAGGAGTGGAGACACCTGCTGGAGGGGGCTTCTCATCCCATCATCATCTTCACAGATTATAAAAATCTTACATATTTGCAATCTGCACAGCGACTAAATCCTCGTCAAGCCAGATGGTCGCTGTTCTTCGCCAGATTTCGATTCCTTCTTGACTTACTGACAAACACATTAAGGTCATTTGAGACAGACGACTCTGAAGAAAGTCTGCAACACATTATTGATCCTTCTAGGATTATTGTTGTAAACCCTCTAAAGATCACGGACATTCCTCCTGGAAAGATTGTTGTCCGTCCTGCTAACAGGAAAAAAATTCTCCACGGGGGACATAATTCCAAACAGGCTGGGCACTCTGGTGTCCGTAAGACTCAGCACTTTATTGCTCGTCACTACTGGTGGCCCACGAGACCTAAAGATGTTTTGGACTATGTTTCTTCTTGTACTAACTGTGCCTTAAACAAATCTACCCATTGCAAACCTTTTGGTCTGCTCCAACCTCTGCCAGTATCTGATGTCACGTGGCAACACATTGCCATGGATTTTGTTACAGACCTTCCTCCTTCTGCTGGATGTACTACTGTCTGGGTAGTGGTGGACCGTTTTTCCAAGATGGCACAATTCATCCTTTAACTGGTCTTCCCTCAGCTCCTCGTCTGGCAAATCTGTTTATCCAGCACATTTTTCGTCTGCATGGATTACCCCTCCATATTGTGTCTGACCGGGGTGTACAGTTCACGTCTAAATTCTGGAGAGCCCTGTGTAGTTTGTTAGATGTGAAGCTGGACTTTTCTTCTGCTTACCACCCACAGTCTACTGGTCAAGTGGAAAGGATCTAGAAAATTCAAAATTCTAGAAAATTACCTTCATCATTTTGTTTCTGTTCAACATGACAATTGGGTACAGCTTCTGCCCTGGGCAGAATTCTCATACAATAACCATACAAGCGAGTCTATTGCTTCCTCTCCGTTCTTCATTGTATACAGTCAGCATCCATGAGTTCCTCTTCCTGTGCAGCCATGTCTTAAGTGCCTGAAGACAATTCATCCTTCTGGACTTTTCTTCACATCTGGCAGCAAACCAAGTCCATGACACTTCAGGCGGTTGATCGCAATGAAAAAATATGCCGATAGGAAAAGACAAGTTCCTCCTCAGTTTTCCCCCCGAGTCAAGGTCTGGCTGTCTTCAAAAAACACTCGTCTTAAGATTCCTTCCCTCAAATTCGCTCCCACGTTCCTCAGCCCCTTCGAGGTTTTACATCAAATAAACCATGTGTCCTGTAAGCTTCGGCTGCCTCCTACCTTCAAAATTCCAAACTCGTTCCATGTGTCCCTCCTAAAGCCTGTGGTCCTGAACCATTACAGTAAATCTCCTTGTTCTACAGTTGCTCCCAGCGGTTCTTCTGACATCTTTGAGGTTAAGGAGATTCTGGGCTACAAGACGGTGGGAGTGAAGACTTTCTATCTGGTGGACTGAAAGGTTTTGTCCTGAGGAGAGGTCTTGGGAGGCAGAAGAGAACGTTAAAAGCCCAACTCTCATCAAGAAGTTCCTCCTACGCTCTGGACCTAAGAAAAGGGGGCGCAAGGGGGGATGCTGTTGTACCTGCGGTGACTGACTGCTGGCACGTCATGCTCATCGGTAGCCGCGACCGCAGGACCATTGGAGCTTGCCGGCATCTCCCTCCCTGAAGAGGCCAGCACACGCGGCTGCAGTTCTACACTGCTTCCCCCAGGGTCCGGGCTTAAAGGGCCAGCACGCACACCAGTAAAATGGTCCTGTAAACAGTAGTGTTTTATATATTTATATCTATGTACATGTGAGTGTAGATATATATATTTGTGCCTCCAGAAAGGTGTATATTCCTCCCCTCACCAGGTAATGAGACACCCTGGGGGGTGGAAGCCATAAGCAGTGAACAAATCCTGTATTTCCAGGAAGCAGGAAGTTCCAACTGCTTGCCCACCGTCGCCAGGTAATGAGATTCCATGAGGGAGCCATAAACCCATGTCCCCCCTTGCACGTGCATGAGCATGTGATGTCACACAGATGTGCACGGACAAGGTATAAGAGGGACAACTCTCCCACTCTCACCCTCTTTTCCTGCCTCCCTCAACAGAGATCAACTCACCAACTTTGGACCACATGAATCACTAAGTATCCACGTGTAGCAGCAGCTACACGTAACCCACTCCCCCCTCCTTACTTCAACCCTTTACCTGCATATTCTCTGGTACCTGTACATCCCCTGGTACCTGTTTAACCCTTTCCCACCATTTACCTGCTATCCCCTGGTACACAGCAACCCATTCCCCTTGTTAAACCTTTTACCTGATTAACCCTTAGTGTATAGGGACACTTATATTAGGAGGAAGTGGGACAGAAATAGTGAGCGTGTATTGCATTGTAACTGTATTCATATGTATGTTTTGGTAAGTGGGTGGTGGTATGAAGTAGGATTTTGATACCGTGTTTATACTGTAGTACGTATAGTGTGAGTATACTCAGCATATATTAACTTTTTATATGTATTAGGGTATACTGATACTATACTGTGATCAATTACTGTGTTCTGTGTTTGGTGTATTTTATATGTAAGGGTGATTATTGTTAGTAATAAATATTATCCTTTATTTACTACACAATTGTATTACTTACTTAGCAGCAAAAGCAAATAGATTGACGTTAGTAGAAGGACAAGGTAGGGGAACTAGGCATAACCCTAGTGACGCTGATTATAAAGGTGGTAGTAATAGTGGGTGACACGAGAAGTTGAACCCCGCCATTATACTAGCCCTTTAACATATGGCGAGCCAAGGCCCAAACTGTTTTGAATTTATTTCTTTGTTTTGTACAATAAAATTGTGTTAAAATGTGAACTAAGATAGGCTGAGAGGCGTGGACAGATAACATACGTACACGGTGAAGTGCTGTGTTATATTGTGCGCATAGACCTTCAAGTTTAGACGAGTAACACAGTTTTATTTAAGGCTTAATACAGGATACAATTGCGAACGGCGAACCTAGTTATTTTTTGTTTTTTTCTAAGGTATTAACGTTTTTATTTTATCTTTGCGGCGTGCTGCTCTACGGCGACAAATCGTCGGGCAATCGAGCGACACATTAGAGTCTTCAGCAGTATCGACGTCGGTGTCCTTCGTGTGAAATCCAGCTGGTCAGGAAAAAGCATTCCGGCGTAAAAGGACCTTTTTCATGCAGCAAGGAACAAGGAGGACAACACTAACCAAGATGACTTCTGATAGAGTGAGTATGGACTTCTCCACACTCAAACACCTTGCTAAACATAGTTCATTCAACCCTGTAACACCCACTACATATGAGTCAGCAGGAATGCGCATGATAAGATGTGCATTAGCAAGAGGAGCGTTTTTAACAAAACCTCCAAAAGGCTCCACATGCTCGCTAAACTGATATGTGTGTATGAGGAGACGTGGAAGCCTCAGAACTCAAAATGAAGAGTGATTCCCCAAATCTTCACTGCCAGTGTTGTGTCAACAATGTGAAGCAGGTTTGTGCTTTGCAGACACAACTGGCAGAGAATGCCCAATGTAAAATAGAGACAAGCAAATTTGCATGCTGGAATCGCAGGTGATAGTTTTGAAAAATCATGGTGATGATATTGATGCACAGCTGACTGGGTCTTAGGCCTTATTTACACGAGCGTTTTTCACGTCCATGATACGCGCGTGAAAACAACGCACGTCACACGGACCTATGCAAGTCAACGGGGCCATACAGACATTCAGTGTTTTTCACGCAGCGTATGTCCGCTGTGTGAAAGTTACTGCATGTCCTATACTTGTGCGTTTTTCGCGCATCACGCACCCATTGAAGTCAATTTGTGCGTGAAAATCACAGACGGCTCACGGACGCACATCCGTGTGCTGTGCGTGATTCCCACAACAGTTGCTAAAGAAATGATGAAAAATAGAAAAACACCTCCTTCAGTTTATTTTGCTGACGTCAAAACCGCGTGACATAAGGCTGCCATACGCGCGATAATAACGCAGACACGCACCAGGGAAGGAAGGATGGTAGGATCCAGCGCTGGGTGGCGCACCAAACACTGATGACACACGGAACTGCAACGCGCACAAAACGCTGGATTTTTTACGCGTGCAAAATGCATACGTTCGTGTAAATAAGGCCTTATGCTGTGATCAATGCATTTAAGGATAAGGCGGCATCTACGGATGCGATCATTGCCAAGTTAAATGATGAACTTGCTACTAGGTCACAATTGGTTGGCAATATGCAAAACATCATAAAAGATTTCTCAAAAATGTTACCGGCCTTGTCTTTTTCAAGGCCTTATTCTGCAGTAAGCTTGCCCTCTACAGGGCAAAAAGGGGGGAGTAGAAAGAGTGATGGATCAGATGTCCCAAATCGTGATCCCATCCAGAAACCTGAAGGTAACAAGGTTACTAAAGTGTTACGTAAATGTAAGCGTATAATATATAATCAGAAGTGCGTCCCTAGCCATGCAGAACTTTAAGAGATCATGCACTGTTGACTGCCCTAAGTCTAGCAGAGCATGTACTATTAAATGTTTTGCATGTGCCGGCTCAGGCCATATTGCGAAGTACTGCAAGGCTTTGGTTACAAAGAAATGTGGTCCTGTTAAATGTTTTAAATGTGGCCAGATGAGACACATTGCTAGGAACTGCCATGGTATAAGCAACTGTGGAAAGCCTAGTAATGAAGCAATAGAAAATGGCCACATTACATCAAATGGTGGATTTAGACAAGGACAAAATGGTTGCAAGAGAATCTCCTCCGACCATATGCTAAACCATGTGTTCAAAGATCTGAATAACGAGCCACCGCTATGGTGGAGTTCAGCTGTGAATGTTAAGTCAAGAGGGTCAACTCTCCCACTCTCACCCTCTTTTCCTGCCTCCCTCAACAGAGATCAACTCACCAACTTCGGACCACATGGACCACTAAGTATTCACATGTAGCAGCAGCAACACGTAACCCACTCCCCCCTCTTTACTTCAACCCTTTACCTGCATATACCCTGGTACCTGTACATCCCCTGGTACCTGTTTAACCCTTTCCCACCATTTACCTGCTATCCCCTGGTACATAGCAACTCATTCCCCTTGTTAACCCTTTTACCTGATTAACCCTTAGTGTATAGGGACACTTATATTAGGAGGAAGTGGGACAGAAATAGTGAGCGTGTATTGCATTGTAACTGTATTCATATGTATGTTTTGGTAAGTGGGTGGTGGTATAAAGTAGGATTTTGATACCGTGTTTATACTGTACTACATAAAGTGTGAGTATACTCAGTGTATATTAACTTGTTATATGTATTGGGGTATACTGATACTATACTGTGATCAATTACTGTGTTCTGTGTTTGGTGTATTTTATATGTAAGTATGATTATTGTTAGTAATAAATATTACCCTTTATTTACTACACAATTGTATTACTTACTTAGCAGCAAAAGCAATTAGATCGACGTTAGTATAAGGAAAAGGTAGGGGAACTAGGCATAACCCTAGTGACCCTGATTATAAAGGAGGTAGTAATAGTGGGTGATACGAGAAGGTGAACCCCGCCATTATACTAGCCCTTTAACAGGTCCCTATCCAATCCTAACGCATCCTGGACTTTAAAAAGTGCTCTGCCCTCTTTCTCCTTGCCTGAGCATTGTTGTGTCTACCCATGTTCGTTTTTGCAAATGGTCCCTTAGTTGTATCCTGTGTTCCTGTATCCCATAATTGTGTTTGTTCCAGTGCAAAGTCAAGTGTTGAAGTCGACTTCATCATCTGTGCCAAGTGTCATCTGTGCCAAGTGTCTGCCACGCCAAGTGTCTGCCAAGTCTTCTATCCAGGTACTATTTTCCTAAAGACTATCATTGACTATTGTTTGGCCAGCTATATTCCGCTAGTGCAGAGCGACCTACTGGGTCCACATACCCCACAGCCGTGACATTATGACTATACTCAAAACTTAAATGGTGGTGCTGGTGGTGAGAGGGTCCTGCCAGTCATACAGAGTTTTTTGGGTTAGTGAAATATGAGGATGAGCAAAGTAAAGTATAGAGTCGCTCTTTAACAATAGATTTTAATAAAATTGGTACAAGGGTGTAGGTCCACTTTAACAACTGTTAAATTATAATAAATATAAGTATTGTCAATGTAATTATTTGCATTTTTAGATGATATTTTTTAATTGCGCCATGTGGTAAAGTATAATGAATAATAAAAAAAATAAAATAGAATGCATTAAAAAGGAGGCTCTATGATGAGGGAATGGATTTGATTGAATATAAGAGAAGAATATATTTCTCTAAAACAAAATACGCTTTTTACAGGTTTGAAATTGGGAAGTCGTTATGCTCTGAAGAATAATTATCCAGTTGCTGGGAGTTTTGCTTCACATCATTCTTAGATGATGGCTCATTTTTACATATCTCAGTTTCAGGAAAGTAGCTTCTGTTATACCGACAATTCAAATTGTTGTTGACTTTATATTTATTTTGATTTACAAAAGCACTTTGGTGACTGTAACAAAATTGCTGCTTTCAATGTGAAAAATGATTGTGTGTCTAAAAGGATAAAATGCAAACACTTTAGAGCTAATTGCATCCAATTGTTGCTCTATGGTTCATATATTTCACATATTCCCATAAAAAGCATTATAAGAATACTGATTCATAGATGTTCAGAGAAAACTATTGTACAACGAAACATATTATGCAACCATCCCGGCAAGTCTATTCCCAGTGATCTCTGCCTGAGGCTAAACCTATAAAACTGTACCTCAAAAGGATCTGTTTACTATGTGAAAATAAACACAAAATAAAACATTTCTTCTGTTTTCCACTATGTTGTAACTTTTTAACAGCACACTTGAAATATAAAAATTTTGCGTGAAAATGCAAGTCAAATTTAAAATGATAAAATACCAAATTACAAAAGTAGTGTATATAGCAATGGCAGCATTATGACTGCCAAGTCATCCTTCAGATAATGCTCTAACCCAGGGGTCTCAAGCACGCGGCCCGCGGGCCGCATGCGGCCCCTGGGGCTGTCATCTGCGGCCTGCGGGACACAGAGCCGCTAGTATCGGCTCTGCTCCGAGACTCTGGAATTCCCTGACATCGCTGTCCACATATGAACAGCGATGTCTGGGGCTTCCCCAGAGCCTGAGTCCCGAGCAGAGCGCTGGTGTCGGCTCTGCTCCGGGACTCTGTGGAATTCCCTGACATCGCTGTCCACATATGAACAGCGATGTCTGGGGCTTCCCCAGAGCCGGAGTCCCGGGCAGAGCGCTAGTCGAGGCTCTGCTCCGGGACTCTGTGGAATTCCCTCACATCTCTGCCCATATATGGACAGTGTGTCAGGGTCTTGCCCAGAGCAGAGCAGAGCGCTGGTGTCGGCTCTGCTCCTGGACTCTGTGGAATTCCCTGACATCGCTGTCCACATATGAACAGCGATGTCTGGGGCTGCCCCAGAGCCGGAGTCCCGAGCAGAGCGCTGGTGTCGGCTCTGCTCCGGGACTCTGTGGAATTCCCTGACATCGCTGCCCATATATGGACAGTGTGTCAGGGTCTTGCCCAGAGCGGAGCAGAGCGCTGGTGTCGGCTCTGCTCCTGGACTCTGTAGAATTCCCTGACATCGCTGTCCACATATGAACAGCGATGTCTGGGGCTTCCCCAGAGCCGGAGTCCCGAGCAGAGCGCTGGTGTCGGCTCTGCTCCGGGACTCTGTGGAATTCCCTGACATCGCTGCCCATATATGGACAGTGTGTCAGGGTCTTGCCCAGAGCGGAGCAGAACGCTGGTGTCGGCTCTGCTCCGGGACTCTGGGGAAGCCTCTGGCTGTCCATACATCGACAATGATGTCAGGGGCTTCCCCAGAGCAGGAGTCCCAGTGATGTCAGGAGCACAGCTGGAGTCCCAGGAAGAGCCTACTAGCGCTCTGCCTGGGACTCCAGCTCTGGGCAAGCCCCTGACATCACTGGGGCAGCCTCTACAGAGGGCACTGGGGCAGCCTCTACAGAGGGCACTGGGGCAGCCTCTACAGAGGGCACTGGGGCAGCCTCTAAAGAGGGCAATGGGGCAGCCTCTACAGAGGGCACTGGGGCAGCCTTTACAGAGGGCACTGGGGCAGCCTCTACAGAGGGCACTTTTGCAGCCTCTACAGAGGGCACTGTGGCAGCCTCTACAGAGGGCACTGTGGCAGCCTCTACAGAGGGCACTGTGGCAGCCTCTACAGAGGGCACTGTGGCGTTATCTACAAGTGGGTGTGTGACAGTATCTGAAGAGGACACTGGCATTATCTAGGGGTGTGTTGCATTATCTACAGAGGGCACTGTGGCCTTATCTACAGAGGGCACTGTGGCCTTATCTACAGAGGGCACTGTGGCCTTATCTACAGAGGGCACTGTGGCCTTATCTACAGAGGGCACTGTGGCCTTATCTACAGAGGGCACTGTGGCCTTATCTACAGAGGGCACTGTGGCCTTATCTAGGGGTGTGTTGCATTATCCACAGAGGGCACTGCGGCAGCATCCACAGAGGGCACTGCGGCAGCATCCACAGAGGGCACTGCGGCAGCATCCACAGAGGGCACTGCGGCAGCATCCACAGAGGGCACTGCGGCACTATCTAAAAAGGGGCTGCCCAATCTTGACATGTGTGCTAACTGAGCCGCCGGACTGCATTTAGCGACACTTAAACTGGAAAGCTGGATTGTTGAAATAAGCACATGGAGAAATATCTCAACCTAGCGCTATTATTATAGTAATGTAGTATTATTCTAGTAATATAGTGTTATAGTAGTTCAAATAACTAATTGATTAACAATAATTTTGTATTGTATCAAATTTGAAAGTAATGCGGCCCGTCAACTTCCCATTTTTTCTATATGCGGCCCACTTACCTGGCCGAGTTTGAGACCCCTGCTCTAACCCCTTAAAGGGGTATTCCAGCCTGCAACGTTTTTCACCTATCCACTGGATAGGTGAATAATGCTAGATCGGTGGGGATCCCGCGAAAAAGAAGTGCATGTCACTTCTTCAGCCGTTTTTTGAGCCGTTTTTCATAGACTCTATAGAAAAACAGCTCCAAAACAGGCCGTTAAAAACGCAGCGAAAAACGCGACGAATAAAAAAAACGCCTGAAAATCAGGAGCGGTTTTCCCTTGAAAACGGCTCTGTATTTTCAGACGTTTTTTATTTTGTGTGTGCACATACCCTAAATGACCGGGCTTGAAAATGTCTTAATAACCAGCTAATATTTTTCGTTTTTGCCTCTCTGTCTTTCAGAAGCCATAACTTTTTTATTTTTTCATTGAAGTGGCTGTATGAGGCCTTGTTTTATGTATGAAAAATTTTATTTTTTCCTGCGCAGTTTGGGGAGTAAAAATAAATGACTGTGTAATTTAAGTTATTTATTTTTGCTGCATGAATATAGAAAAATTAGTTTATCAGCGTTGTTTTTTGGTTTATTTTATATACAGTTTGTAACGCCCATGGCCATAGACTGTCGTGATTACTCACCTCCCTATGGCCACAGTCATGGATCTGTGAGCGCTGGCCCGCATCTCCTCCTCAGGAGATGCCAGCGCTCACTTCCGCTACACTCTGCTGTGTCCCTGAAAAGTATGTCAAATTAACCCACGGTCACCTAGGACTATAAGGGCCCTGCCCCTTCCTTCATTGCCTGAGCGTTGTTGTGTTTAGCCATGTTAATCTTTGCAAATGGTCCCATAGTGTTTTCCAGTTCCCAGTTTTTCCCGTACCTGCTACCTGTATCCTGTATCCCGTGCTACCTTGTTCCTGTGCCATAGAGAGTTGGAGTCGTGTTGTGCCGTATACTACGCCTGCTGTGTCACACCGTGCCTGGTGTCTGCCTGCTGCCAAGGTCCCATCCGAGCCTAACCATCGCTACTGTCTGGCTTATTCGAACTATAGACATTGACTTGGTATCCTGTTGGCCAGCTGCTATCCCGCTGCGGCGGTCGGCCCAGTGGGTCCACACACCCACCGTGACAGTACGCTCAGGCCATGGACCCCGCTGGTCAATCCAAGACCATGACGAGATTACAAACCATGCGAGCAGATATGCTTGTCTGCCAGTTACGACAGGACCAACTCCTCCAGGCGGTGAACGCCATCATGCATCGGCTGGACGCACGATCTGCAGCCGTCTCAACATCCATTCCCCGTTGCTCCGGCTGTTCCTCCTGCTACACCTCCTGGTAGTACCAGTGTTGATTCTGGCTGCCACTACCTCCTCGCTATGACGGAGATGCGAGTACCTGCAGGGGATTTCTGAACCAGTGCCAGATCCACTTCAGTCTCCACACCTGAGTATTTTCTACTGAGAGCGCAAGGATCACATTTGTTATATCACTCCTTACTGGCAGGGCCCTAGCATGGGCAAACCTTATCTGGAAACGTCAGGGACCAGAGACCCGCGACTTCCAGGGTTTCTGTAAAGGGAAGTGTCTATATATATATATATATATATATATATATATATGTATGTATATATATTTGTATATATATGTGTGTATATGTGTGTATATGTACAGTATATATATATATATACACAGACATATATATAATATATATGTGTATGTATAATACATATAATGTATCATGAGCCAGGGCTGTAACAACAACAGCCCTGGTCATGAATGCGGTTGTAAGCAGAGCAGGACAATTAGCATTGCCCTGGTTTGTTTGATAACCATGGAGACAGGAGATAGTTATCCCCTGTCTCCATTTCAACTCTCCCGCACGCACGGACATTCTCGTGCGGGCGCTCATGTGTCGGCTGGTGATACATTATCACCATGCTGACCCATGCTAGCCGGGGGCAAGCGCCACATCCCCCGCTGCGAGCGTAGCGACAGGTTAAATAGCCCTGCGTCGGTACGCTCAGGAGCCGAAGCTAGCTGGAGCTAGCAGAAGAGGACCTCACCCCCAGCTGAGAGCTGCCTGCCTGCCTCCCACACCACCACGACCCAGCTCACCTCTCTCTCCTCCAAAGACCTGCTGATACGGCTCCTGCTTCTGCCTCTGCTTCTGCTCCACCAACAAGTTGATTCACGCTAAGTATTAAAGGGAATGTGTTGCTAGCAAAAAATGTATAATTTTTTTTAGTTAAACAATTAGTGTGTAGGTGATTAAACACTGTTCTAATTTTTTTTATTTTTTTTACGAGTCAGGAAATATTATAAATTAGATTCTAATTTATAATATTTCCCAGCACTGGTCACTAGATGGAGCAATTCCCAAAATTGCAGCATTGCATGTGGTAAAGCAACCACATTGCTTTATGCTGCAAAAGTGGAAAAAAATCCCTCTCTCTAGTGAGCTCTCAGAATCCCCCCTCCTTTATCCTGGCTAGTGCCGGGAGAAACGAGGGGATTGAATGGTCAAACCTCCTACACTGTGTGTCGCCATTTTTTGAGCTAACACACAGTGTAGAAGGTTTACATACACTAGTAAACACACACTGAAACACGAACATACATAGAAATCACTTACCTGCTCCTGCCGCCGCCGCTCCCTCCGGTCCGTCCGCTCCGTCTGCTGCCGCTGCTCCAAGTGCACAAGTCCGGAAGCCGCGACCGGAAGTAGTAATCTTACTGTCCGGCCGCGACTTCCGGTCTACAGGAAAATGGCGCCGGACGGCGCTCAGTTGAACTTGGACTGTGTGGGAGCGGCGCATGCGCCGTTCCCACACAGACGGCGTACACCATAGTGGATGGAACGGGCCCCGTTCGCATTCACTATGGGACTGTAGCTGCCGTATTCCATGTCTGTATGTGTCGTTAATCGACACATACAGAAATGGAAAAAAAAATGGCAGCCCCCATAGGGAAGAAAAAGTAAAAAAATAAAAAAAAGTAACACACAAACACACAAATAAATACAAAAGTTTTTAATAAAACACTAACATCAAACTGATATAAAAAATTTTTTTTGGTGACACTGTTCCTTTAAGTGTAGAAATAGCTACACTTAACCCTGTCTCTCCCTGTCTCCTCCTGCTGTAATCTTTGCTTCCCCGAGTTAACCTCTTGCTCTCCCTGAGTACTGTCCCTACTCCCCCTGAGTAAGTTAACCCTTGCTTACAGTCCCTACTGTCCCAAAGTTAACCCTTGCTTCCCTGAGTCCCTGAGTTAACCCCTTGCTCTCCCTGAGTACTGTCCCTACTCCCCCTGAGTAAGTTAACCCTTGCTTCCCTGAGTTAACCCCTTGCCCCTCTGAGTAACCCTATGTTCCCTAAGTTCACCCTTGCTGCCCTAAGTATCCTGCAGTGACCCTTGACCTGCACATCCCCAGGTACACAGAAACCCATTCCCCTTGTTCCTCCTTATCCCGTATTAACCTTTAGTGTATAGGGAAAGTTATAATAGGAAGAAGTGGGACAGAGATAGTGAGCATGTGAAAATTACAAGTAACTTATGTGTATTGTGTTGTATTCTGTGTATGTTTAGGTAAGTGGGTGGCGGTATAATTAGGAGTGTGATACCGTGTTTATACTGTACTGTGATTAGTTACTGTAATTTATATATGAGAGTGATTACTGTATGTTAATAAATATGACCTTTATTTACTATACGGTCTTATTCCCTTGAGTAGCCGCTAAAGCAATTAGATCGACGTTAGTATAAGGAAAAGGTAGGGGAACTAGGCATAACCCTAGTGACCATGTTTATAAAGGCGGTAGTAATAGTGGGTATCACTAACCACTGAATCCCGCTATTACCCCACCCCCTTTAACAGTTTCCTACAGACTTCTCGCACAGTGTTCAACGAACCTGGCCGAGTCTCCTCAGCAGCTGCATCTCTCCTGACCTTTCACCAGAAAGACACCTCTGTCAGCGAGTACGCCATTCAGTTCCGCACCCTGGCGGGAGAGCTGTCCTGGAATGACGAGGCCTTGATGGCTACATTCTGGCAGGGAGTGTCTCCAAAAATTAAGGATGAACTTGCTGCTCGTAATCTGCCACCTTCCCCGGATGGCCTCATACATTTGGCCTCTTGTATTGACATAGAATCCGGGAGCAATCCCAAGAGGTTCATCGGGAGGAAAGATCTACAACAGTACACCAGGGGAGCTTATGCAGGTGGACCTGCTTAAACTGTCTGTCCAGAGAAATTCTGCAGACGCACTTCTGGACTTTGTCTGTATTGTGGCCTCGGAGGCCATATTGTGCGTTCATGCCCTCAGAAACAAAAGAAACAACACTAGAGGGAACGGCACTAGATAAGAAGTTCTCCTCCACACTGTCCATTCCCGTGACCATCGGGTCTGGGGAGAAGACGCACCGGGTCTCGGCATACCTGGACTCTGGGCCTGCATCAAACTTCATCGGAAAAGATCTAGTGGACCTCCTCCAGTTGCCCACAGTCCCTCTGGAGACATCTTTGGTTGTGGCATCAGTAAATGGACTACCTCTGCCCGACCTGATTGTGTCTGAGACCAAGCCACTGAGACTCCAAGTTGGAGCCCTTCATTCAGAACTAATTTCCTTGTTTTGCCTAAAGCCACCAATCCTGTCCTGCTGGGCCTGCCTTGGCTTCGACTACATGCCCCAGTTCTGGACTGGAATTACGGGGCTCTAAATGTCGCAGTCGCTGTCTGTTACAGATTCATCCTGCCCAGCCTCCTCTGCCCCAGTCATTGACAGGATTGCCCTCCCACTTCTCTCAATTTGCAGATGTCTTCAGTAAAAAGGAGGCTGATACGCTTCCTCCACACCGGGCTTATGACCGGCCCATTGAACTGGTCCCAGATGGGTCCCTCCCCCGTGGCTGGGTATACCCTCTCTCCTTTCTAGAGATTCAGTTCATGTTGACCTACATCAAGAAGAATCTGAAGAGGGGTTTCATACAAAAATCCTCCTCCCAGGTTGGGTTCTTCTTTATCAAGAAAAAAGATGGATCTCTTTGACCTTGCATTGACTACCGTGGTCTCAATCAAGTCACGGTCAAAAATAAATATCCGTTGCCACTTATTTCCGAACTATTTGACCACATACGAGGAGCCAAAATCTTCTTCAAACTAGACTTGTGTGGGGCATACAATTTAATTCAAATCTGTCAAGGTGGTGAGTGGAAGACGGCATTTAACACTCGAGACGGGCACTACGAATACCTGGTGATGCCCTTCAGTCTCTGTAACGCTCCTGCGGTCTTACAGGAATTTGTCAATGACTTCTTCCGAGATCTCCTCTATGTTTGTGTTGTGGTCTATCGCGATTACATTTAGATTTTTTCCCCAGATCCGACGTCTCATCGGAGATATGTCCATCAAGTTCTGCTGCCTGTATACCAAGCTGAAGAAGTGCGTGTTTGAGAAGAATTCTCTACCTTTCCTGGGCTACATCATCTGGGATCAAGGCCTCAAGATGGACCCTGAGAAGGTAAAGGACATCCTGGAATGGCCACGTCCTCAAGGCTTGAGATCCATACAGCGTTTTCTGGGATTCGCCAACTTCTACCCGCAGTTTATCCCACACTTCTCTTCACTGACTGCCCCCATCTCTACCCTACACGGGGCTCTATGGCAGGTACTATCAACAGGGGGCACAGTGTGTGTGTGGGACACGGTGTATGGTGCTATTATAATTAGAGATGCAGTGTATGGCGCTATTATATTTAGGGGCGTAGTGTGTGGTATAATGAGAACTTTATATTTATTTATAGGTGCAGAAATGTTGGAAAAGTGAGAAGCTGAAGACATGTGAACGGCAAACTGCAGAAATGGGCTGTGACCGGGAGAAGTCATCATAGAGGTCTGGACCGGATGGAGAAAAATAACTAGAATCTGAGACGTCACCGGTGAGTCACTTAATGTAAATGTTTTTTCTGCCTCTAATCAGCACTGTAGTTACTGTATGATCTATAGAGAGATGATGGGTGATATGATTATGATATGATTTATGTTTTGTGAAACAGCATCTCCCAGCATATCCTTACCATTGTTCGGGCCATGCTGGGAGCTGTAGTTTTACGCCGTACACACCTATACAGCAGGGGTTGCACTAAATCGAACTGTATTTGTGCTGATGCTGTATATATCTACTGAGCTTGGTTCTGGTGTTGTGTATAGAACCCTATTGCTTGTAAAATGTACAAATGTTTTTATGCTTGCGTTACATAAAAAGAAATGCGGAAAAGAAATGACACGTCGATTGGTAGAGAAAACAAACACGGCGAGGGGGAAGGAGATTTCGGGAAAGAGGTTGGGGGGGGGGGGGGGGGGGTGCCAAACTGAATCTTTGCCCCGGGTGCTGGAGAACCTAGCTACGCCTCTGGAGAGGATCAATCAGATCATGGAGAACTATCTATGACATCTCATCTCCAGGCAGCAAGATGATGGGTGCAGATTCTTTCCTGGACTGAGTTCTCTTACAACAACCACACAAGCGAGGTCACCGCCTCAACACCATTCTTTATTGTCTACGACCAACATCCACATATGCCTCTCCGTGTTTCCGCTACATCCCAGGTGCCTGCAGCTGACTCTGCATTCCAGGACTTTCCTACGGATCTGCTGAATGTCGATCGCATGAAGTGAAAGGAAGACACGAGGAGAAGAGAGCCATCTCAGTTTCTTCCGGATACCAAGGGCTGGCTGTCCTCAAGAAATATCCGGCTGAGTGTGCCGTCATACAAATTTGCTCCCAGCTTCCTCGGGCCCTTTGAGATCCTCCAGCAGATCAACCCGGTCTCTTATAAGCTCAGGCTGCTCGCTAGCCTCAGAATCCTCAACTCCTTTCACATATCTCTTCTGAAGCCTGTGGCCCTGAACCACTTACTCTAAGACTCTTAGCCCTGCAGTTGCCCCCAGCTGTTCTGCCGATATATTTGAGGTCAAGGAGATCTTGAATTTAAAGAGGATAAGAGGAAAAGCCTTTTACTTGGTGGATTGGAGGGGGTTTGGTCCAGAAGAGAGGTCCTGGGAGCCAGAGGAGAACCTCAATGCTCCTAACCTCGTGAAGAAGTTTCTCTCCCAATCTGGCACCAAGAAGAGGGGACGTAAGAGGGGGGATACTGTAACGCCAATGGCCACGGACCGTCGGGATTACTCACCTCCCGACGGCCGCAGCCATGGATCTGTGAGTGCTGGCCCGCATGTAATGGCAGGAAGGAGGTGAAGGGAAAGTGAGCCCTAATCTACCCACCGCCCTGTCCCTGCCTACTTGCAACGACCCGCCCTAGGCGACGAGGTACAACTGGGCGGCGGTCCCTACGCTGGCTAAGTGCACAGGATGACAAACAGGGAACACGCAAGGGAAGGGGCAGTAGCCACGGAACGCCACGAGGAAACGGGGCGGCGAACGAACAGTCAGGACCAGGACGAAGTGAGTACACCCGAGCGGGCACGGAGACAGAAGCAAGCCAGGGCAAGCAAAGCAGGTCAAGCAGAACTGCAGCAAGGCAGAAGCACGGCAGAAGCAGGCTGGAGCAAGCAGCAGTGGGGCCAGGAATCCAAAAGAATTACAAGCACTGAGGGAGAGCACAGGGCAGGTAATAAAGGACAGGGGGCGGAGCTAACTCCGAGAGACCAGGCCGCGATAGGCTCTCCCACTCCTGAGCCTGCCACCCTGGTTGGTGGGAGATGGTGTCAGTCGAACAGGTCTGGCCTCAGGTGTGGATTGATTAATCCCAGGAGTATAGCTAGATGAAGTACCTGGCAGATCCCTAACAGTACTCCCCCTTTTATGAGGGGCCACCGGACCCTTACTAAGGGGACCCGGTTTAGTGGGGAAGAGGAGGTGGAACCTCCTGATCAATACCCCAGCGTGAACATCACGGGCAGGTACCCAAGTCCTCTCCTCCGGCCCGTATCCTCTCCAATGGACCAGGTACTGGAGGGAGCCCTGGACCATCCTACTGTCCATAATCTTGGCCACCTCGAATTCCACCCCCTCAGGGGTGAGAACGGGAACAGGAGGTATCCTCGAGGGGGACCAGGACGGGGAGCAGCGTTTAAGGAGGGAGGCATGGAAGACGTCATGTATGCGAAAGGATGGGGGGAGCTCCAGACGGAAGGATACAGGGTTGAGGACTTCAATGATCTTATAAGGTCCAATAAATCGGGGAGCAAACTTCCTGGACGGGACCTTAAGGCGCAAGTTCCTGGACGACAACCAGACCAAATCCCCGACGACAAACCGGGGGTTAGCAGAACGTCTACTATTCGCCTGAATCTTTTGTGCGCTCTGGGACGCCTCTAGGTTCTTCTGAACCTGGGCCCAGACAGTGCACAGTTCCCGATGAACATCCTCTACCTCAGGATTATTGGAACAACCAGGGGAGACGGAGGAGAACCTTGGGTTAAACCCGAAATTACAGAAAAACGGGGAGACCCCTGACGAGTTACTGACCCGGTTATTCAGGGAAAATTCAGCAAGGGGAAGGAATGAGACCCAATCGAATTGACAGTCAGAGATGAAACACCTTAAATATTGTTCCAGGGATTGGTTGGTCCTTTCCGTTTGGCCATTAGTTTCGGGATGGAAGGCGGAGGAGAAGGACAGATCAATCTCCAACTTTTTACAAAAAGCTCTCCAAAATAAGGAAACAAATTGTACCCCTCTGTCAGAAACGATATTGACTGGGGCCCCATGGAGACGCAGGATGTGTTTCACAAACAAAGAAGCTAACGTCTTGGCGTTAGGTAGCTTCTTAAGGGGCACAAAGTGGCACATCTTGCTGAAGCGGTCGACTACCACCCACACCACCGACTTGCCCTGAGATGGAGGCAAATCGGTGATAAAATCCATGGAGATATGGGTCCAAGGTCTCTGGGGAATGGGCAAGGAACGTAGTAGGCCCGCAGGTCGGGACCTAGGGGTTTTGGACCTAGCGCAAACCTCACAAGCGGCGACGTAAGCCCTAACATCTTTAGGCAACCCAGGCCACCAATAGTTTCTGGTAATGAGGTGTTTGGTGCCCAAGATGCCAGGATGACCAGATAGAGCAGAGTCATGGTTTTCCCTGAGTACCCTCAGCCGGTATTGCAGGGGAACAAACAGTTTGTCCCCAGGGACGTTCCCTTGAGCTGCACCCTGATCAGCCGCGATATCAGAAGCTAAATCAGAATCCGTGGCAGAGACGATTATACCAGGGGGTAAAATACAAGCGGGATCCTTCTCGGAAGGAGGATTGGCCATGAAACTACGTGACAGAGCGTCAGCCTTAATATTCTTGGACCCAGCCCTATAGGTAACCAAGAAATTAAATCTGGTAAAGAATAGTGCCCACCGAGCTTGTCTAGGATTAAGCCTCCGGGCCGATTCTAGGAAAACCAGATTCTTGTGATCCGTAAGGACCGTTACCTGGTGTCTGGCCCCCTCCAGGAAGTGCCGCCACTCCTCAAAAGCCCATTTAATGGCTAGAAGTTCGCGGTTGCCAATATCATAGTTACTCTCCGTGGGCGAAAACTTCATAGAGAAGTAAGCACAGGGGCGGAGATGGGTGAGGGAGCTGGTACCCTGGGACAAGACGGCCCCCACTCCCACCTCGGAAGCGTCAACCTCCACAATAAATGGCTCCTCTTGGTTGGGCTGAATCAGCACGGGGGCCGAGATAAAGCACTTCTTGAGAGTCTCAAAGGCCTGGACGGCCTCAGGGGGCCAATGGAGGACATCGGCACCCTTGTGGGTAAGGTCCGTAAGAGGCTTAGCGACGACCGAGAAGTTGGCAATAAATCTCCTGTAATAGTTGGCGAACCCTAAAAAACACTGTAACACCTTAAGGGAGGCAGGTTGGACCCATTCCGCCACAGCTTGAACCTTGGCAGGGTCCATGCGGAATTCATGAGGAGTGAGGATTTGCCCTAAAAATGGTATCTCCTGTACCCCAAAGACACATTTTTCAGTCTTAGCAAACAGATTATTCTCCCGAAGGACCTGGAGCACCTTCCTGACATGCTCCACGTGGGAGGACCAGTCCTTGGAAAACACCAGTATGTCATCAAGGTACACAACAAGAAAATTACCCAGGTACTCTCTCAGGATTTCATTAATAAAATTCTGGAAGACAGCAGGGGCATTACACAACCCAAAGGGCATGACCAGGTATTCGAAATGACCCTCGGTGTGTTGAACGCAGTTTTCCACTCATCCCCCTCTTTGATGCGGATAAGGTTATATGCCCCCCGTAGATCGAACTTAGAAAACCATTGGGCTCCCTGAACCTGATTAAAAAGATCCGGAATCAAAGGAAGTGGGTACTGGTTCCTTACGGTGACCTTATTCAGGTTACGATAATCAATGCACGGCCTAAGACCACCATCCTTCTTCCCCACGAAGAAGAAGCCAGCACCTACAGGAGAAGTCGAGGGGCGAATGAAACCCTTGGCCAGGCATTCTTGGATATACACCCTCATCGCTTCACGTTCAGGACATGAAAGATTAAATATCCTACCCTTAGGAAGCTTGGCACCAGGCACCAAATCAATAGCGCAATCGTAATCTCTATGGGGGGGCAACACCTCGGAGGCCTCCTTAGAAAACACATCGGCGAAGTCCTGAACAAACTCAGGAAGCGTGTTTACCTCCTCCCGGGGAGAAATAGAGTTAACAGAAAGACATGACATAAGACATTCATTACCCCATTTGGTGAGATCCCCAGTATTCCAATCAAATGTGGGATTATGCAACTGCAACCAGGGAAGACCTAATACCAGATCAGACGATAATCCCTGCATCACCAGTACAGAGCACTGCTCCAAATGCATGGAGCCAACCAGGAGTTCAAAAACAGGAGTATGCTGAGTAAAATAACCATTAGCAAGGGGGGTTGAGTCGATTCCTACTACAGGGATAGGATAAGGTAAATCAATACAAGGCATCTTTAGAGACATAGCAAATTCCACAGACATGATATTAGCAGATGAGCCAGAATCCACGAAAGCACTGCCCGTGGCAGACCGGCCAGCAAACGAGACCTGAAAGGGAAGCAAAATTTTATTGCGTTTCACATTAACGGGAAATACCTGTGCGCCCAAGTGACCTCCCCGATGATCACTTAGGCGCGGAAGTTTTCCGGCTTCTTATTCTTGCGCCTGGGACAGGTGTTCAGTAGATGCTTGTCGTCCCCACAGTAGAAGCAGAGACCATTCATTCTGCGAAACTCCCTACGTTGTCGAGGGGACATGGAGGCCCCGAGTTGCATAGGTACCTCCGAGTCCTCCGTGGGGGGGCGAGGAGACGGGACCTCGGGGGGAATCGCAGAAAAGTCAGAGGGGAGCACACTGAAGCGTTCTAGCTGACGTTCCCTGAGACGTCGGTCAAGTCGTACTGCTAGGGCCATAACCTGGTCAAGGGAGTCAGGCGAGGGGTAGCTAACCAGCAGATCCTTCAGGGCGTCAGATAATCCTAACCTAAACTGGCACCTTAGGGCCGGATCGTTCCACTGAGAAGCTACGCACCACTTCCTAAAATCAGAACAGTATTCCTCAACCGGTCTCCTACCCTGACGTAAGGTCACCAGCTGACTCTCGGCTAAAGCAGTCCTGTCAGTCTCGTCGTAAATGAGTCCGAGGGCAGAGAAAAAACGATCAACAGAGGAAAGTTCAGGGGCGTCAGGAGCCAAGGAGAAGGCCCACTCTTGGGGCCCTTCCTGGAGTCGGGATATGATGATACCCACCCGCTGGTTCTCGGAACCTGAGGAGTGGGGCTTTAGGCGGAAATACAGTCTGCAACTCTCCCGGAAGGAGAGAAACGTCTTACGGTCCCCTGAAAACCGGTCAGGTAACTTGAGGTCGGGTTCTAGAGGTGAGGTGAGGGGTACTACTAAAGCAGCGTCACCCTGATTGACCCTTTGGGCCAGGGCCTGGACCTGTAGGGAGAGGCCCTGCATCTGCTGGGTCAGGGTCTCAAGGGGGTCCATGATAGCGTCAGCGTAGGAGAAATGGTAGACTAGGTAAGGGCTTGTAATTATGTAATGGCAGGAAGGAGGTGAAGGGAAAGTGAGCCCTAATCTACCCACCGCCCTGTCCCTGCCTACTTGCAACGACCCGCCCTAGGCCACGAGGTACAACTGGGCGGCGGTCCCTACGCTGGCTAAGTGCACAGGAAGACAAACAGGGAACACGCAAGGGAAGGGGCAGTAGCCACGGAACGCCACGAGGAAACGGGGCGGCGAACGAACAGTCAGGACCAGGACGAAGTGAGTACACCCGAGCGGGCACGGAGACAGAAGCAAGCCAGGGCAAGCAAAGCAGGTCAAGCAGAACTGCAGCAAGGCAGAAGCACGGCAGAAGCAGGCTGGAGCAAGCAGCAGTGGGGCCAGGAATCCAAAAGAATTACAAGCACTGAGGGAGAGCACAGGGCAGGTAATAAAGGACAGGGGGCGGAGCTAACTCCGAGAGACCAGGCCGCGATAGGCTCTCCCACTCCTGAGCCTGCCACCCTGGTTGGTGGGAGATGGTGTCAGTCGAACAGGTCTGGCCTCAGGTGTGGATTGATTAATCCCAGGAGTATAGCTAGATGAAGTACCTGGCAGATCCCTAACACGCATCTCCTCCTCAGGAGACACTAGCGCTCACTTCCGCTTCACTCTGCTGTGTCCCGTAAGGTGCGCACACACGCTCATGCCCAGCCTTAAAGGGCCAGTGCACGCACCTGAAAAGTGTGTAAAATTAGCCCATGATCACCCTGGACTATAAGAAGGGCCCTGCCCTTCCTTCATTGCCTGGGCATTGTTGTGTTTACACGTGTTAGTCTTTGCAAATGGTCCCTTAGTGTTTTCCAGTTCCTAGTGTTCCCGTACCTGCTACCTGTATCCTGTATCCCATGCTACCTTGTTCCTGTGCCATTGAGAGTTGGAGTCGTGTTGTGCCGTATACTACGCCTGCTGTGTCACACCGCGCCTGGTGTCTGCCTGCTGCCAAGATCCCATCCGAGCCTAGGCATCGCTACTGTCTGAATTTCCACAGGTACCCTTATTCGAACTATAGACATTGACTTGGTATCCTGTTGGCTAGCTGCTATCCTGCTGCGGTAGTACGGCCCAGTGGGTCCACACACCCACGTGACACCGTTGATGTTTAACACTAAATAGCCTTCTTAAATAATTTTTTTCTGATTACGGTCCAGTAGATACCCAGTTTGTGATGTTTTTTTGTTTTATGTAATGTATGGGCAATAAAACATATTTTATACCAAACAATGACTTATATTTTTACGACATTTCTTTATTTTATTTTTTTTCTGTTACATTTTTTTCTTTATTCCCATGAAGGGAATATTTTTAAACAACTTTATTTTATACTTACAGTGTATCAGCATAATTTTGCATTCTAAAATTTTGAATTCAAGCTTTGATGTGCTGTACTGGTTGATGAGCACCCTGTGGGCATGCATGCTGCCGAAAATCCATTAATGTTGATCGTGCCATTTGGAAATCCCCATTCAACTACACGTGTCTGAATTGACAGTGCCAGCTCTTTTTCTTCTCCTTGTATAATTCTGTATTCTACAACATTATTGTCACGAAGCGGGTTAGTGGACCCACTAGGCCGTACCGCCGCAGCGGGGAGGCAGCTGGCCAAACAACAGGACACCCCAGAAATACAATGTACCGCACAAGGGTACCTGAATAGTCCAGATGGTGGCCGCAGCTCTGGCACAGATGAGATGGGTGCAGCAGATGGCGCCAAATATGGCGGATGACACAGGAGCCGCAAGTTGCGCCAGACGTGGCGGATTCCTCCGGATGTGGCAGATAACACAGGACGTGGTGGATTCCTCCGGACGTGGCGGATTCCTCCGGACGTGGCAGATGACACAGGACGTGGCGGATTCCTCCGGACGTGGCAGATGACACAGGACGTGGCGGATTCCTCCGGACGTGGCAGATGACACAGAAAGTAGCGGATTCCTCCGGACGTGGCAGATGACACGGGATGTGGCAGATTCCTCTGGATGTGGCAGATGACACAGGACGTGGCACGACTAGATACTAGGGCAAAGCACGGGAAACAGGAACGGGGAACAAGGTACGGGTAACAACAGGAACGGGAAACACTAAGGGACCATTTGCAAGACAGACTGGGAAAACTAACAACGCTCAGGCTCGTCCCCTTTAAGGGCGGGGACGAGCGTGCGCGCGCACCCTGCGGGCTCCGGCGGAGGTGAGTGGATGCAAGCGCTGGCGTCTCCTGAGGAGGAGGCTGGGGCCAGCGCTTGCCGACTCGTGGCTGCGGCTGTCAGCGGGAGGCTGGAGCTGACAGCCCGCAGCCACGGACATTACAATTATACTGTGACCCTATTACACAGGCTACTGTTAGGGCAACACATAGTGTGCCCTAACTGCAGACATACAGAACAGACAGCCCTGGGGTCCTTTCTAGGTCCCCTGGGCTGACTCAAGGGGTTTGCCCCTGTCTCAGATAAAATGGTATCTGGGTAAACAATGAAAGGGACACAATGCTCAATGGACGCAACACTAGCTGATCGTTCCAGTCGTGGGCGTCCTAAGGATAGGACATCAATTTTACAGTCCCATAATCCCCTTTAACTATTATGTTAGTAAGTTTTTCTTATATCAAGTCGATAAAGTTATTGGTTTAAGAACTACAATTCCTAAAATACCCAGCTTTGTGCAGACAATGAGTCGGCAAGAAATGCTGAGAGATTTTAGCTGTGAAGCCAGCATAATTGTGAATACAACTCTGGATTGTATTTACAAAGTTATACAGCTTTTATGTAGATACATTCTACATATTTGCTTTAACAAGAATCTCTTTAATGGTTTTACGATGGAGTCATCCTGGCACTCTAGGATAACTGGTTGCTACAGGTCAAAGAACATGCTAAGAACTTGTTTTTCACTGGTGTTTTTTTCATCTGTGTCTTAGTAAAACATGATGGTATACCCTTCTAATTGACTGTCTTGCCTGGTTTTACAAGCAGCAGGACTTGATCAGGGGACTGTAGAGTGCGTACACTCCTACCGGGGGGGGGGGGGGGGAGTGGCTTCACCTACTCACCTTCCCCATTAATGGCCATACCTTTCCCAAACCCCCTGTCCCTCTAATAAGATTCAGACACTTGGGTTGGATAAATTTGGCCACAGCAGCCATTTTATTTACAAACAAACATCAAGAACAACAATTTACAAATAATAATAACAATGGAAGGGGAGTCCTTGGAGCTACAAAAGTCTGTCACGAAACAGCCCACCTGCATAGTATTTTTCTCCCAGCCGTCACCCTACTGGCTCAGGGGCACCGTTATACCTGCAGTTGGCTGACCTCAACCGCAACCACTCCCCGGGACACCACCCAGCGGGAGCCCAAATTGACCACTCCTCGGGACACCACCCAGCAGGAGCCCAAATTGAGCAGACTACCAACCATATTAAATTGGGGAGGGACCATACCCCCTATGAATCCCCCCCCCCACAGTAATTTACCACCAACTCCAAGGACCCCCAATCCGCCATACAACTGCTGCGACATTGCAAAACTGTTCCACAGCATCCTCCGGTACCTGCGGAAAAACAAAAACAACGAGCAACAAAGCGAAATACCAAAATAGTCACACAGATGAACACATCATTTTGGGAGGGAGGGTGGGACAAGCTTCCCTGTGCTGCTACAAGCTTCCCTGTGCTGTTACTAAAGATGGCGACGCCTTTCCCTCTCCTACCCTTAAGTAAACTGACCTCGCCCCCCTCACATCCGCCCCCTCCTAACCACACCCCTAACTCCTTAACTCCTTCCCTTCCTAACATCCCTGATCATGGTGGCCTCCCCCTATGGCATTCTGCCGGGTCCAGCCTGTACTGTTCCTGCACTCTTGTTATCTAGCAATTAACCAGCAACTGGGGCAGTTGCTAAGGCAACTGCTGCACAGCTGATTCACCAGTGCAAGTCAGATGACCACACTGATGTGAGCTACTTAGGCTCGTTTGGAGAGAGCGACCTGCTTGGCTTGCCTCTCCTTAAGAATCCCTGGCCTTAGCATTAGGGTGCCGGTGATAGTTTATGCTATGTTTGTTTGCTTGTGCTTCTCTCTACTTAGTGCAAAATCGCTGGTTTACAATCCTATTCTTGTGTTTTTCCAGCTATGTCTTGTGTTTCTTGTGCTTCAGTGTTTGGTCTTATTTAATTGTTCGGTTTTATCCTGTCTCAATTGTTCTGCGTTCTGCTTGCCTTGTTTCACTGGGGTTTGGATCAGTTTAGTTTTGTTTTTATTGCCTCTGGTTTCTAGTGTTTTCCTGGTGTTAGGGACATTGTTTGGGACAGTGAGGATGAGTTGTGAGCTAGAATTAGTATCAGCTTGTTAACATCATTCGACTGTTATAATTATTCATCATCCTTTTTGTCCCATCATTCGACTGTTATTTATTTGATGTGTCAGAAAAAGTTGTCAGGACTTCAGTGCGGCACCAGTGACACATGTTAACTTGTCAACGTTTTGAGTGCCTATGGCTCCGTACATTGGAGTTTTAGGCTATGTTCACACGGAGTATTTTGACGAGTTTTTTGACGCGGAAACCGCGTCACAAAACTCGTCAAAAACGGCCCGAAAATGTCTCCCATTGATTTCAATGGGAGGCGTCGGCGTCTTTTTCCCGTGAGCAGTAAAACTGCCTTGCGGGAAAAAGCAGCGACATGCCCTATCTTCGGGCGTTTCCGCCTCTGACCTCCCATTGACTTCAATGGGAGGCAGAGAAAGCGTATTTCACTGTGTTTAATGCCCGCGGCGCTCAATGGCCCGGGCGAAAAACGCCACGAAAAACTCCGCGAAAATCGGCGTGCAGGGAGAGGAAAATCTGCCTCAAACTTCCAAACGGAATTTTGAGGCAGATATTCCTCCTGCAAAATACTCCGTGTGAACATAACCTGAATGAGCCGCCGTACAGCTCTCTGCGCATTGTTGTTCCATGTGCATCATGCCTACTATTTATTAAGTAGACTAAATGCACTTAGTATAAGGACTCAAGCACACATCGTAGCCATGTGCACAGAGCTCCATGCATTGCCACAACTTTTTTTTATATTGAATTCATATGAAAACTGAAAAAACTAACTTCTGCGTGTTTTTTCTAATATTTCAAAAATAATAGAATAAATGTTAACTATTACGGAATGCTAAAGGTGAATATTGAGTAGCAATATAAGAAGAATATTCTGTAACTAACTGATTTTTTACTTTACCCTGTAAATATTTGTGAATGTAATAGAAATGCATTGTACAGTATTCATCACTGCAGCGCGGCTGAGAGAATCTAATCCTGAGCATGCACATAGCACTGCAGCCACAAACCACCAATGAAAAAAATTTGTTTTTACAGCAAAGAAGAGCTGAAACGCTTTTCTCATGTTGGGTACGAGTAGCATTTCTCCTGTTGCCATGGATTTTACAAGGAGAGATATGCGCCGTATAGAGTAGCGCGGGAAGTTCACATGTATTGTGGTTCTTCACTTTCCAACAGGGGTCATAAGTCATGCTCTGCAAGACTGTCCATTTCCATATATCCACGGGAAATAGATAATGGACCTGTAGGAGAGAATAGAGGAAGCAGCAGGTCATGTGGGAGTTCGGTAAAAAGGTTTCAAATTGGGTTAACCCCTCTAAGAAAACTTCAAAGAACAGGAAAAGTTGTATTCAAAATAATCTGTCACCAAAATGCGGTGTTTGAATGATATAATAAATATATTCTGCGCTATGGGAGGGTTGTTTTCATATTATTTAGACTTTGATCCTCTATAATTTCAACTGTGTATAAAAACAGCGGCTCTTAAATATTTAGTAGGGTTTCCACCTCTGTTTAGCCCTCTAAGAATATGTTATAGGTACATAATAAGAATACATAGCTGATAGGATTCTCATGTGACCTCACATACACAGCAGAGCAACAGTGAATCTGATTGGTCAAAGCCTTTAGTATAACTCTCACCTTTTAGACTCCTTCAAAGATTAATACACCCAGTATAATATATATGCACAATGATATTAAAAAATTAATCTCAGATTAAATTAGTGCACTCTAAATTAAATAATTCACTTGTTCAAAAAAGAATGGAGTGAGATTAAGGCTGAATTTACATCTGCATTTGTATCTCTGTTCCGTCATAGAAGCTGAAAAAACAAAAATAACAGCAGAAACCCCATTGACTTTAATAAGGTCATTCGGGTTTCTGCCATTGTGTCCGTTATTTTACCAGAAAAATTAGAACAGCGTGCTGCGCTATTTTATCCAGCATTTTTTCTGCAAATCTGCAACGGAGGCTCCTAATGGAGCCTAAAATGCAGATGTGAACGGAGCCTAAGTGAACCTTCCAGTTATGGAGCAATTACAGCTTTGACATGGACTTTGTACATGACTAATAATGGATTTCCAAACCACCCCCACCCAAGTAATTAAGAGATAACTACAATTAAAAGTCCTAATTTCTTAACATGCTTACTTGATTTTAATAGATATTAATAGATATCTGCTTGCTTGTTGCTAACCATTAAAGCAATAATTGAGCTGCCACCAAAAAACAAAGCACTTGAACAGGATCTGTTTATCCCATCCTGACAGCCAAGTTTCTGTACACTTCTTGGGAATGTTGCCAAAGCCTCTTGTGCTTGCATGTATAATTGCAGATCACTACTTGATAGCAATACCGACTGCCAAAGTCCCCATTAAAAAAAATCTATGAAATGCAGACTAAGCAGCCAAATCTATACTAAGCTACTTGTGAACCAAAAGTGCTGTATACTTCTGACATTTATTGTACCCCAGTGACTTCCAGCCAGTGGATAAACATCATTTTTATGTCAAAAGAATTTATGGTTAAATGGAAAAAACGATTCAAATCCGCAATTCTGAATATTTATCATTGTCTATATATTTTATTGAAAAAATACTTCACAGAGTCTAATAGTTTGAAATAAAAGTACATATTGTGTGAATTCTATTTATTTATTTATTTCTTAGTTACAGTATTTTGCTTTCCTATACTGTTGGGGCTGGGTGACAACCACTAATAGCATCCATTATAATGTCCATTGTAGATGTCACTTCGCTTTCCTCAGTCCCTACATGATATATATATATATATATATATATATATATATATATATATATATATATATATATATCATCTATGTATGTGCATTATGCAGGGTTGCACGCTGGTCCTTCCTAGTTCTGGTTTCGGCCGAATGCTGATGATGCTACGTGGAATCGTACCCTAAAAAAACAGCGGACTCTGGAGATGGTTTTGAGGTGCAGGTACTATGAGCGTGCAAGTGATTGAATATAAAGATTAAAGGAAAGATCGGAGTCGAACATAGTCCCAAGACAGCAGGCGTGCTGCCTTGGAGTTATGGTAGTGCCACACACTGAGTTGGAGACATCAGGTTAAGATAGGTTAGTAGATGGTGGAAACACGCGGAGCTCAGTTTTAGAAAGATACAATTTCATATAGAAAGAGGACATGATGTTAGAGACAGCGGACAGACAATCACTGGTGTTTTGTATAAGATCGGGGGTGATGTCACGGGAACAGGTATATAATTGGGTGTCCTCAGCGTAGAGATGGTACTGGAAGCCAAATCTGCACTATGTGAACTCACGTAAAAGACAGGTAAAGATCAGGGTCATAGACAGCTCGCAGTTGGTTATCTATAAATGTATTAATCCAGAAAAAAGCTACATCTGTAACAGGTATGACAAGAATATCAACGCACAATTAATACACAATTTAGTTTGAAGCGTAGTTCCTACACAATGCTTATCAAACTAGATAAGACAGCTAGTGAAGCTTTAAAAATTATATTTTTTATTCATTCTCTAAGGCTTCGTTTACATCTGCGCTAGGGCTCCGTTCCAACGTTCCCTCTGAGCTTTCCGTCAGAATGGAGCCCTGACAGACACAAACGGAAACCATAGGTTTCCGTTTCCATCACCGTTGATTTCAATGGTGTCGGATCTGGTGCCAATGGTTTCCGTTTGTCTCCGTTGTGCAAGGGTTCCGTCGTTTTGACGGAATCAATACCATAGTCAACTACGCTATTGATTCAGTCAAAACGAAGGAACCCTTGTACAACGGAGACAAACGGAAACCATTGGCACCAGATCCATCACCATTGAAATCAATAGTGATGGAAACAGAAACCTATGGTTTCCGTTTGTGTCTGTCAGGGCTCTGTTCCGACGGAAAGCTCAGACGGAACGTCAGAACAGAGCCATAGCGCTGATGTGAAACGAAGCCTAAAATGTGAGTCTCTCTAATTCACTGTAAACCTGGAAAATAGTTTGTACCATTTCTAGTGAAGACATTGCTGTATCTGTGAGAGACTTATTACAGAACTGTAAAAAAAATTATTGTTATTTTCCTTTGTTGTTATGTTAGACAACTGGGTGAAAATACAGCTATTATACTGTTTTGTGGAATTTTTCTAATTTCTCTTTACACAACAGCAACCATTTACAGGCATATCTCGAAGTATCAAACAATGGGCACATTAGTATATGTAGATAAAGAACATCCCTCTTTTTTTAGAAGAAAAAGAAAAAAAACACGAAATAATGTTTAAGGGGTTATTCAGTCACTAAAAATTGATGGCGTAGCCTCAAGATAGGCCATCAATAGCTGATGGGTCGGGGTCCGTCATTGAAGTGAATGGGGGAAAAGGCTGCAATACCTGTGAATCACCGCTACATCCGTGTCGACGATTCACAGTGAGCAAGAAGAAATTAAGGGGAAGCAGCGCTCATATGAGCGCTGCGGCCCCTTCAAAACAACTGATTGGCGGGTTCTCGGGAGTCAGACCCCGACACATCAGCTATTGATGGCCTATCCTGAGGATAGGCCATACATTTTAGAGACTGGATAATCCCTTTAAGTTATAGTGCAAATTTACTTATGCAATTCTTCTTTCCTGTAGTCCGGACAGCAGCACAGACTTAAAGGGGTTTTCCCACGAGGGACGTTTATGACATATCCACAGGATATGTCATAAATGTCAGATAGATGCGTGTCCCACCTCTAGGACCCACACTTATCTCTATAACGGGCCCCCTAACCCCGTTCTAGCTTTGTCAGTTATCTCTGACTCCCGGCCACTTCCTGACTTTATGGTCGGGAGTTACGAAAACAGCGTAGCTCGCTAGTCACGGAAGCAGCGTAGCATGTGAGACAACACACACAGAGCTAGAACGGGGTTTGGTTCCCCGTTCTAGAGATAGGTGCAGGTCCCAGAGGTGGGATCTGACATTTATGGCATTGGCTGTGGATATGTCATAAACGTCCCGCGTGGGAAAACCCCTTTAAAGGCTATGTAAACCTGTGCACACGTTATTTAAAAAAAAAAACAAACAACATATTATGGTATTTTAATTTATTAAAAATGTTTTAACTTTTTGAGATACAGCTTCTATGTATTCTGGATACCATAATACGATGTTTTATTAAAAAAGAAAAAAAAAGTGTTCAAAGGTTTACATAGCCTATAAGGGGTTTAACACCTCACCCGCTATGAGTTAGGACAGGTGCCAAGATTAGAACTAATTATACTCTTTAAGGGCGACAATAGGCTGGACGGCAGCCGCATGTCTACTGAAATCATGCCCACAAGGGGAGGCTTATGGCCTCACGATTTCGCTGTTAATCGTACGGACTTTCGGCTTCACATGGGGCATGGTTTGGCCATGTGCGGCTGCTACTCCTTGTGTTTTCACCGAAAGGCTAGAGCTACATGGCGACTTTGGGCGTGACACCGGTTACATAGCTAAAGTTCGCTGTGTGATCGCAGTGAATGTGGCCATGTTGCAGGTTACCACAAGAAATCCAAATTGATGGATTTCTTGCGACTGTCGTGGTGCAGCAAACTGGGGTCGCAACGCGGCCACATTCACGTTCATCACTCTGATACAGCCAGAACGACACTGCGATCACACAGTGATCTTTGACTGTGCAACCTGTGTCACGGTCAAAGTTGCCGTGAAGCCCCAGCCTTATCCTCTCTCGTTCTTTTCCCCTATACTTTTTCTATAAACCAAATTAAGAATGGCAAAAACAAAAATTATTGGGTGGGCAAAGTTGTGCTGCTGCTCGAACTACAGGAAAAGATTGCTTAACTAAATTTGCACTTTCCTGGATGTCCTGGGGCTGTATGTAACAAGACATCTCAGTGTGGCCTAAAAAAGAAGGTAACACAGAATGCCCAAACTCTGCTTCCTCAGAAGCTCGAAAATCAAAATGATACTGTCTTATGAATGTATGCGGTGACCTCTAGGATGCGGCTGTAAAAAAGTTGCCAATAGGGACCTGAGCCCTTTCTGCCCATGATGCTGCTGTGTCTCTAGCGGATTGGGACAAACTTCTCCTGGAGGAGGGAGGCCTTATCTTTTGTAGAAAGTGGAAAGGTGTTCTTAAAAAAAATAAAAAATAAAAAATAGGTTACTGTATATATTATAAAAGAAAAATAGAAACAATACACACCTGTTAAGTACCCTGCCGCTCCAGCGCTGATGCTTAGGTGGCCCGTGCCAGGCTTTGACTACTTTTCCTGTAGCGATGGCATGCAGTATATCCACGTGACCACGTGATTTGGCATTTTTTATATATAACGGAACATATGCCAAAAAGAGTTTTGCTTTATTTACTGTAAATGCGCTGTGTCATTAAGAGATACATGTGTGATGATTTTGTTCCCCATAGGAGGCGTTCCAAGAGGAGGAGTGGCCAGTCTGGCCTGTGTCTGTTGTTGTGCTGCTGTTCTGCACTGTCCTGTTGTGATTTTATTTGTACGGGTATGATGATGGTTGGTACACTGGCTTAACTAAATTGTGGACGCCATCTTTGAAGTCTCATAACATCGAAAGGCTGACGCACTGTGGCTATGTCGTGCGCTGATGCTGGAGTAGCGCCTGCTCTATAAAAAGGAGTGAGTGTTTAGTGTTCGGGTGGAAGAGGTGGAACTTGGACTGCGTAGAGAGAGCTGTGGCAGAGCTGTGTATGGGGGGGGGGTGTTAGTATGTGCGATGACACTGATGTTGGGCCTAAATCTGTTGTTCTGGAGTGTGTTGCATGTGATGGGCTGGAGCCTCCTTGTGATTGTGTGCAAGAGTGATGTCAACGGTGATGGTGCCCTAAGCCCTGTCCACAGCAGCAAGCAAAGCCAGGAAGCCATGAACTACCTGCCTGGGCCGTGAATGTTGTTGCTTCCTGCTGTACTCTGGCATAGTAAAGTTTGACCTTGCAACAAATCTGCTTCATACCAGCTTTGCTGTGACACACCGTCAAGGGCCGTACACCACCCAATTTCATATTCTTATACATGCACGACACATCACCACTGAGGTCCGTGATTGGCTACAGCAGTCACGTGAATGTACAGCAAGTTATTACTGCAGGACAAGTAAATAGAGATTTGCGTGGATCACTGGAGCATCGGCGCAGCAATGGCAGGGGATGTAACAGGTGAGTATTCTTAATTATTTTCTTTTATAACATATAGGAGATTATCTGAGCTCGTGAAGACTTGAGTCCTGGACAAATAAATACCTGAGCATCTGCCAATGTCCAGAATGTGCAGCCTTCCGTCTTCCCCTGAGGTAGAATTGACATAAAAATAGGCAAGACAATCACCTGTTTATGTTCTTAAATGACGGGTTTGATGGAGTGAAGGATGGATGTTGTCCTGAGTACCAGATTGTCAGGTCTGATAGATAAATACGGCTCTCTAGCGACCGGGCCTGAATTTCACTTACCCTCTTTGCCAATGTTATGGTGACAAGAAAGGTCAGCTTAAAGAGGCTCTGTCACCAGATTTTGCAACCCCTATCTGCTATTGCAGCAGATAGGCGCTGCAATGTAGATTACAGTAACGTTTTTATTTTAAAAAAACGAGCATTTTTGGCCAAGTTATGACCATTTTTGTAGTTATGCAAATGAGGCTTGCAAAAGTCCAAGTGGGTGTGTTTAAAAGTAAAAGTCCAAGTGGGCGTGTATTAGGTGCGTACATCGGGGCGTCTCCTGACGAAGCCGGTCTGCTTGGCGAAACGCGCGTCGAGGCATCTTTCATCCTTCCCTTTGGGTCGTCTGTTCCGCTCCCCACCATGTCTCAGGGTATGTGTACATTTTGGTTTGCTGCATGACATTTTTTCTGTCTTTCCATGTACTACTACAGGTTTACCCTGATTCACCATCCCTGCCCTGGTTTTGTGCTGAGATTCTCTATAGCCCACTCATACCTATTTGATGTATAGATATTCCTCATTAGATGCATAGTCATTTTCTCCTCATTTCTCTATACATCTGGGCATTGCCATTCCACATGCACGATCATTTCCCTGTGGGTCATTTGAGCGGTTTTTGACTTCCCTAGGTTGGCTGACTCTGTACGTTTATGGTCTTTTTCATCTGACCACACTGTCTTTATCTCCTTATGTGGTCCATTCGTGTTTTATATTCTGTGATATTTGTTGTATCATTTCTAAATAAAGATTGTTCATTTTTCTATATTATATAGTTGACTATCATTCTAAGGGCTATGTCCCTTTGTTGTTCGCTTTTAGTAGCGATAGTTAGGCTCGGATGGGACCTTGGCAGCAGGTAATCCCGACGGTCCGCGGCTATGGGTGTCACAGTATGGGTATGTGCGATCGTAGTAAGGATCTCTCATCCCCATATATAATCAACGAGCACAGATCAACAAGCTGCTTCGTTGATGTGCGCTCGTTGTCACGGCCCATATTGGGCAGTGTACTAGGACTTTTAGACAGTATTGGTAAATCTGCCCCACTGATTTCAGATTCGAAAAAACTAATAGGATAGTGGTATCTAAAGCGTTATCTTTCATGTAAAAACTTTCAATGACTTTTCTGTTTCCTTTAAACTGCTGTTATCAGGGGAATATTTATTGTCCATTTTTTATCTGGGATGTTTGATCATTTTTAATTCTTGACTAGTAAGAAAAGAGTTCATATTCCTCACTCGCTGCGTTGTTAGCTTGACAAAGCAATTTAGAAAACAAATATAGAGTGTTTAGAACTTTGTCTTGTCTTCTAGAATGCATTGACTTTTATTAAATCTTATACACCTCCATAGACAGGCAGCCCACTTACTATATGGATCACTTGTCAAAAATATCCCCGTTTATGTGACTAAAATGTCAGACGGATCTTAAATGAAGAAATGCATTATATATGTACAAAGTGATGGCATCTATAAAACATAACCACAGCCATGCAACAAATATCATAAGTCATTTGACCTTCTTTCTTCTTGTTTCTTATTAGCAGAGACAGACAGCAGACTGACAATATCTGCCTAGTCCCTGGTGCAGTGCACAGAAATTCTCTCTTGTAAGGAATCATTTATCACCTAGTACCCAATTTGTGTGACAGGAAATGTCCTTTCCTGGGATTTTTTAGGAACATCTTTACAAATGTTCTTTCTGTCCTCTTGATTAATCTCAATTTTCTAGATCTGGCACAAAGTTGCAGTTTAGAAAAAAAAAACATAAGATAATCAATATATAGAATTTCACATTTACACCCCATACCAGACCACATTAAATCAATAATTGTAGCAGGTTATTTTATATAACTAGAATTCTGCAAATTATTACTGAGATACTGTTCTCTGCAAACAAGATATATAGTCCCTAGAGGAAGAGCAGAAAGCCTAATGGTATTACTAGATTGACATGTATTGATACCAGACAGTACTCAGCTCTAATAAAGGCTAGAATATTAAGATCAATTTCTTTGACCTTATTGTTGCTGAGGTTCTTATATTGTATTTTCAGCTGCACACTATAGGCAGGGAGACATGCTTGGATTAAAAATGAGCTCTCTCGCTGTTCTTGAAGTACTTGGTTCTCTGGAGGCAGATTCAGATTCTCCAAGTCCAGGCCTGGAAGAATGCAGTAAACAACAGTGAATCTAAATTAAAACGACTGTATGGAATTAAATCAGGTCCCATACTTTGCTGCACATTCATTTGCAAGTTATTATCTCTTCTTGCCAGCTTAAATATGGAAGGAAAAAATTAGTGGCTCCAATTAGATTGCACATAGATAGTAGCACATAGATAGTATTTACAATAGTCACGCGTTGATTCAATTAAAAGCAATATTTTGTAACGCTATATGTTGTGGGACATTTTAATGGTTGGTAAAACTGGTGTTTACGCTTTGTAGTTTAATTTACATATTGCACATGTGCACAGTTTTAGTGTTTGTTCAGAAAAGGAGAAAAGCAGCCTGGGAATTTGCCGGATAATTATGATGATTGGGACTCATTCCGTTAAGGGAACGGTACCAGTGCTCACTTCTTAATATAGTACTAGTCACGGTATTGAAAACCTCAGAGCAGAATGCGACTTCAAGTTGTCATAAATGTTATTATTTATTATATTTTATAATTTATTTATTATATGACATGAGCAAGAAAGTTGGCGTAACATACGGGAACCATATTTCTGAATCACATGCTCTGCTGTTATTCTTTTTCTACACTACAGATTTGAAAAAGATGCGTCAAAGGGTGTAATGGTTGTGCCAAATTTGTTGTGAACTGATGTGTGGTAGGGAAGTTATTAACTATGTAGTTGGGTTTTCCTCATTTATTATGCAGCATGCATTATATTTGGAGCCACAACAGGTGGCTTGCTCTTCCTTTGTTAAGTGGACATTTTTAGGAGGGATTAAGGAGAGGCGATACCTATCTCATGAGTATGGCTGGCTTTACAGATAAACCGTCAGCTGCCTGTGAGGTTAAAGAGGCTCTGTCACTACATTATAAGTGCCCTATCTCCTATATAAGGAGATCGGTGCTATAATGTAGGTGACAGTAATGTTTTTTATTTTAAAAAATGATCTATTTTCACAACGTTAGGAGCGATTTTGGTTTATGCTAATGAGCTTTCTTAATGCCCAAGTGGGCGTATTTTTACTTTCGTCATGTGTACTCAGAATCCTGACACTTCTGACTCTTTTTTGTGAGATTCCGGCAAGTGAAACGAAGTCTCGCGAGATTACGGAGGTAAACGAGATTTCGTTTCACTTGCCGGAATCTCACAAAAAAGATTCAGAAGTATCAGGATTCTGAGTACACATAATGTCCAGGCTGGATGGTCATGTGTATTCATTATCAGGACACTGTAGTAATGTTAGGGCTTGTGTATGTAGCTGCACATAGTGATATAATTATATCGCTAGTGCAGTGTAAATGAATGGAGAGGAGTGCATGATGCCGATTGGTCAGTGTCATGCACTCCCCTGTACAACGCCCACTTGGTCGAAAGTAAAAATACGCCCACTTGGGCATTAAGAAAGCTCATTAGCATAAACCAAAATCGCTCCTAACGTTGTGAAAATAGATCGTTTTTTTTAAATATAAAGCATTACTGTCACCTACATTACAGCGCCCATCTCCTTATATAGGAGATAGGGCACTTATAATGTGGTGACAGAGTCTCTTTAATAACAAGCGAAGTCTTTAGAACCTTTTATGTATATCCTTTTCTATCGAGAAGCTTGTCTTCTTCCCTGCTTCCTGTTCTCTCTGTATGTTAAGTGATCCAGAGAACGTGAATACACTGCCATGTTTTTATAATCCTAGACAACCTCTTTAATAGAGTTTATTGGGGTTCAGTCTAATTTTCAGTATTTTTGATGGCAAGTATAGTGCATTATCATTGTAATCATAATATTTGGATTAAAGGGTAACTAAATGTTTGACAAAGTTCTGACATGTCATAGTGACATGTCAGAAGTTTTGATTAGTGGGGGTTTCGAGCACTGAGACCCCCACCAATCGCTTTAACTAAGTGGCAGAAGCACTCACACCAGCGCTTCTGCCGCTTTGTTTAAGCGATTGGTGGGCGTCTCAGTGCTCGGACCCCCACCAATCAAAACTTCTGAAATATCACTAAGACATGTCAGAAGTCTGTCAAACGTTTACTTACCCTTTGAAGTATGTTTAGGGGAGTTTGGTCTGGGGACTGTTATAGTTTAGAAGTTCTGAGGTCTGTATTTATTTGTTTCTATAGAGCCTGGGGTTGACTGCAGAAGCAAGGGGCCAAAAATGTCTCTGCATCAGGGGCGTTGCTAGGGTCTTAAAAGATCAGGGGCACAAGTCCCGAGACAAATATTTACCCCCCCCCCGATTTTTTTTTTACATATATATCGGAGATCGGAGATAGCATATCCATAAGACTAAGGCTCCTATAGCTACACCGCTGGATAGAATTAGATGCATTGTCTCAGCAGACAGTATCACACATGATAGGCTTAGATACATGGCCACAGTAGACAGTATCACACATGATAGGCTTAGATACAGGGCCCCAGCAGACAGCATTACACATAATAGACTTGGGGCTCATTCAGATGAGCGGGAATCTCATCTGTGGGCTGTGCGTTGAAATAACGCACAGCACATGGAGCTGTTGATTTGAATGGGGCTATTCACACATGCGTGAGTTTTCAGACAGCGAGTGTCCGCTGCGTGAAACTCACTGCATGTACTATATTGGTGCGTTTTCAGCCACTTAGTTGCCCATTGAAGTCAATGGGTGTGCGTGAAAACCACGGAGAGCACACGGATGACATCCGTGTGCTGTCAGTGTTTCACATATCAATTACATTTCAAAAAAAGTGCTTGCAAGTGCGTGAAAAAAACATGGCACACGCAAAGCACACTGATGCAAAAATGCAACGCACACGACCAGATTTACGCGTGTTATTTATGTGCGTAAATCTATCACGCTCGTGTGAGTGTAGCTTTAGAAACGGCCCCAGCAGTAAGTATCCTTGTACTAATTTGGCAAATTTGCCATTTCTGGGGCCCCAAGCAAAGTTATGTCTCAGGGCTCTTATCAAAGACACCTGTAGAGAGTTTCCCACACAATGCCCCCTATATATAGTGTGACATCCCCCCTGCTTGGTTCCACACACTTTAATGTCCACAGCCACGGACTGTCTTGCTTCCTGCCCCCTGATGGCCGTGGCCATGGACATGGATGCCGGGCGGCATCTCCCTCCTGAGAGACCCTGGCACATACTTCTGCATCGCTGCACTGGTTCCTGTATGGTGCGCGCACCCGCTCGCGCATGGCCTTAAAGGCCCAGTGCACACACATGAGTAAAATCTGTAATTAGCCCATGATCACTGAACTATAAAAAGGCTGTGCCCTTTCATTCAGTTTTGCAAATGGTCCCTTAGTGTTATCCTGTTCCCAGTGTTCCCCTGTCCTTCTACCTGTATACTGATCCCGTGCTACCTTTGTTCCTGTGCCTTAGAAAGTTGTAGTCGTGTTGTACCCCCGGTCACGCGTGCGGTGTTACATCGTGCCTGGTGTCTGCTGCCAAGGTCCCATCTGTGCCGAGCCTCCATTACTGTCTGAATGACTACAGGTGCCCTTGTGCTTGGACTATATCCATACATTGACTTGGTACACTGTTTGGCCAGCTGCTATCCCGCTACGGCGGTATGGCCCAGTGGGTCCACATACCCACAGATCGTGATAGTACGCTCAGGCCATGGACCCCGCTGGTCAACCCAAGACCTTGACGACATCGCAAGCCATGCAGGCGGATATGCTAGTCTGCCAATTACCACAGGACCAACTCCTCCAGGCGGTGAACGCCATTACACATCGGCTGGATGCGCAAGCTGCAGTTATCACGCCACCTTCTCTGGCTGTTCCTCCTGCTACGCCTCCTGTCAGTACCAGTGCTGACTCCCGATTCTCGCTGCCACTGCCCCCTCGCTACGACGGAGACACGAGGACCAACAGGGGATTTCTGAACCAGTGCCAGATCCACTTCATGCCAGTGCATTTACTACTGATGGCGTAAGGATCGCATTTATAGTATCACTCCCTGCTGGCAAGGCCCTAGCATGGGCGAATCCTATCTGGGAAGGTCAGGGACCAGAGATCCGTGACTTCCAGTTTTTCCTACAGACTTTTCGCACTGTATTTGTGGAACCTGGACGAGTCTCTTCAGCAGCTGCATCTCTTCTGAACCTTCGCCAGGAGGACACATCCATGGGCGAGTACGCCATTCAGTTCCGCAACCTGGCGCATGGCTGCCATCAGGGTAGTACTGCTGGTACTTGAGTCAGGGGCCCGGAAACAAGGATGAAAAGAAGGGGCAAGTCCGCTACTTTAAACATGAAACAGAAGCTCCGTGTCACGTGTGGAGGGAGCCGTCCACCAGACAGGGAGGACGGAGGAAGAAGGAAGAGCTGGAGAGGAGCAGTACCACACAGCCCACCCTCCTGGCTGCAACTTGTAACTGCTGAGGAAGATTCCTCCAGGACAGGTAAGAGGGAACTGTAATGATATGTGTGGGGGATTCTTTACAAATCGTTTTTATCGGGGAGGGGGAACTTAACTGTAAATGCTATATGTGGGGGAGGGTGGGACTTGGCTTTGAATGCTATATGTGGGGAGGGGATTTTTTGTAAAACGTTTTTGTGGGGGAGGGGGACCTAACTGTAAATGCTATATGTGGTGGTGGGGATTTTGCGTAAAAGTTTTTTTTCGTGGGGGTAGTGGGACCTAACTGTAAATACTATATGTGAGGGAAGGGATTTTGTGTAAAACGTTTTTGTGGGGAGGGTGGGACTTGGCTGTGAATGCTATATGTGGGGGAGGGGATTCATTATGAATTTTTCTTGGGAGAGGGGGAACTTAACTGTTCGGCTAAGTTCACACAGGGAGGATACGCTGTGTAAAAGCATGCAGCATATCTGACCTGTGCGCCGCAGGGAATTCCGGCCGAAAATCCACACCAAACTGTGGTGCAGTGTTTCCCCCGGAATGTCCGCTGCGGAAATTGCAGCATTTAGCCAGCCTGCTAGCAGTCATATGGCATGAAACGTCAACTCAGGAGGCCGCGCTGGAGGGAGGAAGAAACCCAGACTCCTGTGCAAGTATAATTTTGTATTTTTTTATGCGTTGCATTTTTTTTAAATTCAATGGAGAAAACCCGCAACAAATAAGCAGCGATTCCGAAAATACAATTGACATGCTGCGGAATAAAATTCTACATCGCAAGTCAATTTCTGAGCGTTTTTAACGCTTAGGGTATGTGCACACGACCTCTTTTGAGACGTAATGAAGGCGTTTTACGCCTCGAATTACGCCTGTAAAAACGCCCCTAATACGCCTACAAACATCTGCCCATTGCTTTCAATGGGAATTACGATGTTCTGTTCCCATGAGCCTTTATTTTACGCTTCGCTGTAAAAAGAAGCTCCGTAAAAATAAGTAGCATGTCACTTCTTGAGGCGTTTTTTGTAGCTGATTTTCCATTGAACACTATGAAAAACGCCTCAAAAAACGTCTGAAAAGAAGCCTCAAAAGAAGCTCCAAATGTAATTCTCCGCTTCAAAAACGCCTGAAAATCAGCTCCGTATTTTTCTGACGTTTTTTGTTAAGCATGTGAACAGACCCTTAGTATTTACGCAGCGTGTGGATGACATTTGTTCTATCTCATCCACTCTGCTGCTACTGTATTTGGGGTGGATTTTTTGCAATAAATTCCGTTGCGGAAAAACTGCAGTATTTAAGCTACGTGTGAACTGACCCTAAGGCCTAATTCACACGATCGTGTTCGGTCCAAGATATACGGACCGCATGTCTGACGCATTTCCCGGCCCGAACACAGTGCAGGCAGTCGCGCTCCTAGCATCATAGTTATGTACGATGCCAGGTGTCCCTGCTTCCCCTGTCCCGTGCTGAAAACATGATTACAGTACAGGACAGTTTTCCCGCAGTGAAGCTGGGATTCCTGGCATCGTACATATCTATGATGCTAGGAGCCTGGCTCCCTGCACTGTGTTCGGTCCGGGAAATGCGGCCGACATGCGGTCTGAAATATCAGGGGATTCTGTTTAAAGGCTATGTAAACCTTTGAAAGACATTTTTATTTTTAAAAAAAGTTTTCAGTGTGTTTGGTGCAACTGTGCAATTACATTTTATTAAAAAATATTTTTGCTATTTGAGATACAGCTGCTTTATATTCTGTATACAGAGCAGCTGTGTTTAGTTCTGAGACCTGAATCCGTCAGGTCAGTAGGACTGACATGTTCAACGCTGCGGAATTTCCGCAATGGAATTCTGTGCGGAAATTCCGCAGCATTTACAGTAGCAGCAAAGAGGATGAGATTTTGTAAATCTCATGCCCACGCTGCGTAAAAAAAAGTTAATAAATTGACCTCCGGTGTTGAATTTAAATCATTTACGGCCTCCTGGGATGACGTTGCATCCCATGTGACCGCTGCATCCAATCACAGGCTGCAGCGTCACATGGCCTGCAACGTCATCCAGGGAGGCCGGAGCGTACGTCAGCGAAGGGGGTATGTATGAGTGCTTTTTTGCTCAGAGGAATTTCCGTCACATTGTGGTGAGATTTTTCGGACGGAATGTCCTGCGGGTTCCAGGTCGGACACACTGCGTGATTTTTATGCAGCGTATTCGACCCGTGGGAACCCGGCCTAACTGCTCGAGAGACATGTCAGAGACATGCAGGATCCGCTGTCACTGAACCCGTCAGTCCCGCTGACCTGAAGGATACAGGTTTCAGTGCACGATACAGCTGCTCTGTATACAGGATATAAAGCAGTTGTATCTCAAAAAGTAAAAATTCTTTTGAACAAAATGTAATTGCAAAGTTGCACAAAACACACTGATATATATATATATATATATATATATATATATATATATATATATATATATATATATATATATATATAAAAAAAGTTTTCAAACGTGTAGCGGCTGTAGCCTTTAAATAATTTTGTGGGGGAAGGGGGATTTGACTGTAAATGCCATGTGTGTTGGAACTTATTTAGCATTTACTCACAAATTACGGTCATATTGCGTTTGTTTTTTTTTTGCGGAGATATTTGCAAAACCATGGCAAATGACATGGTTATAAAGCAATTTTACAAAAACTGTTGCAAAAAACGTGATTTGACCTCGACGTGTGAAGAGACCCTTGTAGTTCATTTGTGTATGGTAGGGGGGCTTTGCTGTAGATGTTATGCGAGGGAAAAGTCTGCGCAGTCAACTGCGCTATTGATGCCGTCAAAATAACGGAAACCTTATAGAACGGAGACAAACGGAAACCATTTGCAATTGATGTGTTACCATTGAAATCAATGGTAATGCAAATGGAAAGCTATGGTTTCTGTTTGTTTCAGTTTGGTTTCCATTCATGGGTTCCCCTGACGGAAAAGTCAGACGAAACCCATGAACGGAGTCCCGACGCAGATGTGAACGAAGCCTAACATATATGGACATAAGGAACAGCCCAAGAGTCCCTGGGCAGAGCGCTAGTAGAAGATCTTCCCAGGCACTCCAGCCCTGGGAAAGCTCCACTCCCCAGGCGACGTATACCACTGTATGCCATACAGTGGGGTACGTTTTGGCTAAATTGAACAAAATCCAGGGCATTAACCGGTCGCTCCCTGCTCCATGGTTTCGTTCACTGTAATTGACATCAGCTCCAAAAATCGGTTAACGCGTATAACGTACAAACATGAGTGCCACATTTTCCGTTGTCCACCCCTGGTAATGGATGGGGGCCCAGACATCTTGGCTTTATGGGGCCAAAAAATTCCTGATGGTGGCCCTGCTTGTCCTGGAACAACGAGGCCTTGGTGGCTACATTCTGGCAGGGACTGTCTTCTAAAATCAAAGACGAGCTTGCCACTCGTACTCTGCCACCTACCCTTGGTGACCTCATTCATCTAGCCACCCAGATTGACATGAGGATCCGGGAGCGATCCCAAGACATTCATTGGGAGAGAAGATTCCCAAGGCTGGCTCCTACACTCCAGCAATCCCTGTTGCCCTCACACCAGCGTAGCCTTTGCAGATGGACCGGCTCAAACTGTCTGCCAGGAGAAACACTGCAGACGCACTTCGGGACTTTGTATGTATTGCGGTCTCGGAGACCATGTTGTGTGTTTGTGCCCTCAGAAGCAAAAAACACTCCAGTGCCTCGGATTGGTTGCTGAGACAACCCTAGGGGGAACGGCGCTAGATGGAAAGTTCTCCTTGAAACTGTCCAAACTGTCCATTCCCATGACCACAGTGTCTAGTGAATAGATGCACCGGGTCTCTGCCTATCTGGACTCTTGGACTGCAGCAAACTTTATCCAAAAAGACCTACTGGATCTTCTGCAGTTGCCCACAGTTCCTCTAGAGCCTCTGCCCGACCCGATCGTATCTGAAACCAAGGTGCTGAGGCTCCAAGTTGGAGCCCTTAATTTTGAACTAATATTGGTTCTCGTTTTGCCTCAAGCCATCAATCCTGTCCTACTGGCTATGCCTTGGCTCCGACTACATGCCCCAGTCTTGGACTGGAATACCGTAGAGGTTCTCAAATGGGGCTCCAAATGTCGCAGCCACTGTCTTTTACAGATCCAACCTGTCCAGCCTCCTCTGCCTCAGTCATTGGCAGGTTTACCCCCTCATTTCTCTCAGTTTGCGGATGTCTTCAGCAAGAAGGATAAAGAGAGAAAAAACACGGCGCCACCTTGTGCAGATCAGTCGGTAAAGGTGAGACAATGATGCCGTATTACAGGTATTATGCTCACCTAGGTAGGGAGTTAAAAGGCATGTAAAATAAAACCACAGTGCTGCTGCCAGATCCGAGTCGGCATCCAAAAGGACCGCTTGGGAGGAGAGTTTATGCAGGAGAAAAGAGGATCATTCCAGGGGCGCTGCTGTGTGGTGATAATGATAAGATCGAAGTAAATGAATTTATTCGAATGAGTGGCTACGCGTTTCGACGATGAACAATCGTCTTCATCAGGCCTGATGAAGACGATTGTTCATCGTCGAAACGCGTAGCCACTCATTCGAATAAATTCATTTACTTCGATCTTATCATTATCACCACACAGCAGCGCCCCTGGAATGATCCTCTTTTCTCCTGCATAAACTCTCTTCAGCAAGAAGGAGGCTCAGAAGCTTCCTCCACATCGGGCTTATGACTGCCCCATTGAACTGGTTCCAAATGCGTCCTCTCCCAGTGGACAAGTATACCCTCTCTCCTTGCCAGAGAGTCAGTCTATGTCGGCCTATATCAAGGAGAATCTGGAGAGGGGTGTCATACAAAAATCCTCCTCCCCGGCCGGGGCCGGGTTCTTCTTTGTCAAGAAAAAAGATGGATCTCTTCGGCCTTTGCATTGACTACCGTGGTTTCAATCAAATCACGGTCAAGAACAAATATCCGTTGCTAATCATTTCCGAACTATTGGACTGCATACGAGGAGCCAGGATTTTTCTAAATTAAACTTGCGCAGGGTTTACAATTTGATCCGAATCCGCCAAGGTGACGAGTGGAAGACGGCTCTTAACACTCGAGATGGGCACTACGAATACCTGGTGATGCCCTTCGGTCTGAGTAACGCTCCCATGGTCTTCCAGGAATTCGTCAATGATATCTTCTGAGATCCTCTATATGGCTGTGTTTTGGTCTATCTCGATGATATTCTGATTTTTTTCTCCAGATCCGATGACTCATCGGAGGCACGTTCAGCAAGATCTGCTGCATTAAAGGGAGAATCGTCTGTATGCCAAGCTGGAGAAGTGCGTTTTTGAAAAAAACTCTCTGCCCTTCCTGGGCTACATCATCTCGGATCAAGGTCTCAAGATGGATCCGGAGAAACGAAATCCATCCTGGCCACGTCCTCAGGTCCTGCGGTCCATACAGTGTTTTTTGGGATTCGCCAACTTCTACCGGCAGTTTATCCCAAACTTCTCATCAATGACGGCTCCCATCTCTACCCTTACCAAGAAGGGTGTGAACGCCAAGGTGTGAACTCCAGAGGCAGAATCTGCATTTAATAGCCATAAGAATGCTCTTACCTCAGCCTCAATCCTCCATCATCCTGACATCTCTCGACAGTTCCTGTTGGAGGTGGACGCTTCCTCTGTTGGTGCCGGTGCACTTATGTTCCAGAGAGGCCTCAAGGGAAAGGCAGTGATATGTGGTGTCAAAGATATTTTAATTATCTTTATATGTGTGAACATATATTGCTTTAAATGGACAGTTGAGTTGTCACTAAAGCTCAAAGACCTGCTGAAACAAGAGCCTACATGGGGGGATGGCTATTCTATTTCAAGTCGTTTAGTTTATGGCTTTGCATTTCAGCTGTTACAAAGGCAACGTGGGAAAACGTGCTGACATTGTATTTCTTATGGCTAAAGATATATGTGGAGTTTTGGGATATTACCATATTTAGAATGCTCATGCTTTGCAAGTATGAAGTTACCACCTACTCTCATTTTCCTATAAATAAAGATGGATCGCCCCCTGTGGGCAGAGACTGTTTGAACACTGACGCTGCGTGTCATGGTCTCTCTCCAGCCGGCCGGCCTCTCTCAGATCCACCATTGAGAGGGCATTCATTAATTTGGAACTCATAGACAAATGCAGATAATGTCCAACGTTAATGGACAATGTAAATTCTGCAGCGACATTACTTGGGGGCTCTTGTCCGGGATTCTCAACACAGATCGAAGGCGACAATCGATGATGGATGACGGCTGAGATAACGGAGAACTGCACACAAAACCGGTGAGTAAGAAATGTTATTCTTACTGTGCACTTCTCTCTTGTTTTAGCTGCCGTCCAGGTATTGTCTCTTTTGACTATTTGGGAACATGAACACCATTTGTCTATGAGTTGTATGTATGAATTATAGGAATAGGCGTGTGAGTAGAAACAAATCTGTGAGTGTATCTGTGAGAGGCTGAGATAAGGGAGCGTTTGTTTTCTGATCCCAAAGCATACAGAAACAACCAAATACCGAGAAAACACTAAACGGCCTGTCCGAAGTGTTCCCTCCGGCCCCTGGGTTTAGTATGTATTAAGATCAGGTGGCAAATTGATCCTTGCAGAAGTGACGGGTAACCATCCCCGCCCAAGTGATTGTTAGGACTTTCTCGGATCCAGACCGTGACCCATAGGAGGCGCACCTGGCCGGAAGTAAGAGTATGTATGTGGGCTAATCCTCGGACGCCCGATCTGAATGAGTTGCTGATTATTAAGTAACATCTCTGTAACTAGAAAGTTTATAGAATATCCATGGGCGCCTGAGACAGTGAGATAGTTATAAATCACACCCATCCCTTTTAAATACAACATAAAGTAGGCTAAAGTATAGTATGGTTAATTGGCTGCTGTTTAGGAAACCGATCAGATATACGCGGTTGCCCTACTGATCAGCAGAAGTGCATAGGGAACCCCCATGACAGACTAAAGGATTTAGCAGAGTGCGTTGGGTCCTGGAGAAAATAAAAATAAAATACTAAAAAGCAGGAACCCCAATGACAGACTAAATATAGGCCGAAGGGTTAAGTAGGCCAGGAAAATAGACTGAAGAGTTAATGCGGATGTGGCCAGCTTTGTCTTGACCCTGATAACTTGCTGCAGCGTGACTTCACACAGCAAAAGAAAAAGTCGTCAAGATAAGGTTGGCTACATTAGTAATTCTGGGATTTAGCAGAGAGGCATGGGGAAATCTGGATCGAAGTATGCCCGAGGTAAAGTGCTGGCCAGCCGGGAATTGGGGCATAACACCCAAGGTACAGGGTGTGGTAAAACAGCAGCAGATATTGTTAAAAACCAATGTGGGCAGTAAATGAACCTGGAAAAAAAAAAACAAAAAAAAAAAAAACGGGAATGCCCAAGCAGGTAGTTTTCAGTTATACTAGAAGGGATGATTTCTTGAGAGATGATGGGCCCTGGATTAATAAACAGAGTTGCAGAGAACAGATAGAAGTGATTGAATGCACCAGAAATAGGAAAAAAAAAAACACATGGAAGCACAGTTGTCAGTAAGAATTGACCAGCGTCTAATTCTATAGATAGAGACATTCCAGTAGAAAATAATGTGCCAACGTATAATTATTCTATGTACAGTTTTATAAACCAAAGGTTTACAGAGACAAGAGGTTTCCAGGGGTGACATGCGATCAGTTATCAGCCATACATAGAGAGAAAGGCGTCATCAGAATTCATAAAGGAATCAATTAATTCTTCACTTCCTAAAAAGGAAACATTGGGTGAAATGTTCAGGGATTATTGATTGATAGATAGATAGACGTGGATTAGGAATTGGCTAGAAATAGAGTTAAAGCCAATAGGATCATTTTAAGTGTAATGACCCGGATTGTAGAAGAAGTGAGATTGATAAAGTGAAGATTCTTATGTATTTCTATCCAGATCTGCTTGTTGGAATATTCTGTATATCATCTGTCCTAAATTGTCACTAATGAAATTTCCTCTCGTTATAGGAGTTTTCCAAGACATTTTAAACTTTACTGTAAATCTTTTTCCTTTTTGGTTTATTTAACAGTCATTTTAATAATTGCATGGAATGTCTAACAAGATTTATTGTTAATCTGTAGTAACCGTGTTAGACTAATAGAACTAATGTGTGTTACTTACAAGAGCAGGAGGTCTCAGATATCCATTGTGGGAAAAAAAAAACATGTGAAGAAGTTTTGTCATTGATTGACAGGAGCACATGGTGACATTTTGACGTTGTAGCTCATAAGTTTTAGCTAGTAAGGGGTTAATGCTACATTCTCTGTTATCTGTAGTTTAGCTGTGTCTGCAGAAAGTGCACATATAGTGCAAAATAAGAACTGTAACTTAAAGATTAAGAGGAAAAAAGCCTAATAAGAATACAGGATTGAGCATTATATGTTTTATGTTCATATGTTATATGTTATTTGTGTTTTATGTGTCGACCACAATGGAAAACTTCATTCATATTTAAATTTAATATGATGCGCATTACTAAATGATTATAGTTCATTGGATGAAGAATCCAAGAATAGGAGTTTATACACAGTCACTCTAGTTATATACTTGTTTTACATAAGGTCACACACAAAAGGTATATAATGTGTGAGATTGGATTCTCAGTACTGAGAGTGTCTGGGAACAGCTGGTGTGTGAGTGACCGGTGTGTGCGCTGAACTATTTTTAAAGGGAAATGGTTTCTTTGAAATCACCACATGAGAAGTGAGTCAACAAGAAAGATTTTTATGTCATTGTTACATTTTAGTTTAGGATTATTTGATATCAAAAGGTTTCTATTGGCATATGATGACACATATAGTGCACAATATGTTTCATCATGTGTTAATAGATTGGTTTATTTAATAATTGACATATACTAATTAAGGAAACAAATATTTTGCAAACCTCTTAATAATTTATAAGAGTATCCTTTCTGTTTAATGGTGGTATATGCACATGACACACACACACACACACACACACACACACACACACACACTAAAATATTGGGAATATATTTTATGAAATGAAAATGCAAATAAGATTACAGCATTCACAGGAGCTGTTGTCACGTTTATGGTGTCAGATTCCTGTACAGTCAATCTTATAGTTTCTGACATCCTTGCAGCAATTCAGGTTGTCATCCAATATAAGGCTGATGGACAGATTGAAGTTACTGATGATATGCAACATTTTATGTGTGCTGCACTCTATGGGGATTGCACTGAGAGGAGGACCTCACATCTCAGGCATTGAGGGCGGTCCTGTCCTCCTTCTGGGCGCAGGGTAAACAGATGTAGGACGTATGTCTGTGGCCCCTGTGACTTAAAATTGTTTGCAAACATCCCCAAACCTCAGTTGAAGCCGTGCCCTCCGAGCCTCCCACAGTTGAAAAGTATTGATAACCAGATAAGACAAGTATTTGGAGGCCGGGGTACTGAAGAAATGTGTATGTTCTTATAAGCCCCTCTCCCTAAGAATGCCAAAAACAACAACTTTGTACCTTCCGTCTTGTATTTGTGTAGTAGCAGCAGCTGCTCTACTCAAAGACAAGACAACAGACATAGTGCTAATATTAGCCTCTAGTTCTCAGGGTGCCCCGTGCTGTTAGTGAGAATCTTCATCAAGCACACACTAAGCACATGTCTACTAAGTATAAGACCAGTCTCATCACCCCATATAAAACTAACTATACATTGATGTACAGTGTACAGTGTTAAACCCTACTACATTGCTTCCGCAGGGTTCAACAAAGGAGGAAGAGAAGGACACATGGTCAATGGGGGACTTGAGAGGGAATGGGATAAGTCGCAGGAAACAGTAGACAGTGAATTTCCGGCCTGGTGGGAAGTTGATTTCTCAGCACATTTGATTCCCTAGTACACAGGTCACCAACATAATTGTCTTGAATGACCACAGAGATAAAAAAACATTAGAAAATGTAACAGGGGATCCAATATCTAATCCAGCTTTTGAGTTTCTCTTGTAGATGGTTTCAGGTACCACCATGAAGGATGCTACAAGACTGGGTATATACTGTCACTACTGAAACAGAGGTAATAAAGTAACAACCACTCCCATCCTCCGTGTCAGCACAGGAGGTGGCGGTGAAGGTACTCGCTGAGGTGTGTAGACTGACTGAAGGTAAAACCGCAAATATATATACTGACTCTAGATATGCTTTTGGTATTGCACATGATTATGGCCTAATCTGGAGGAGCAGAGATTTTGCTGGATCCACGGGTAAACCCATAATGTTGAGAGAGTGAGAGAACTGTTTGAGGCTCTGACACTGCCAAAGCAGGTAAATATACGTAAAGTGCAAGCTCTTACTAAAATGCAAACTACCCCCGAAGCAAGGGGAAATAGACTAGTAGACAAGGCTGCGAAAGCTGCGGCTCTCATGTCCCTCATAGAGGAGGACGTAGTATTCTTGACCAGCATAGTATCTGGTCCCATAGACATGATAATATTAAGTAGACTACAAAGTCAAGCCATATAAGAGGAAAAAGGACATTGGCAGACAAAAGGTGCCAGTGAAGGGGAGGATGGAATATGGAAGGTGGGTAACAGGATGTGCCTACCCAGAGTCCTCTTCCCCATGATAACCCAACTAATGCACGGACCAACGCAGGTGTCAAGAGAAGGAATGAGTGCAATGGTGACCAAATGGTGGGTACCCCCGGGGTTTCAGCAAGTGCTGTTGCCAGATTTGTCCAGAGGTGCAGGATATGTGTCTGCCATAACATAGGCAAAACTGTGCGGGTTGCAAAAAGGCATTTGATAAAGGCAGACTACCCCTATCAGCGACTGCAGATTGACTCAGTTACCAAAGGTGGGACAGTATGAACATGTACCGGTCCGTGTAGATCTGTTCTCTGGGTGGCCTGAGGCGTGGCCAGTAACGTGGGCCACAGCAAAAGTAAAAGATGGCTCTCAGAAGTGGTATGTAGATATGGGGTCCCTGAGACAATAGAAAGTGATAGAGGAATTCACTTTACTGGAGAGGAACTCCAAGACATCCTGCAGGTCCTGGGTATACAGCAGCTTTTCACACCCTGTATCCCAAGAGCAGTGGGAAGGTAGAAAGGTGGAATGGGACTTTTAAGTTGCCTGCCTATTGCCCTCTGACCTCACCCGTTATGTGGGAGCTCTGAAGAAACAGCTCACGCAGATGTATAAATATGTTTATGATTCCATTCCAGAACCTAAGCGAAAGGAGGACATTGTATACAGCCAGGGGGACTGGGCGTGTTTAAAGAGACACCGTAAAGCACTAGAGCAGCACCGTGGCGCTCCGTACCAAGTCCGACTCACAACTTCCACATCCGTTACATTGGAAGGAAAGAACTTGGACACCCGCCAGTCACTGCTGGAAGGTCCTCAATCACGATGAACTGTGGGTCTCGTCAAGCTCTGGCTGACCTTCATCTTCTCTGTCATCTCTACATTACCTATTGTCTAAATGATGAGCGAGAAGAAGAGTTTAATGACAAGTTTATCAAACATCAAGTGATATCAGTATTGACTACATTGCTGGATTATTGTATATGTCTCTATTCAAAAACGATGCCAGATCTGAAGATAGATAACGTTATTGCCTTGGCCTTGCAGTCCCATCTCTTTTCCCTAGCGCTCAACCCTAACTCTCCTGGAGTTGTTCCTCTTGTAATAGCAGCGTGGGCATTGGTTCCCTGGCTGTTTTATCGTGTAAGATATTCAAAGAGGGAAGCGCTGTGGAAAACAGATCTCAGGCTAGGAATGCTGCCGTCCATGATTGGATGTTACCCCAATGACAGTGTGTGATGTGTAAACAGAGGTCAGGTTAATAAAAATGACATATTGTTTGATGCTGTAGACCTCACCGACTGTGAGGGAAGAGACACAGAATATGTATAGTCTGGGGATAAGAGCAACTGGCAGCTCCCAGTGCTCAGAGACAGCTAGAAAATGGATGATGCAGGGTCTAGAGGGTGTAACACGAGGTCATCTAACTAATAAAGGGGGTGGCATCGATGAATGCCACCGGACGGGACATGATCTTGTCCTCCTGGATTGCAGGAGTGTTAAATCACTCCAGGGATGTGCTTCAACCCAACATGTATGTCATATATGTGGGTACGAGGCATATAAGTGGTTGCCACCGGGAGGCCAGGAGTATGTACCTTAGCAAGGATACAACCAGCTACTTGGGTATGGGAAGATAAAGATTTCCCCTATGCTAATGTTCCCCAACACATGTTATTAAAAAGGGAAGTACAAAAGAAGGCCAGGCCATTAGTACATGTACCATGGCAGGAAAAGTTCGGCCTAGCATTAACATTTTCAGGCTTATCTATAAAAAATGCTCACAATATAGAAAGATTGGCCGAGCTATTTGATAATGTAACTGATTATATATTCGATAGTTTAAACATAACATCAGCCATCATAGGACAATTAGTCTTAGTAACCAACCAACACACTATGGTACTTGATTATTTAACTGCATCACAAGGGGGTATGTGTCAAATTGTTGGACCAGCCTGTTGCCATTATGTAGATCCCTCAGGACTGGTGCAGGTAAAGCATGACATAGAACAAGCCCAGAAGGTAAAGGAAGAATTTAGGAAAGCTAATTCTAAAGAGGACTGGAATATTGATTGGCCCGACTGGCTGAGCTGGTTAAACCCAGCCAATTGGTTTAAAGGAATTGGAGGCTGGGTTTCTGGGATAACTCATGTGGCTGTACAGGTATTAGTTTTTGTTTTGCTGGGATATGTTTTGTTTAAACTTATAATATGTTTGATTACAAAAATAACAAAAGTCAAGAGAACAGCACAGGATATTAAAATTCATGTGGTCCAGACCACCCACCACCCTAAGAACCGAGGTGGGAGGAAACATTCAGAGCCACCTGTTTATGTGACACTAAATGCTTCCATACCTGATAAAGTCATCTGTCAAGCTGTAGAAAACCACCAAGATAGATGGGTTTGCCCGAATTGTGAAACCTGTAATTCCCTAACTCTTCAGGTGTGTACAGTATGTAACGCTGTGCACTCACCTATTGCTAGACACGTATCCTGAGTATTAGTTTCGCGGTGAATGGCATTAAATGCCCTGGTCTAGGGGATCTAGCCAGAACGTAATCTCGAACGAATATTCGAATACATGGCTAAGCAATTTTATGTTCAAAAGAAGGGAATTGTCAAAGATATTTTAATTATCTTTATATGTGTGAACATATATTGCTTTAAATGGACAGTTGAGTTGTCACTAAAGCTCAAAGACCTGCTGAAACAAGAGCCTACATGGGGGGATGGCTATTCTATTTCAAGTCGTTTAGTTTATGGCTTTGCATTTCAGCTGTTACAAAGGCAACGTGGGAAAACGTGCTGACATTGTATTTCTTATGGCTAAAGATATATGTGGAGTTTTGGGATATTACCATATTTAGAATGCTCATGCTTTGCAAGTATGAAGTTACCACCTACTCTCATTTTCCTATAAATAAAGATGGATCGCCCCCTGTGGGCAGAGACTGTTTGAACACTGACGCTGCGTGTCATGGTCTCTCTCCAGCCGGCCGGCCTCTCTCAGATCCACCATTGAGAGGGCATTCATTAATTTGGAACTCATAGACAAATGCAGATAATGTCCAACGTTAATGGACAATGTAAATTCTGCAGCGACAGTGGCTATTACTCGAGACTTTTTTCCTCCGCAGAGTGCAATTACTCTATAGGGGATCGGGAGTTACTGGCCATTAAATTGGCTCTGGAGGAGTGGAGACATCTACTAGAGCAGTGGTCTTAACCGGGGTGCAAAAAAAAAAAGTTAAAAAAAATATATATATATTTTTGGGTACAAGCTCCGCCCCCGACATTGTATCAGACGTGACTCGCGGACATCTATTACGAGTACCGCCCACCGCTCCCCACTAGAAGCCTGACGGAGGGAGAGGAGCCATTAACGTTTTGCAGGGTAAGTCTTTTTTTTCTTTAGTTTGTTAGCAGTTGTGTAAGAAATGGAGCCAGGGGGATGCTGGTAGTTGTAGTCCTCTCCTCTTATACCTCCTCTCTGTAATGTCCTCTGATATCCCATAATAACGTCCTGGACATGCTGGAAGTTGTAGTTCTCTCCTCTTATACCTCCTCCCTGTAATGTCCTCTGATATCCCATAATAACAGCCTGGACATGCTGGAAGTTGTAGTTCTCTCCTCTTATACCTCCTCCCTGTAATGTCCTCTGATATCCCATAATAACAGCCTGGACATGCTGGAAGTTGTAGTTCTCTCCTCTTATACCTCCTCCCTGTAATGTCCTCTGATATCCCATAATAACGTCATGGACATGCTGGAAGTTGTAGTCCTCTCCTCTTATACCTCCTCTCTGTAATGTCCTCTGATATCCCATAATAACGTCCTGGAAATGCTGGAAGTTCTAGTTCTCTCCTCTTATACCTCCTCTCTGTAATGTCCTCTGATATCCCATAATAACATCCTGGACATCCTGGAAGTTGTAGTCCTCTCCTCTTATACCTCCTCTCTGTAATGTCATCTGATATCCCATAATAACGTCCCGGACATGCTGGAAGTTGTAGTCCTCTCCTCTTATGCCTCTTCTCTGTAATGTCATCTGAAATCTCATAATAACGTCCTGGACATGCTGGAAGTTGTAGTCCTCTCCTCTTATACCTCCTCTCTGTAATGTCCTCTGATATCCCATAATAACAGCCTGGACATGCTGGTAGTTGTAGTTCTCTCCTCTTATACCTCCTCCCCACTGGTGTAGCTATAGGGGTCGCAGCGGTCGCAATTGCGACCGGGCCCCGAAGCCATAGGGGCCCGCGGCCCCCCGCACCACATCAATAAAAAGTTACTATAGTAACTCGGGCCGCGGGTCCCTGTTACTATAGTAACATACTTTATTTACCTTCCTGGTTCCGGATCGCAGCGGAGGACCTGACGTCAAGCGCTGTGCGCAGCGCATGACGTCACAGCGCTATGCGCCGCGCACAGCATCGAGACGACAGAACTCCCGCCGAGGCCGAAGAGGAAGGTAAGGTTAGCCCTGACTGGCGGGGTCCGACTCCCGGGACCCGCCAATCAGCTGTTTTGAAGGGGCCGCAGCACTAGTACGAGAGCTGCTCCCCTTCATTCCTGTCACTTCATTCCGGTCACACTGTGAATCGGTGTCGGCGATTCACAGTGTGGGCGAGTAGTGAAATGAAGGGGAAGCAGCTCTCGTACGAGTGCTGCGGCCCCTTCAAAACAGCTGATTTGCGGGTCCCGAGAGACACATCAGCTATTGATGGCCTATCCTGAGGATAGGCCATCAATGTTTAGGGACTGTACAACCCCTAAGCCTACGATGTAGCAGGCTTAGGGGGCCCATGAGACAGGATCACAGATTGTGTGATCCTGTCTGCTGGGCCCTGTATCTAAGCCAATCACATGGTAGGCTTAGATACATGGCCAATGCGTGATCCTGTCTGCTGGGCCCTGTATCTAAGCCAATCACATGGTAGGCTTAGATACATGGCCCATGTGTGATCCTGTGTGATGGGCCCTGTATATAAGCCTACCACACTGTAGGTTTAGCTACAGGGCCCCAGCACACAGTAATCTTATACTGTATAAGATTACTGTCTGCTGGACCCTGTATCTAAGCCTACGTTGTGGTAGGCTTAGATACAGGGTCCCACAGACAGTATCACACATGGGCCCTGTATCTAAGCCTAACACATGTGTTACTAATAATTTTTTGTGTGTTTTCTTACAGGTTCGGTTGTTGGACTACGTCAGATTCCAGGACTACTTCGATGACAGCTTTTTTTTTATTATCAATAAAATGGTTAATGAGGGCTGTGTGGGTTTTTTTTTATTTCAATAAAATATTTTTTCTATGTCTTTCTGTTTTTTTTAAACTATATTACTACCGCCTTAGTAATGGCCGCCGGCTGATTGACCGCATCCATTGCTAAGGCGGGGCTTAGTGTTAGCCGATGCAGATCTAACACTAACCCCCTTTATTACCCCGGTACCCACCGCCACCAGGGGTGCTGGGAAGAGCCGGGTACCATCCAGTACCTGACCATCTGTAGTGATGGTCGGCCACTGGGGTGGCCGCAGGCTGGTATTATCAGGAGGGGAAAGGCCAAAAACAGTGGCCCTTCCTACCGTGGTGATGCTAGGCTGCTGCTGCTTTATTGTATCTGGCTGGTTATAAAAAATGGGGGGGACCCCACGTCATTTAAAAAAAAATAAAAAATAAAATAATTGGAAAGAACGATGTGGGGTCCCCCCCCAATTTTCATAACCAGCCAGATACAACACAGCAGCAGCAGGCAGCATTACAAGGGTGGGAAGGGCCACTGTTTTTGGCCTTCCCCAGCCTAATACTACCAGCCTGCGGCCACCCCGGTGCCTGCCCGTCACTACAGATGGTCGGGTACTGGTTCGTACCCGGCTCTTCCCAGTACTCCTGGTGGCGGTGGGTACCGGGGTAATAATGGGGGTTAGTGTAGCCTCTGCACCGGCTAACATTAAGCCTCGCCTTAGTAATGGAGGTTGTCAGCCAGCGCCCATTACTAAGGCGGTGATAATAAAGTTGAAAAAGATACAAGCACATAGAAAAAATATTTTGTTATTTCGGATTATGGCCATTTAAAAGGAGATTGAATGCTAACTGTCCGGAACGTACTTTGTGAAAGGGTTATGTTGAGCGCCTCCGACTTGTCATAATTAATCTTAAAGTTGGAGACCCACCCAAAGTACTCAAAGATTTGCATAAGTTGTGGTAGAGCGTCCCGTGGATTGGTAATATATATCAACAAATCATCTGCATATGCCGCAGTTTTATGTTCAAAATCTCCCACTTTAAGGCCTTTAATAGTGGGCGTTTGACGGATCTTCAAAAGTAATGTCTCCATGGCTAGTATAAACAATGTGGGGGATAATGGGCATCCCTGACGGGTGCCATTGCGAATAGGGAAGGATTCTGAAAAGGTGCCATTCACTTGAACTCTTGCTGTAGGAGTCGTGTATAATGAAAAGATTGCATCTATAAATTGTTGTGGGAAGCCAAATTTGTGAAGAGCAGCTTTCAAGAATGTCCAATCAATGCGATCAAAAGCTTTTTCTGCGTCTGTACCGAGTAGCATCAAAGGTATCTTTTGTTTTTTTGCAAGAAATATGGCATGTATAGTTCTTATAGTATTACATTTTCCCTCTCTTCCCGGTACAAAATCCCACTTGCTCCACCCCTACCAATTTGGAGAGAAAAAGGTTAATTCTAGTAGATAACATTTTTGCCCACCATTTTAAATCTGAGTTTAATAGGGAAATAGGCCTATAGCTACTGCACCTCTCCAGATCCTTCCCTTCTTTAGGGAGAATAGTAATATTGGCTGCCAGGGTCTGTGCAGGGAATAGTGAACCTGCCAAAATGGCATTACAGACAGAAAGAAAATATGGCAGCAATGTTTGTTTACATTTTTTATAGTAAATGATTGGGAGCCCATCTGGTCCCAAACTTTTCCCATTTGGTATGGTTCCTAATATTTTGTCTAGTTCCTGTAGCGTAAACGGAGCAAGTAATGTAGATTGCTCCCTTTCAGTCAAGGAAGGGGCATCTATGGAATGTAAATAGTTACTTATAGCTTCTGTGTGTGTAATCTTGCTAGCCGGGACAGATGCTTTTTTAAGGTTGTATAGCTCAGAGTAGTATTTCCGGAATTCCCTTGCTATGAGAGTAGTGTCGTTGATCTTTCTATCTAAGTCTCCTTTTATAGTGGATATAAAGGTTTTCCCCCTTTGTTGTTTGATAAGGTTCAACATCATCTTATTGCCCTTGTCTCCATGAGCATATGTTTTATATTTGAGCAATTGGAGGGATTTAGCAGATTTTACATTCAGAATGTTCTTAAGTTGCTGTCTTAGGTGTTGGAGTTCTGTCTGAACTGATTCCAGCTGCGATCTTTTATGTACATTTTCTAGAGAGGATATTTTGCCCAACACCTCATCTATGAGTTGCAACCTCTTCCTCTTAACTCGTGACCCCAGGGCAATAAGTTCCCCTCTTACAAATGCTTTGTGTGTCTCCCATAGGAGAGGTTTTGAAATAAGGGGGTCATCATTAAACTTAAAGAACTCCTTCAGTTTACTGTCTACTGAGTCTACATCTTTTTGAGTTTTCTAAGAGCGTATCATTAAGTCTCCAGTTCCATCCTCTAACAGGCAACCTTTTCAAGGTAAACTTAACAGAGACTGGAGCATGGTCCGAGATGGTAATAATCCCTATCGAGGATGAGGCCACCTGGGACAGAAACCTTTCTGGCAGAAATATATAATCTAAGCGTTGGTACGAGTCATGTGGAATTGAATAGAATGAGTAATCCTTCCCAGTCGGATGATGGAGTCTCCACACATCTTTTAGCTGCATTTTGGTCAGGAGCATTTTAAGGCGTCTAAGGGTCTTATGTGCTATATGAGATGCCCCCGAAGAAGAATCTATATTCGGTTCTATCGTTAAATTGAGATCCCCGCCCAGTATCACCAAACCGTCAAATAACGGTTGCAGAGTCTGCAACACTTTTATCATCCACTGCACCTGTCCCACGTTTGGGGCATAAAGGTTTACCAATGTATGTTTCATATCATAAACCGTACCTTTGAGGAAAATATATCTGCCCAGTGGGTCAATTTGTGAGGCTTCCAGAATAAATGGAATAGTGTTCCGTATTGCAATAGAAACGCCTCTAGACGCTGTATGATAAGTGCAGTGAAACCACTTGTCATATGGTTTCATGGGCAGTGACGGTATTTTATTTGTTTTAAAGTGTGTCTCTTGTAGGAAGATAAAGTCGGCATCCTCTCTTCTCATCAAATTAAACACTTGGCTGCGTTTTTCCGGGATGTTCAGCCCTTTGGTATTAAACGTTAAGACTTTGCATGAAGCCATCTGTCTATCCCAACGTGAAACAGACGCAGTGTAGCCCAAGCACACAGATCCAACAGAACAACATTTTATATACACACCAACAGTTAAACACATCTCCTAGACCAGTCAAGTTGGGTATAAACGAACATAATGATGTTATAATGCACATGTTTTTCACACATAGGTGAATAACCCCAACGGCCCTGAGTAATGTGCCCTTGCAATTAACCTGCAAGGGATGGGGTGGGAGGCACAGCACCATCAAGGAGGGAAACCACCTCCAGAAACAGTACCATTTAATTTTAGTAGAAAGGCAATTTTTTAGGGTGTAGCACTATTATCTTACCCAATATATGCGTTATCCCTTCATCAAAAGTACCACAACGCAACCGCATATGCAAATGACAAGACCCCCGCAGGGGGTGTCAAAGGTAATTTTTTAGAAGGCAAAACTGGTAAAACATAAGAGGGTCAACAGTAAGATCAATCAACGGCTGTTAAGTATCACTTACACATTCCCAGCTGCAAATATCAAGAAAACAAGAACAAGTCCCTTCTTTCAAGGTAGGCGGCTCATGCGTCCAATGTAGATGTTCGGTTCATCTTGGTTCTGGGAGCCTTCAGTCGAGGTGCCACCCGCCATTCTTGTTGAGGAGGTAATATCGGGAAATCCAAGTCCCTTTGCGCGGGCAGCCACGATAGTATCTCCATGGGTGTTATGCCTGTTTTTCCCCAGAATTTCGGAAGGTCAGTTGGGTCGCGGAGGGTAATCTGCCGGCCATCTTTCACCGTCGCCAAGCTGAAGGGAAATAGCGATCTCACTGGCAACTTCTTATTTCGCAAGGTATCCGTTATGGGCTTCAGGATTCTTCTTTTTGCTAGTGTGCTAGGAGCTAAGTCCTGAAAAAAGAGTAGTTTCGAGCCGTCAAATTGAAAGTCCATTTGTTCTCTGGCCGCTTTCAAGATGCTTGATGTGTCCACAAAGCTTAATAAACCGCAGATGACATCTCTCGGCAGTTCATGTAAAGCTGGCTTTGGCCTTAGTGCCCTATGCACCCTTTCAATCAACATGTTATCCACTCTTTCTTTGCCCACTAAATCAGCGAAGATCTGCACGGTCACCTGAGGTAAAGTATCGCCGGTGATAATTTCAGAGAGGCCTCTTATTCTTATGTTCCGCCGACGGCTGCGATTCTCTTGGTCTTCTATCATTAGATGGGTGTTGTTAATATGTGTCTGATGAGCCGCCAATGTAGAGTTAACCGCCTCACTGTGTCTCAAGATGGAGGACTGTGTTTCTTCTAACGAGTCCACTCTGCATCCTATTTGTCTAATATCTCCCTTAATGTCCGCCAGCTCCTGCATTATAGGCGCGACTGCTTGAGTCAGGACCTTTTTGAGATATGCCCGTGACAGCGTGTCTCTACACCCAAATAAGCCGTAGAGCTGTCCCCGTCAGAGTCTTCATCCCTAGTATCGTCTGTTTGGCGCTCCAGCGCCATCTTGGAAGGAGACGACAGCTTTTTCCAAAGAAATTTATCCATGTCGGGTTGATTTTTCCCCTGCTGAGCGGAACCGGGAGAGTCCTTGTACTTTTCCTTCGACGGTTCTACCATTATTTTGCAAAGTTACTGCCTAGAAGCTGTAGTTTCTGTACATGAGGTGAGGAGCTCACGAGTTAAGCGTCCATCCCAATGCGCGGTAACTCCGCCCCCCTCCATTAGTGATATTTGATCGGTGTTTATTGATCCTAGAGTGAAGTGGCTGTGTGGTTCTTCCAATATATTGGAGGTCACATGGGCATTGTAGTAAGTAAATAACGTAGTCACTTGCGCAGTTTAAAAAGGTTTTGATATTGAAACATTTGGAAGTGACCGACGAGGTATACGTTTTAGTTTTGTATGCTATATTAGAGAAGAACATGCATCTCGCATGACCACAGGAGGAGCCGCATAGGGAAGGGAACATTGTAGTGGAACTGGGTTTTGGGGGGCGTATTTTGCTTGGTGCGAGTATGTTTCTTAGTGTTTGAGATCTTCTGTAAGTGATTCTAGGTCTGACAGGTAAACATTTTTTTAAAAAGGAGTCATTGAAACAGAGGACACTGTGGAGTCCCCTCAATGTATCATAGACCCGTCCTGCGTTATTTCTGCTAACCCTCTGCAAGTTAGAGACATCCCTCCGGGAAAGACGTTTGTGCAGTTGGCAGACAGGAGGATAATCCTTCGCTGGGGACACAGCTCCAAACTTGCCGGACACGCAGGGGTTCGTAAGACGCGAGATCTGATTGCTCATCTTTTCTGGTGGCCCACGCTGTTCAATGGTGTTGTGGACTTTGTCGCTACATGCACGGTGTGTGCTTCCAGCAAAGTTGCCCACTCCAAGACTGCCGGCCTGCTCCAGCCTCTGCCTGTGCCCAACGCTCACTGGCAGCATATAGAAATGGACTTTGTCACAGACCTTCCTTCCTCAACGTGATGCAATACGGTCTGGCTAGTGGTGGACTGGTTCTCGAAGATGGCTCATTTTATCCCGCTGACCGGCCTACCTTCTGCTCCTCAACTGGCAAAGCTCTTCATCCAGCACATATTCTGTTTGCATGGCCTGCCCCTTCATATAGTGTCTGATCATGAGGTTCAGTTCAGACGTGAAGTTGGACTTTTCTTTAGCCGACCATCCCCAGTCCATTGGCCAAGTTGAGAGGATTAATCAAATCATGGAGAATTATCTTCGTTACTTCTGCTTCACGTGGCATGATGACTGGGTACAGCTTCTTCCTTGGGCCGAGTTCTCATACAACAACCACACAAGTGACTCAACTGCTTCTACACCTTTCTACATTGTGTACGGCCAACATACATGAATCCCTCTTCCTGTTCCGGCTACATGCCATGTACCCGCAGCTGACTCTGCATTTGGAGACTTTCTACAGGTCTGGCAGCAAACCCGGTCCTCTATTCTGCAGGCAGTTGATCGCATGAAGCGAAAGGTGGATACTAGGAGAAGAGAGCCGCCTTAGTATCTGCCGGGTACCAAAGCCTGGCTGTGCTCTAGGAATATCCGTCTAAAGGTGCCTTCCTACAAGTTTACTCCCAGGTTCCTCGGACCCTTTGAGATACTACAAATAAACAAATAAACCCTGTCTCCTATAAGTTTTGGCTGCCTCCTACCCTCAGAATCCCCAACTCCTTTCATGTGTCCCTCCTGAATCCTGTGGTTCCGAACCGCTATAGTAAGACTCGTGGTCCCGCAGTGGCCCCCAGCGGTTCATCTGACATGTTCGAGGTTAAAGAGATCCTGGACTTCAGAAAAGTAAGATTAAGAGCTTTTTATTTGGTGGATTGGAAGGAGTTTGGTCCAGAGGAGAATCTGTGAGCCAGAAGAGAACCTCAGTGCTCCTACCCTCATTAAGAAGTTCCTCTCTCGCTCTGGACCCAAGAAGAGGGGGCATAAGAGGGGTGATACTGTAATGTCCACAGCCGCGGACCGTCATGCTTACCTGCCACCCGACGCCTGCAGCCATGGACAAGTGAGTGCCGGGTGGCATCTCCCTCCTGAGAGATGCCGGCACTCACTTGCGCATTGCTGCACTGGTTCCCGTAGGGTGCTCGCGCCCGGCCCTAAAGGGCCAGTGCACACACATGAATAAAATCTGTAATTAGCCCATGATCACCCTGGACTATAAAAAGGGCTCTGCCCTTTAATTCACTGCCTGAGCGTTGTTGTGTTTACCCGTGTTAGTCTTGCAAATGGTCCCTTAGTGCTATCCTGTTCCCAGTGTTCCCCTGTCCTGCTACCTGTATCCTGTATCCCGTGCTACCTTTGTTGCTGTGCCTTAGAAAGTTGGAGTCGTGTTGTGCCCCCGGTCACGCCTGCTGTGTTACATGACGCCTGGTGTCTGCTGCCAAGGTCCCATCTGTGCTGAGCCTCCATTACTGTCTGAAATACTGCAGGTACCCTTGTGCTTGAACTAGATCCCTACATTGACTTGGTACTGTAATGAATTGGGGTAGGGAGACGGACAGGTGAGCCCTAATCTACCCGCAACTCAACTATATGAGACAGCATATCTTTAGCACTCTGGCCCTATAGCTATGGATAGGATTAGATACAGTGGCTCAGCAGACAGTACTACACATGATAGGCTTAGATATAGGGCCCAGCTCGCTGACATTGGGGCTCCAGTGCTGGACCCAGGAAAGGTAAGATTAATAATTGTTTTTCTCTTTTATGTCTTACTAATTTTTTTGGTGTATTTGTGTTTTTTTACAGATTTGGTCGTTCGACTACGTCGGATTCAAGGACTACATCAATGACAGCATTTTTTATTCTCAATAAATGGTTAATGAGGGTTGTGTGGGGAGTTTTTTATTTTGTTTCAATAATTTTTATTGAGTTTCTACAAAACATATGAACATACAATGTGCATCTTCATAAATCAATATAAAGCGATACAGGTCATATATCAGGTAGTAACATGTTTACCCGTTAGGGTATGTTCACATGGCCATGATTCGGGCCGTTATTCTGGTTGAAAAATCGGAAGCAGAACGCCTCCTGTGATGATGGAGCGTTTTTCGCGGCGTTTTTTACACGTAAAAAAACGGCCACGAAAAAGAAGTGCAGGACACTTCTTGGGATGTTTTTGGAGCCGTTTTCCATAGACTCTATTGAAAAAAGCTCCAAAAAAGGCCGTAAAAAACACTGCGAAAATCGCGAGTGGCATAAAAAACGTCTGAAAATCCGGAGCTGTTTTCTCTTGAAAACAGTTCTGTATTTTGAGACGTTTTTGACTCTGCGTGTGAACATACCCTTACAATATAAGCATACCATGACCTTTGATAGCAGCATCATGAAATAATACAAAAATTTGCACATGAACAGCAGTGCAAACATAAACAGAACAAATCAAAAGCAAAACCAGCGTTACATATCAATGTGAGAAGGAAGTAGAATATTCAGAAGAGAGAGAGAGTGAACCCCCCATCATGGAAGTGCAGTAAGAGCTATAAACCCATACATTCCATCTCTTAGCAAAGTTAACATAAGTAAAATTACCATCAATCAATCTCATAGACATAAGACATATTGACATATTAATCAGCGATATTAGCTCAGGCAATGGTGGAACATTAGTAGATTTCCAATAACTAGTTAGAACCAATTTAGCCATTACTAAAAGCTTACATAATAATATCCTACACTGTGGAGGGACATTTTCCATCTTAAAGGGAATGTGTTGCCAGAAAAACATGTTTGTTTTTTTTTAATTAAACATTTAGTGTGTAGGTGATTAAACATTGTTCAAATTTTTTTTATTTTTTTCACGAGTCAGGAAATATTATAAATTAGATTCTAATTTATAATATTTCCCATTGCTGGTCACTAGATGGAGCTATTCCCAAAATTGCAGCATTGCAAAATTGGGTAAAAAGCCCTCGCTCTAGTGAGCTCTCAGCATCCCCCCTCCTTTATCCTGGCTAGTGCCGGGATAAACGAGGGGTTTGAACGGTCTAACCTCCTACACTGTGTGTCGCCATTTTTTGAGCCAACACACAGTGTAGTAGGTTTACATACAGTAGTAAACGTACACAAACACGAACATACATTGAAATCTCTTACCTGCTCCTGCTGCCGCGGCTCCCTCTGGCCCGTCCGCTCCGTCTGCTGCCGCTGGTCCAAGTGCACAAGTCCGGAAGCCGCGACCGGAAGTAGTAATCTTACTGTCCGGCCGCGACTTCCGGTCCACAGGAAAATGGCGCCGGACGGCGCCAATTTCAAATTGGACTGTGTGGGAGCGGCGCATGCGCAGTTCCCACACAGACGGCGTACACAGAAGTGGATGGGACGGGAGCCGTTCGCAGTCCCTATGGGACTGTGGCTGCCGTATTCCATGTCTGTATGTGTCGTTAATCGATACATACAGAAATGGAACAAAAAATGGCAGCCCCCATAGGGAAGAAAAAGTGTAAAAATAAGAAAAAGTAAAACACAAACACACAAATAAATATAAACGTTTTTAATAAAGCACTAACATCTTTAACATATGAAAAAAAAATTTGTGATGACACTGTTCCTTTAAGGAAAAGTAAGGCCAAATTCGAAGACATGGGGATCCGAGTCCCAATCAGTTCTTCTAAAAGGTCAAATACTTGCTTCCAGTAATCCTGGATAATAGGACAATCCCATAAGATATGTAACAGGGTACCTTTAGAACCACAACTACTCCAACATTGGGATGTGGTATGGGGGAACATCAGCTGAAGACGGTCTGGTGTGTAATACCACCGTAAAACCGTTTTAACCGCAGCCTCCGCATGAGAAGAACATAATAAGGAGGTATGCAGTAATTTGAAAGCCTTGAGCCACTCCCTGTCCTCAAATGTTGTCCCTAAGTCCCTCTCCCACATTTTAATAGGATAAGTCTTAACGAAAGAAGCTTGAGTATCGATTAAGTCATATATATATTCATATATATATTCAGCCAGCTAAGTAATTTAAGGTTGCAGAGTGAGTCCAAGTTATTATGACTAGTCATAAAATGTCTAATTTGGAAATATTTATACATGTCACTCATAGGAAAGGAGTATTTGGACCTCAAACAAAGAAAGTCTAGTAGTTGATTATTCTCAAGGATATGAGAAAGATCCACCATACCACATCATTTCCACATGGCAATACTAAAATTAGGGATAACTAATTAAAAAAAGTCCAGAGGGATATAAGATTTAGGTAGAGGTAGACAATCTATGGAATGGGTATGCAAATACCTCCAGCAGTGTAAGGCATCATTCACACGAGCGTGGTGTTTTTGCCCACGCAAAAACGCGGCGTTTTTTGGTGCGCAAAAGCCACTTAACAGCTCTATGTGGCTGCAGCATATGACGCGCGGCTGCGTGGTTTTCGCGCAGCCGCCATCATAATGACACTCCGTTTGGATGTTTGTAAACAGAAAAGCACGTGGTGCTTTTCTGTTTTCATTCATCCTTTTGACAGCTGTTGCGCGAATCACGCAGTTCGCACAGAAGTGCTTCCGTGCGGCATGTGTTGTTTTCACGCACCCATTGACTTCAATGGGTGCGTGATTCACGCAAAACGCCCAAAGAACGGACATGTCGTGACTTTTTTTCAGCGGACTCATGCTGAGTAAAAATCACGGACATGTCTGCACGGCCCCATAGACTAATATAGGTCCGTGCAACGCGCGTGCAAATCACGCGCGTTGCACGGACGTTTTTCCCGTTCGTCTGAATAAAGCCTAAGGCAGCTAAAGTAAGCAGAGATATATCCACCGTACAAGGTAAATCCCAGTAAGAGAGAAATAAAAGCGCTTTAAAGGACGGGTGTCGCAAATTTTTTTTTTTTTTTTTATATAATATTGCTTTTAGTATGTTATTAAAATAAATTGTATTTATTTGTGTGTCTGTGTTTTACTTTTTTCTAACTTTTACTTCTCTATGGGGGCTGCCATTTCTTTTTTCATCTCTGTATGTGTCGATTAACGACACATACAGAGATGGAATACGGCAGCTACAGGGCATAGGAGTCAATGAACGGCTCCCGTCTATTGTATCTGCTCTCTGGCTCTGTACTGCGCAGACGCAGGTCAGAGTCACACAGCAGACCAGCTGTTTGCAGGGAGATAGCAGGCGCCATCATGAAGACCAGCTGCACTGCAGGTAAGGTGTGTGCCTCTGTCTGTCCCTCTCTCTCTCTTACAGACCACCGCTCTCGTGACCCCCGACCCCCCCCCCCCGACGGGCCCCCCTTTAGTCATGCAGGAGACTCTGTATAAAGGACACATGATGTAACTGTCCTGGAAAAGCTGAGTGATAAACAATATGCCCGCTGTTAGTGTTGTAACCAGCTTTCCCAGACCCCTAAACGATAAAATCTCTCTAGTTGTGCTGAGACTGAGAGGTTCATTAGTCATATTCCCAAACAGTCTCAGCACAACTAGAGAGATTTGCCGTTCAGGGGTCTGGGAAAGCTGGGTGACCACCATTACCCTTCCTACTGGAGTGTGAGAGGTTCATTAGTCACAACCCGAAACAGTCTCAGCACAACTAGAGATATTTACCGTTCAGGGGTCTGGGAAAGCTGGGTGACCACCATTACTCCTCCTACTGGAGTGTGAAAGGGTTCATTAGTCACATCCCCAAACACACTCCAGTAGGAGGAGTAATGGTGGTCACCCAGCTTTCCCAGACCCCTGAACGGTAAATATCTCTAGTTGTGCTGAGACTGTTTGGGGATGTGACTAATGAACCTCTCACACTCCAGTAGGAAGGGTAATGGTGGTCACCCAACTTTCCCATCAGCAGATATAACCAGGAAAGGGCTGGATGGACGGGCTGAGGGTGCACAGGGTTTTTGGTGATCCCCCTCGGTCATGTGATCAGACCTAGGTTACCGGTTCTGATGCAGACGGCGTTCATGTGACTATAAATCTGTCCATAACAAGAGACAGTTCACTCAGGATAAGCCCTAAACTCATGCCGTAGTTGTATGGTTCTGTCTGCAGTGATGGCGGTGGGTGGCTCTGACACCCGCCTCCCCCGTCGGGTCATCTCAGGACAGAAGGGGTGTCCGGATTGGAGACACAGCGCCGCACCTGTCCTCAGGTTGTGTCTGGTATTGCAGTTCACCTCCATTGAAGTGAATAGGACAGAGCTGTAATACCACACACGACCTGAGGACAGGTGCGGCGCCATGTTTTCCTGGACGACCCCTTTAAGACTTTTCCCATGTGTGTGGCAGAGCGGAGTGTGCACGGGCGCCGCTGATACTTCATAGCCGCTTATCAGCTGTTTTGAAGAATCAGCGGCGAGCACCCCCCCCACACACACACACACACAAATCCCCCCAAACACGCAAAATCAGGTGTAATCAAGCGTTTTTTTAATGTGTTTTTTTGCACGTAAAATGTGCAAAAAAAAACGTGTCAAATACACGGTGTGTGAACCGGTCAACTGAAAAGTCATTCACTTCACTTTCTATCATCCTAAGGGCTTATTCAGACGAACGGGATATACGTCCGTGCAAGCGCGTGATTTTCACGCGCGTCGCACGGACCTATATTAATCTATGGGGCCGTGCAGACAGGTGCATGATTTTTAAGCAGCGTGAGTTCGCTGCGAAAAAGTCACGACATGTCCGTTCTTTTTGCGTATTTCGCGCATCACGCACCCATTGAAGTCAATGGGTGCGTGAAAATCACGCGCACCACACGGAAGCACTTCCGTGGGACATGCGTGATTCGCGCAACAGCAGTGAAAAGGATGAATGAAAACAGAAAAGCACCACATACTTTTCTGTTTACAAACATCCAAACGGAGTGTCATAATGATGGCGGCTGCGCGAAAAGCACGCAGCCGCGCATCATAAGGGGCTGACACACGGAACTGCCACGTTTTTTGCGTGCGTAAAGCGCACACGCTCTTGTGAATCCGGCCTAAGGGTATGTTCACACACAATGTTTTCAGCTAAAAAATCGGAAGCAGAACGCCTACAAGCATCTGCCCATTGGTTTCAATGGGAAGTACGGCGTTCTGTTCCGACAGGGCGTTTTTTACGTGGTCGTTTTCCAAAACCGGCACGTAAAAAGACGCCCACCAAAATTAAGTGCACATCACTTCTTGGGACATTCTTGGAGCCGTTTTTCATTGACTTTATAAAAACAGCCCCAAAAACGGCCGTTAAAAAACGCGAGTTTGATTAAAAAATGGCTGAAAATCAGGAGCTGTTTTCCCTTTGCTTAGTAAGCGTGTGAACATACCCTTAGGCCTCATTCACACGGCAGGGTTTCCCGGCCGGGTGCCGGCCGTTCATAAATCGGCCGGCACCCGGCTGCATTAGGAATGATAGACCCCTAATGGGGCTATTCACACGACCGATTTTTTGACGGCCGGGAAATCCGGCCGTCAAAAAATAGGACATGCTCTATCTTTGCCCGGGCACCCGGCCGCCCGGCTCCCATAGAAGTCTATGGGGCCGGGTATTACACGGCCATCACCGGAATGTGTTCCGAGTGATGGCCGGGTTTCCCGGCGGTTGCGCTCTATCTCCTCCTCCTCACAGCGCAGAGTGCATGTGAGGAGGAGGAGTTGATGCCATTCTGACGAATGGCATCGCTGTACACTGTGTGGCAGGGCCGGGGTGTACAGCAGGTGGAGGGAGCGCTGCGCTGGCTCCCTTCCCCTGCTTGTTAAAAGCACCCTGGCCCGGCGACACCTTCGATGGCGCCGCTAGTAGCAGCAGCTGCTGCTGCGGCTGCTACTACTGCAGCGACGCCACTATAGCAGAGCAGGGAGGTATCTCCCCGCTCTGCTATGTGCTAGCCGCACTTTAGCTCCTTAAAGGAGCGGAATCCCCGTGTTTTCGGGGATTCCGCTCCTGGACAGAGCGCTTGATGTCTCTGTCCATATCTGGGCAGTGACGTCAGGGGAAACTCCTGAAGCGGAATCCCCGAACACATGGGGATTCCCCTTCAGGAGCTGCCGCTGATGTCACTGTCCGGATCTGCCCGGCCCGGCACGGATGCATAACTTTATGCAAACCGGCCGGGCAGAATGGCCGATTTTACCGGCCGGCACTCGGGCTCGGGAACGACCCGGTCGTGTGAATCCCGCCTTAGCCTTTTGGTGTGTCCTATAACTTCTGCCAGCTGCAGAATCACACCCAAAATGACTGCCGGACACTGCTTAGCAATTTGAAGACACCTTTTCACGGCTTGTGGGAGGGGGGTGAGATTCCCTCCCACATTTACAGCAGCTGTGAGTCAGGTTGCTTTGCCTTATTCACCTTGCTGTAATTCTGGGAAGTGCTCCCCCTGGTGGCCAACATAGGAAAACATGTCAAATTATTATTTAATTTTTAATACTTTCCACCATATGGAAGAAAAAAAAAATACAGCAAAAAACATAAAAAATATAATAGAAATAAGTAACGACACTTAAAAAAAAAGGTTTAATTCGCGACACATTCCCTTTAAGTGTAACTGGAATAATATAGAAGTGTCCTGCCCCCACTTCACGCACCCCCGGGGTCTATGTGGAGCTCGACAGGCAGCTAAACACCTTCCTACTAGCCAATAAATGAGACTGGTTGAAAGTCTGTAGCTTTATTAACTGGTCGTAGGATTAGGGTAAAACTGAGGAACAAACAAGAATATACATGCCATTAGATTACAGCAATACATAAGAACAAGGCACTGTAAAGGATCTGCCAGGTACTACGTCTGTGTATACTCCCGGGATTAATCAGTCGACACCTGAGGCCAGACCTCTTAGACTGACACCGGCAACCACCAACCAGGATGGCAGGCTCAGGAGTGGGAGAGTCTATCGCGGCATGGTCAGTCGGAGTTAGCTCCGCCCCCTGTCCATTTATACCTGCCGTGTTCTCTTCCTCAGTGCTTGTTATTCTTCTTGGATTCCTGGCCCCACTGCTGCCTTGCTCCAGCCTGCTTCTGCCGTGCTTCTGCCTTGCTTCAGTTCCGCTTATCCTGCTTCGCTTTGCCCCTGGCTTGCTTCCTGCTCCGTGCTCTCGTTGGTATACTCCACTACATCCTGATCCTGACTGACTCATTCACCGCTCCGTTTCCTCGCGGCGTTCCGTGGGCTACTGCCCCTTCCCTTGCTTGTTCCCTGTTTGTACTCCCTTGCACTTAGACAGCGTAGGGACCGCCGCCAAGTTGTACCCCGTCGCCTAGGGCGGGTCGTTGCAAGTAGGCAGGGACAGGGCGGTGGGTAGATTAGGGCTCACTTGTTCCCTTCACCTCCTTCCTGCCATTACATAATAACAAGCCCATACCTAGTCTACCATTTCTCCTACGCTGACGCTATCATGGACCCCCTTGAGACCCTGACCCAGCAGATGCAGGGCCTCTCCCTACAGGTCCAGGCCCTGGCTCAGAGGGTCAACCAGGGTGACGCTGCCTTAGTAGTACCCCTCACCTCACCTCTAGTTACCTGACCGGTTCTCAGGGGACCGTAAGACTTTTCTCTCCTTCCGGGAGAGTTGCAGACTTTATTTCCGCCTAAAACCTCACTCCTCAGGTTCCGAGAACCAGCGGGTGGGTATCATTATATCCCGACTCCAGGAAGGGCCCCAAGAGTGGGCCTTCTCCTTGGCTCCTGACGCCCCTGAACTTTCCTCCGTTGATCGTTTTTTCTCTGCCCTCGGACTCATTTACGACGAGACTGACAGGACTGCCTTAGCCGAGAGTCAGCTGGTGACCTTACGTCAGGGTAGGAGACCTGTTGAGGAATACTGTTCTGATTTTAGAAAGTGGTGCGTAGCTTCTCGGTTGAACGACCCGGTCCTAAGGTGCCAGTTTAGGTTAGGATTATCTGACGCCCTGAAGGATCTGCTGGTTAGCTACCCCTCTTCTGACTCCCTAGACCAGGTTATGGCCCTAGCAGTACGACTTGACCGACGTCTCAGGGAACGTCAGCTTGAACATTTCAATGTGTTCCCCTCTGACTTCCCTGCGATTCCCCCCGAGGTCCCGTCTCCTCGCTCTTCCACGGAGGACTCGGAGGTACCTATGCAACTCGGGGCCTCCATGTCCCCTCGACAACGTAGAGAGTTTCGCAGGAAGAATGGGCTCTGCTTCTATTGTGGGGACGACAAGCATCTACTGAACACCTGTCCCAGGCGCAAGAATAAACAGCCGGAAAACTTCCGCGCCTAAGTGATCATCGGGGAGGTCACTTGGGCGCACAGGTATTTCCCGTTAATATGAAACGCAATAAAATTTTGATTCCCTTTCAGGTCTCGTTTGCTGGCCGGTCTGCCACTGGCAGTGCCTTAGTGGATTCTGGCTCATCTGCTAATATCATGTCTGTGGAATTTGCTATGTCTCTAAAAATGCCTTTTATTGATTTGCCTTATCCTATCCCGGTAGTGGGTATCGACTCCACTCCTCTTGCTAATGGTTATTTTACTCAGCATACTCCTGTTTTTGAACTCCTTGTTGGCTCCATGCATTTGGAGCAGTGCTCTGTACTGGTGATGCAGGGATTATCGTCCGATCTGGTATTAGGTCTTCCCTGGTTGGAGCTGCATAATCCCACGTTTGATTGGAATACTGGGGATCTCACCAAATGGGGTAGTGAATGCCTGATGTCATGTCTTTCGGTTAACTCTATTTCTCCCCGGGAGGAGGTAAACACGCTTCCTGAGTTTGTTCAGGACTTCACTGATGTGTTTTCTAAGGAGGCCTCCGAGGTGTTGCCCCCTCATAGAGATTACGATTGCGCCATCGATTTGGTGCCTGGTGCCAAGCTTCCTAAGGGTAGGATATTTAATCTTTCATGTCCTGAACGTGAAGCTATGAGGGAGTATATCCAAGAATGCCTGGCCAAGGGTTTCATTCGCCCCTCGACTTCTCCTGTAGGTGCTGGCTTCTTCTTCGTGGGGAAGAAGGATGGTGGTCTTATGCCGTGCATTGATTATCGGAACCTGAATAAGGTCACCGTAAGGAACCAGTATCCCCTTCCTTTAATTCCGGATCTTTTTAATCAGGTTCAGGGGGCCCAATGGTTTTCTAAGTTCGATCTACGGGGGGCATATAACCTTATCCGCATCAAAGAGGGGGATGAGTGGAAAACTGCGTTCAACACACCCGAAGGTCATTTAGAATACCTGGTCATGCCCTTTGGATTGTGTAATGCCCCTGCCGTCTTCCAGAATTTTATTAATGAAATTCTGAGAGATTACCTGGGTAATTTTCTTGTAGTGTACCTTGATGACATACTGGTGTTTTCCAAGGACTGGTCCTCCCACGTGGAGCATGTCAGGAAGGTCCTCCAGGTCCTCCGGGAAAATAATCTGTTTGCGAAGACCGAAAAATGTGTGTTTGGGGTACAGGAGATACCATTTTTAGGTCAAATCCTCACTCCTCATGAATTCCGCATGGACCCTGCCAAGGTTCAGGCTGTGGCGGAATGGGTCCAACCTGCCTCCCTGAAGGCGCTACAGTGTTTTTTGGGGTTCGCTAACTATTACAGGAGATTTATTGCCAACTTCTCGGTCGTCGCTAAGCCTCTTATGGACCTTACTCGCAAGGGTGCTGATGTCCTCCATTGGCCCCCTGAGGCCGTCCAGGCTTTTGAGACCCTCAAGAAGTGCTTTATCTCGGCCCCCGTGCTGGTTCAGCCCAACCAAAGGGAGCCATTTATTGTGGAGGTTGACGCATCCGAGGTGGGAGTGGGGGCCGTCTTGTCCCAGGGTACCAGCTCCCTCACCCATCTCCGCCCCTGTGCTTACTTCTCTAGGAAGTTTTCGCCCACGGAGAGTAACTATGATATTGGCAACCGCGAACTCTTAGCCATTAAATGGGCTTTTGAAGAGTGGCGTCACTTCCTGGAGGGGGCCAGACACCAGGTAACGGTCCTTACTGACCACAAGAATCTGGTTTTCCTAGAATCTGCCCGGAGGCTTAATCCTAGACAAGCTCGTTGGGCACTATTCTTTAACAGATTTAATTTCTTGGTTACCTATAGGGCTGGGTCCAAAAATATTAAGGCTGATGCACTGTCACGTAGTTTCATGGCCAATCCTCCTTCCGAGAAGGATCCTGCTTGTATTTTACCCCCTGGTATAATCGTTTCTGCCACTGATTCTGATTTAGCTTCTGACATCGCGGCTGATAAAGGTTCAGCTCCCGGGAACCTCCCTGGGGACAAACTGTTTGTCCCCCTGCAATACCGGCTAAGGGTACTCAGGGAAAACCATGACTCTGCACTATCTGGTCATCCTGGCATCTTGGGTACCAAACACCTCATTACCAGAAACTATTGGTGGCCTGGGTTGCCTAAAGACGTTAGGGCTTACGTCGCTGCTTGTGAGGTTTGTGCTAGGTCCAAGACCCCTAGGTCCCGACCTGCGGGCTTACTACGTTCCTTGCCCATTCCCCAGAGACCTTGGACCCATATCTCCATGGATTTTATCACCGATTTGCCTCCATCTCAGGGCAAGTCGCTGGTGTGGGTGGTAGTAGACCGCTTCAGCAAGATGTGCCACTTTGTGCCCCTTAAGAAACTACCTAACGCCAAGACGTTAGCTTCTTTGTTTGTTAAACACATTCTGCGTCTCCATGGGGCCCCAGTCAATATCGTTTCTGACAGAGGGGTACAATTTGTTTCCTTATTTTGGAGAGCTTTTTGTAAAAGTTGGAGATTGATCTGTCCTTCTCCTCCGCCTTCCATCCCGAAACTAATGGCCAAACGGAAAGGACTAACCAATCCCTGGAACAATATTTAAGGTGTTTCATCTCTGACTGTCAATTTGATTGGGTCTCATTCCTTCCCCTCGCCGAATTTTCCCTGAATAACCGGGTCAGTAACTCGTCAGGGGTCTCCCCGTTTTTCTGTAATTTCGGGTTTAACCCAAGATTCTCCTCCGTTTCTCCTGGTTGTTCCAATAATCCCGAAGTAGAGGACGTTCATCGGGAACTGTGCACAGTCTGTGCCCAGGTTCAGAAGAACCTAGAGGCGTCCCAGAGCGTACAAAAGATTCAGGCTGATAGTAGACGTTCTGCTAACCCCCGGTTTGTCGTCGGGGATCTGGTCTGGTTGTCGTCCAGGAACTTGCGCCTTAAGGTCCCGTCCAGGAAGTTTGCTCCCCGATTTATTGGACCTTATAAGATCATTGAAGTCCTCAACCCTGTATCCTTCCGTCTGGAGCTGCCCCCATCCTTTCTCATACATGACGTCTTCCATGCCTCCCTCCTTAAAAGCTGCTCCCCGTCCTGGTCCCCATCGAGGAAACCTCCTGTTCCCGTTCTCACCCCTGAGGGGGTGGAATTCGAGGTGGCCAAGGTTATGGACAGTAGGATGATCCAGGGCTCCCTCCAGTACCTGGTCCATTGGAGAGGATACGGGCCGGAGGAGAGGACTTGGGTACCTGCTCGTGATGTTCACGCTGGGGTATTGATCAGGAGGTTCCACCTTCTCTTCCCCACTAAACCGGGTCCTCTTAGTAAGGGTCCGGTGGCCCCTCATAAAAGGGGGAGTACTGTAAAGGATCTGCCAGGTACTACGTCTGTGTATACTCCCGGGATTAATCAGTCGACACCTGAGGCCAGACCTCTTAGACTGACACCGGCTCCCACCAACCAGGGTGGCAGGCTCAGGAGTGGGAGAGCCTATCGCGGCCTGGTCAGTCGGAGTTAGCTCCGCCCCCTGTCCATTTATACCTGCCGTGTTCTCTTCCTCAGTGCTTGTTATTCTTCTTGGATTCCTGGCCCCACTGCTGCTTGCTCCAGCCTGCTTCTGCCGTGCTTCTGCCTTGCTTCAGTTCCGCTTATCCTGCTTCGCTTTGCCCCTGGCTTGCTTCCTGCTCCGTGCTTTCGTCGGTATACTCCACTACATCCTGATCCTGACTGACTCATTCACCGCTCCGTTTCCTCGCGGCGTTCCGTGGGCTACTGCCCCTTCCCTTGCGTGTTCCCTGTTTGTACTCCCTTGCACTTAGACAGCGTAGGGACCGCCGCCAAGTTGTACCCCGTCGCCTAGGGCGGGTCGTTGCAAGTAGGCAGGGACAGGGCGGTGGGTAGATTAGGGCTCACTTGTTCCCTTCACCTCCTTCCTGCCATTACAGGCACATTGAATAAATGTACTACATATACAGGTAACAGGCTGACATATATTAAGCCTATATACAAAAAAACAGTAGAAATAACAGTTATAGTACAATATGAACAGTGTATGGCAGTACAAATACAGTATAGGACCATTCATGGCTGACCATGAGGCTAGGCCGAGCTTCACAACTACACCAACTGATATATTACAGTCCCATGTAACAGAGTGAATACTGTCCTAACAGTATTCCTGTGGCTGCTGATAGCCAGTAATATAAACCATCTATCTGCTTACCGACTATACTTGGACGAGAGGGATGGAATGAATCAAAATGGTCTTCTCTCAGAGCAGATATAGAAGAGACTGCCCTTCTTCTTCCCAGAATGCTTTTCACCTTCTCATGGGTGGGGAAAACAAGAAATTACACAAAGGAGGAAATTACTAACACTGGCCACTAGATGGCACCTGGAGCACTAATTACTTGCATAGAAAATAACGTCACAAATCTCAGTCTATAACATTACGCCTATGAGCAACACAAGGAGGCTTCAATATTAACCCAATGTTTCGTTATACTAGATTTCCACCAAGGAGAAACTTGATCAACCAAAGTAGCAATATAATATCCATATATGTTCGGGATCCCCATCCCCCCAACTTCCTGTCCCGGGTCAAAATGTGAGAAGCAATCCGAGGTGCCCATTTTTGCCCACACAAACTGTGATAGCATTTTCTGGATTTGTTGGAAAAATGTCTTAGGAAGCTGCATTGGAAGGGTTCGGAATAAATATATAATAGCTTTGGAAGTAGAAGCATTTTACAGGAGGCGATTCTACCCATCCAGGAGATCTTGCATTTTTGTAGTCTATCTGTTTCATTTTGTATATCGCTAAGGAGCGGTACATAGTTGCTTACGTATAAAGACTTATTCAAAGGAGTCAATTTTAGCCGCAAATATGCAATTTGATCTTTCCTTCAATCTAACAGATATGTGGTTTGTAAAAAATGTAATGTGGACGAAGAGAGAAATAAGGGGAGGATCTGCGATTTTTGGGTATTAAGCTTATATAAAGAAATATTTCCAAACAACTGAATGCTTTCCAATACTGCCGCAAGGGAAGTCTCCGGGTCCGATAAAGACAGTAGGATGTCATCAGCATAGAGTGATATAGTATGGGTCAGAGAGCCGACAGGTATACTATGTACGTTTTCATGTACTCTCAGCATCTGTGCAAAACGTTCCATAGCTAATATGAATATGAGGGGCGATAGAGGACAACCCTGTCTCGTGCCATTTGTAATGCTAAAATCATCAGAGAATACTCCATTGGTAAAAACCTTTGCTGACGGGTTAGAATACAAAACTTGAACTGCTGTAAGAATTTCCCCAGTTTTTTATTTTCATAAAATATTTGTCCTTTATTACTACTGACTTATTAATAGCCGCTGGCTGATTGACATCGTCCATTACCAAGGCGGGGCTTAGTGTTACCAGCCAGATACAACATAGCAGCAGCCTAGCATTACCAAGGTGGGAAGGGCCACTGTTTTTGCCTTTCTCAGCCTAATAATACCAGCCTGTGGCCGCCCCAGCGCTCGACCATCGCCACAGATGGTCGGGTACTGGATCATACCCGGCTCTTCCCAGTACCCCTGGTGGCGGTGGGTACCAGGGTAATAATGGAGGTTAGCGTTAGCCTCTGCACCGGCTAACACTAAGCCCCGCCTGTTGTTTTGGAGATGCTCTGACCCAGTCGTCTAACCACCACAATTTAGCCCATTTTTCCTGCTTCTAATACACCAACTTCAAGAACTGACTATTCACTTGCTGCCTAATGTATCCCGCCCCTTGAAGGGTGTCATTGTAACAAGATAATCAATGTTTTTCTTTTCACCTGTCAGTGATTTTAATGTAATGGCTGAACTGTGTGTATAATATGTGGGAAAACAGCAATAGAAAGTCCCCTATTGGTCACATTTTATGCTAAGTCCGGCCCTGAGTGTTGGAGTTATGCTCAGTAAAAGAGAACTTGCAATACATACATAGTGAAGCTCCATTCCAGAAATCAAACCACTCCATTACTTAAGATACTAGACTTTAGACTAGTGTGATGCAGGTGTCAGCATGTACAGTGGCGGATTAAGTAGACCATAGGCTCTGGGCTGTTCCAGATAGTTCTTTTTTAACTGATGTGCAGTTTGGGCAGCTATGGGCCCCCTGGGAGCCTCTGGCCCCGGGCGGCCACCCGAACCGCCCACATGAGGATCCGCCACTGAGCATATACAACCCATAAGATTATACACGTCCCAGTATATTGCATTCCCAAGTAGGTGACTGACAAATACCAGCTGTACGTATATTAAAAATAAAAAAATGGCATGGTCATTTCAGAATAATAGTTTCTGTGACTCATCCAAATGAATATAAAGGTGGTGATGCCATGCTTAGGTTTCCCTCTGGGATCTGGTACTGTGTATATGAGAATAGAGTAGAATGTGTGAGGCAACAGAGAACGCTTTAAATTGGTAAATCAAGAGAACGGTATTTCTTTTCTGCATTTACAAGGAGCTTTTGTTTAAATGACTGGCGTATTTAGATTTAGGTTATAATAGCCTTAGAAAAACTCTTGGTTTCAGTACCAGATATGCATTGTAGAACTGGATCAATAAAGGAGTAATTGACACAGCGGTATTCAAAGCATTATTAGGCATATACAACCGTTACATTATAAAGAAAAATGAGGAATTGATTTGTTTGTCATTAACATTGATGCATTACAATGGACTAAACTCGTCTTAGATAGTTGCTGTTCAATGAATTGTAGTCTACTGAGATACATTTTAACACAATGCAATATATTTATTTGTGTTTACATGCATTTGCTTATTGACAAGTACTGGCTCTTTAGCTCTCTTTATTTGTTTTATAAACACATTTATAGTGAATAATGTATGTTATAATTAGTATTAAACATACAGAGGCAAACACAAATTCTTTCTGAATATTTCATTGAAATTTGCTGTTATAAGTAATATCCACCAAATACTGTAACAGAATGCCTGGCTTTGTAGCAAGCAGATGGGCTAGAAGTCTGTTCTGTCTATTCTGTGCCTGTAGTATTAGAGTGGGTAGTGAAGGGGCCAGGTCTACTCTCTAGTGATCCATAGTGAAGACTGTTAGTTCTCTTTTGTTTTATTTCCAAATGGTTGGTATCAAGAATAAAAGCAGTAGGTTGGTAAGTTAGGATGGTGCCACACTACCTGCATTCAATTAGCAATATTTTAGTATTTTAGGTGCTCCGTACTAAATGAAGAGCAATTCTGAGGAGAGAATTAATTGGACTTTTATTTAAAGTTTCCACCAGACATAGTTTCCTCAGGTTCTAAATTGTAGTGAGTATCAAACTGAATAATAGGGACCATTGTGGTGGCAACTAACAGGCACTGGGGTAATAGTGGCTATAGTAGCTAGGCAAAAACCAGGCAATAATTGGCAACTGGAGAGGTGATAAGGTAAACTTGGTATCGAGGAGCAATGTAACATAGAAACAGACAGCAGGAATCTGTGGTCGCAACGGTACCACTACGCCTTGATTTCTGTAGGTTACAAATGAGAAGTAGGTACATACCAGCTGGAGAATCGATGACACTGAGACCAAGTTCTCAAAAGGAAAGATTCCCATTTATTATCATATGCAGCGTATATTTATAGAACACATAGAACAAAGAGCATAACTCAGAGTGTAATCAGCAAAGGGAGAATCCCTCCCTCTGACCTTGCTCGCCATCACTAACTGTTACCTGCATGAACTGTTTTACTGCCAAAAAGAAATAACTAAGTAATCTGCAGAGCATCTGCAGATTATTACAAGGCAAACTAAAAGACAAAAAATTTATATCATACTGTGCAGTGTATACTGACATAAAATACAAAACATGGAATTTTGAAATTATTCCTTCACAAATCCAACCTTTTGTGATAAATTAGGTTACTGAATTACCCACAAATGGAACTTTGGCTACTTCCTTCAGCGAAGTCAGGGCTTAAGGAAGTGGTTTTCTTCACCTGATTCACCATAGACCAGTGACCTAATATCTCACAACAATCTTTCTACCAAAAGCCGTCCTTATTTTACAAAAAGCATAACAATTAAAACATGTTAGTATCTCAAACAAAATCATTAAACATATAAGTGGTTGAAACAGGTAACTTAATATTGTGGGGGCCGTGGGTGAGAACCCTGTAAAGATGTCATACCAATGATGTGTAGTGACATTCTGAAGTTGCGATGCTAAATGTGTTAAATTGTCTCCAGTAATAGTGGCTGTCATTTTTACCATTTGTAAAGTCACATTGTGTGCTGTCATCCTTTTCCTCACCTGGTCAGACCCTAGAAATATTTACCTAAGTTTATTCAAGGGCAAAATAAGATTTTGGTATTGTAAAGGTTCTGGTACCCATACTGTACTAATAGTTTCTTCTAAATTAGGAAGAAACACAATGGTTTGGTTGTTCCACTGTATGTGTGTAATATTATACACACAGCCTGAAAAGGCACCGGTTTTACCGAAGGGTGTTAGAGTTTCTGGTGTGTTAGTAATTATACATATATGCTATGGAATGATTTTGACATATACATGTAGGTATTCACTAGGTATTACTGTAAATGCACATATGTTGTCTACGTGTTCCATTAAACAGGGTTCATACATAGAAGATTGTTAGTTACATACATACCCTTGGTCTGTTAACTGACACAAGTCTATATTATGCGTCTTGTTGTTGGTGTCAATATGGGTGCCCATAATGGTTGGCATCCAATATTGACTTTTTCCTGTGATCTCACTGCTCACTCGTTGTCTGTCTCTTCTCCCAATGAACCTGGGGCAATCAGATCTTGAACGCGTTATATTGAAGTCATTACACTGAGTGTTTGCTGTGCAATTAAACCTGTCCTGAGTGCAATTTTGTGTAGAGTATTTCCAGTGCCATGGCATAATGTCAGTCATTATTTCTTTAGTCAAATGAGCAGGAGCCTAGGCAGCTGTCCATAACCAGCATATGCCAGACAATACTTGTAAGTAAATAAGCGATTTCATAAGAGTTCTTCCGTGTCCTCCTCGGGATGTAGAACCTTTTTACAGTGGCTGGCCTTCCCACTACTTTGTGGTTGGTATGGTGTATGGAATACTTGATCTATTCCTAAAGCTGTCGTGATCTGAGTCATTACTTCTCCTGTGAGGTGAAAGCCCCTGTCACTCTCACTTACCTCGGGTACTCCATACCGGCATACCACTTCAGCCATTATTTTCTTGGCAGTGGATATTGCAGTTGCTTTGGCCACTGGGAAAGCTTCTGGCCAACCTGAAAACAAGTCAATGCACACAAGTACGTAATCATAAATTCCCACCTTTGGTAATTGGATATAATCGATCTGTGGTCTCTGAAAAGGATACAAAGGTCTTGGGGTATGTTTCTGAGGTACTTTTACAGTTCTTCCCACATTATTGTGAGTGCATATCACACATCCCTGGGTGTATTTTGAGGCCATCAAGCGGAAACCAGGGGCGAACCAATGTCTATTTACCAAGTCACTCATGGCTGTTTTTGACTGATGTGTCTTAGGCCTCATTTACACGAGCGTAATATACGCGCGTGCGACGCGCGTGCTTTTCACGCTTGTCGTACGCACCTATATTACTTTATGGGGCAGTTTAGACGATGCGTGATTTTTGCGCAGTGCGCGTGCGTTGCGTAAAACTCACGACATGTTCTATAATCGTGCGTTTTTCGCGCATCACGCACCCATTGAAGTCAATGGGTGCGTGAAAACAAAGCATGACACACGGACGCTCCTGCGTTGCATGCGCGAAAATCACGCATCACTTGTTATGTCCATGAAAGACAGTCTATAAAGCTGGACAAAGCAAACAAAAACCAGGAAGTGCTTGAGTTTCCACTGCGAGTGGGCAGGGCTAGTGACTGGAGACTGTGAAGGTATCTTCCACTGTGAACATCTGCTGCCATGCCGCGTGGGATGGACGTGGAGCGCCTCCTCGTCCTGGTCCAGGGACATCCCGAAATTTGGGACACTCGCTCGGAGGCGTACCACAACCGGACGGCCAAGGAGGACGCCTGGGAGGAGGTGGCAAAGGAGCTGTTTGGCCAGGAGTGGGAGAGTGGCCGAACCCGTGACCGCAGTCGGTTGGGTGAGTACCAGGCATTTTCTGGCAAAGCATGTCATCCCTTTTGAAGAACTGGGGCCCTGTATGTGTCTTCTGCGCATTTTCACGAGAAACTTTTGTGGAGCAGGCGCATCACCGTGTACCACGTAATTGGCAGTGCAGGGCCCTTAATTTAAAGTGAGAGGTCATAGGTCTGATGGCATGATATCTGTTTTTTAACTCCAACAGTCCAAGAGATCAAAACACGGTGGCGGAGCTGCCGTGACCAATTCCGGCGTGAAATGGGTGAAAGGGGACGCAGCGGGGAAGGCGCATCTCGCAAGCGACCCTATATGTATACCCAACAGCTGATGTTCTTGAAGGACATCATGGAGATGCGCACGTAAGAGTTTCTGCCATTGCATGTGTCTAATGTGTGTTCGCCCATGTCCTGTTTGCCATCGTGTTGTTGTAGGCATTGTTATATATTCTGTTCTAACGTAATTTCCTCTTTCTAGAACCACAGACAATTTGGAGGATACTGCAGAAGAGACAGACGTGGGCGAGTCTCGGCCGGAACCTCCTGCTGCCCCTGTCCTGCCCCCTAGCCCAGAGCCGACACCCCTGGAGCCCGCCCCTGGCTAGTCCACACGGGCCGTCGCCTCTCCGGCAGAGGAGCGCCCCGTGCGTGCCCGCACTCGCCGGGCCCGTGCTCAACAGGCCTCCGCAGCGGGGCAAGTAGATGCCCGGGTCCTGGAGTATCTAAGGCGAGCCGCTGATGAGGACGGGAACGACGCCTTTGGCCGAAGCATCGTTCCCCTCCTCCGGCTGGTCCCCATGGACCGTATGGGCCGTCTGCAAGCGTCGATCGTGACGTTGATCGACGCTTCCAGACCGCCCCACAATCCGCACGTGTGCTTCACGGCCATTGAACAGTGGCGCAGTTCAGCCATGCCGGCCACCACGCCCCAGGTGCCGGGCCCATTCCACCCAGGCCCCCAGATGCAACGCCCGCATCCGTATATGCGCCCTATGGCTCCCCACTTCCCTGGCCCAACATACCCCGGCCAACATCAGCACCACTATGCTGCCGAGGAACAACCTACACAGCTCCAGGTCCAGCATAGTGGTGCTGAAATGCAGGCCTATTCGTCCCCGGGCCACCAGTACCAACACCTTTAAGTGTGTTGGAGGCCAGAATTTGTGACGCCACAGTCTTTTTTGGTGCAGGGATGCCAACTCGCCGTCCTGTTTTTGTGTTGGATCTATATTATACACCATGTTGGTGTTTTTTGTTTGATGAAACATTTTTGGGCTTTTGCAAAACCCTGTATTAAAAACTTTAATGTTGAATGGTTATATTTCGTGTTGTTTTTCATTGATAGCCCTCCACACAATGTTTGGCCCACATTTCCTTGGCCTATACCCTCGCACACCTCTGGGATTTGGGTCCAATGCATACACACGTGATATGAGGTTTTAGTTAATCACTCGGGGTTTGATATGGTTTGCAAGAGGTGCGGACGTTTAGGTGCTGTCATGGGCCCCGAGGCAAACTATGTACACTAGCAATTGGCCTTTCCAAACTTTAGCCCACACAACATTCTATCTCCAGAAAGAAGGTTGCCAACTTTATAAAGTCCTGCTCAAACCCCGACAGATGTAAGGTCGCAGCCCGCGTCAAGACTCCTCTTGTTTTGCAAGTCCCTAACCCAACAACAACCACGAAAAAAATAAAAACCCCAGCCCACATGTGACGTGTGTAGGGAAGCCGACAAACAACAGAGAACCCTTCAAAGGTCATCACGCACCCACGGTGCGGCTCCAGATCGACATTCCAAATATGCCGCCAAAGTATCCCTCATGCGAAGGCGGGATGAGAGAGATCGGCCGAGAGGAATAACCGGGACACTGAGGCTGCTGCCTGCATCTGTAAGGATATTTGCTGCATCAAAGGTAGCATCATTAATGCAGCAGAAGTTATGCAGACCGACACACAATTCTATAACACGTGTCACATTCTGCATGGACAATTGCATTGTCGTCCCAAAGACACGCCACCTGCGCGGCATAATGCCAAAGCCACATTCCACACATCGACGAGCTCGGCAGAGGCGGAGATTAAGGTGCTAAACCTGCTTCTCCCAGCAAGCAGGGGTTGGGCCAGCTGGCCTATTTGTAGGCTGGCCTGGCATGAATCTCCTCTGCGTTTTTGACGCGCGTTGCAAACGCTAGTCGTGCGCGCGTTTAAAACGCAACAACGCTGCGTATACGCAGGCAAAACGCAATGCCAACGCGCGCAACACGCTGCGTTTTTTGCGCGCGCAAAACGCACAAGCTCGTGTAAATGAGGCCTTACAGTGAGTAACCTGGGCCATCATATGATGTAACGTTCTAGGAAGGCAGAGTCTGTCTTTAAAAGTCCATAACCCATCTCCTCTTTGGATGGCACCTTTTTCCTGCCATCTCCACTGTTCCTCAGGGCTGGCTTGTTTCTGTACAACTTGTAACATTTTAGGGTTAACAAAGTCCCGCACATCCTCCGGGTGTAGTACAGTCATTGTGGTAGCAAGGGGGGGGGGGGGGAGATGTCTTGGCTGCTTCTTTGGCTGCTCTATCTGCTAAATCATTACACTTGGTTTACATGCTGTTCACCTTAGTGTGTGCTTTTATTTTTATAATGGCTACCTGAGTAGGTTCCATTAGGGCTTCCATTAAGACTTTTAACAGGTCTGAGTTTTTGATAGGTGTGCCTGCTGATGTGAGGAACGCTCTAGCTTTCCATATAGGGCCATAATCATGAGCAATCCCAAAAGCATACCTTGCGTCTGTATATGTGTTAGCGGTCTTATCTTTTGCTAACCTACAGGCTTCTGCGAGAGCTTTCAACTCCGCTTCCTGTGCTGACATGTGTGATGTTAGTGCTTTGGCTTTCTGTACTACTTGTGTATCTACTACTGCATATCCTGTATGGAAATTACCATCCTCTAAATATCTTGAACCATCCACAAAGAGAATATAGTCAGGGTTATGTAATGGTGAATCCTTGACATGTGAAAAGCCCACAGTCTCCTGGGCCATAAGGGCCATGCAATCATGATTTTCCATGAAAGGAAGAAATTTAGACCAAATACCTGTATATTCTCTCCCTTGCTCCAAAGGCAGTAAAGTAGCTGGATTCAGGGTGGTACATCTCTGGATGGTCACCTGCTCATGAAGAAGCAAAGCACATTGTAATCTCAGATGTCGAGCAGTAGACAGGTGTTTCGGCTGAACCTGTGTGAGTACTGCTGAAATATCATGGGGGCGTAAACAGTCACATGGTGGTTGAGTACAAGATCTGCTGCCTTGTCCAGGACTGCCTGCACTGCTACTATTGCCCTGACACAAGATGGGGCCCCTCTGGCTACTGGGTTGAGTCTGACAGAGTAGTAGGCAACAGGACGGTGTTGTTGACCATGTGACTGTGTAAGGACAGCGAGGGCATGTCCTTGTAATTCAGTGCAATAAAGCCTGAAGGGTTTGGCATAATCTGTAGTTCCTAAAGCGGGGGCTGTTTGTATGCCTATTTTAAGAGAATAAAAATTGTCCAGTGCCTCTCCTGTGAGAGAAAAAGGTTCAGTTTTGAGACAATCATATAGTGGTTGCATAAGAGCCGAAGCATTGCAGACCCAGGGTCGACAATAAGATACTAGCCCTAAAAAGGTACGTAGGGCACTAAAAGTTTGTGGTGGAGGTATTCTTGAAACTTCTTGCACCCTTTCAGGTGTTAGGTGTCTAATTCCTTGCGACACGCAGTGGCCCAAATATATCACCGTGGTACAACAAAACTGAAGTTCCGCTCGTGAAACCTTGCAGCCTTTTGTCGCCAAAAACTGCAGTAATGACAGGGATGTTTGGATACACTGATCCTGGCAGGGGCAACATAATAAAAGATCAACTACATATTGAAGAAGGACCACATCAGGGTCGAAATTCCAATCTTCAAGAACTAGGCCCATTGCAGCCGTATACATGCTGGGGGAATTCTGAGCGCCTTGTGGGAGCACCTTCCATGCATATTGTTTGCCGAAATGAGTGAAGGCAAACAAGTACCAACAGTCAGGATGTAATGGTACAGAAAGGAAAGCATTTGCCAAATCAATTAATTAAAATGTGTGGCATTGTGAGGAATTTGGGCCAACAAGGTATGGGGATTAGGCACAATTGGGGTATTAAATACAGTAGCAGTATTGATAGCTCTAAGATCATGTACCATACGATATTTGGCTGGTTCCCCCTTATCCGTCTTCTTTTTGACTGGGTACAATGGGGTATTACATGGGGACACTATTTCAGTGAGGATTCCTGCCAGCAGAAAATCCTGAACACTAGAAGAAATGTCTTCTGACTGAGCCATGTTCAAAGGGTATTGTTTCAGCTGTGGGAGTGGGTGGCCAGGTTTGAGATTTACAGTCACTGGTGGGACTGGAAGAACTCCTACATCCGTAGCACCAGCTGCCTATAAGCTGACTAGTATCATGCTAAGGAGTGTCTCCACTTCTGATGGGGACAGACATAACATTTGGGATGATGGCCGTTCATCCCAAGGGTTAAGATCACACGAGGCAATAAGACATAATTCTTCCTCTCCCCAGTGTCCTATCAGCTGCACTGTCCCATCTTCTAGATATTCTATACTGGCCCTGAGCCTCTGTAACAAATCTGCTCCTAGTAAATTTACAGGGGTGGTTTAGCTAGTGACGATGCGAGTGACTACAGATTTGTGAGGTCCGAATGAGAGGACAACTGGCTTTGTGAGGGTTTTCTGGACCACTTTCCTCTCTACCCCCACACATGGTTGTGTTTCACCAGAGATAAAATGAATGGGTATTTGACTGGCACTTACTACTGTTGTGGCTTCTCCAGTATCAATGAGAAAAGGAATTGGCCTCTGCCCTTCTATGGATTGAGATACTAACGGGGCGGGTCTTAAGGGGCAGGATTTAAGTTATTGTGCCAGCTTCTGGATTGCCAATTTCTCATGATTGATACCCATAATCCTCATTCGGGCGATGCCTGCCCGAGTGCTGCAGAGGAGGTTGTTCTTGAGCTCCTTCCTATGACTGAGCTCGTGGCTGCTAATTGGGGTCTCTAGGTCTCTTTGGGGCATTATAATTTCTGTAAATATGTCCAGGCTTATCACAATTGTAACAAATTATCTCTTTTCAGGGTCCCCTGCCCTGTCCCCCTTGATTCTGATTCTGGGGGTAGTAGGGAGCCACTCCCGCTACAAGATTTTTCTTTCTCTGTTGTTTCTGACTTTGTTCTACCCCCTGTGCCACTTTCATGAGGTCTCGTGGGTCTAGACTACTCCATTCAGGGCGGGCTACTCCTACAGCTTCTTTTATGGGCTTCTTTAACCCTTCCATAAAGGATAAATCCCTTTTTCTCTTCCAGTTCTTCATTACTTTCTCTGTTCCCGTCATCATAACATTCATTATAAAACTTTCCTCCACCTTCGATTTCCCTAGGCCCTCCTCTCTGTACTTCCTTGGACACTTTTTCCCATGCATTATTTGCTTGCTCCATAAACTTTTTATCTTTCAACCATCCTCTATGGGTTCTACATACCTCACCCCATTCATCAGGGTCTAGTTTCCCTCCTTGTGGCGTACCTACCACTTTCATAAATCTCAGGTTTTTGACTGCATCTCTTCCTTCCCTTTGTTTTACTATATCCACTGGAGAAACTCCCGGTTTCTTCTTCTGGTATGCCAGTGTCACTAAATTCCCCATCTTGGTCACGCTACGTGTCCCAGCATCACCTTGTCTACTGGGATAGGGCAGACTGATAGATAATTACTTACTATCTATTTTCTACAGTCACCCACACACGTACTTTTCCCAGCATCACCTTGTCTACTGGCATAGGGCGGACTGATAGATAATCACTTACTATCTATTTTCCACAGTCACCCATACACTACTCTGGCCAGAGCTTTAAAATGCAGACCGGGGTCTGTGACACTCACCCACACCCAGACTAATCCAATATAGTAACAAAACTCCAAAAAAATAGCAATCAAAAACAACAATCCTAGCATGAGTGAGGCATGATTTCCCGCTCGTCCCCGAACTCACAGTGTATGGCAGAGGAGGTGCAGAGCAAAGTTGTAAGGATAAAGGCTATTTACCTTATGCTGCAGCGATGGTCTGCACGTTCCTGGCTAGTCACTGCATGGCGTTCGGAGAGTCAGGGAAGCACCAAAGTGTAGCTGCCAGTCCCTGTTTGGGCACCAATTTCTGTGGTTGCAACGGTACCACTACGCCTTGATTTCTGTAGGTTCCAAATTAGAAGTAGGTATATACCAGTTGGAGAATCGATGACGCTGAGACCAAGTTCTCAAAAGGAAAGATTCTCATTTATTAACATATACAGCGTATATTTATAGAACACATAGAACAAAGAGCATAACTCAGAGTGTAATCAGCAAAGGGAGAATCCCTCCCTCTGACCTTGCGCGCCATCACTAACTGTTACTTGCATGATCTGTTTTACTGGCAAAAAGAAATAACTAAGTAATCTGCAGAGCATCTGCAGATTATTACAAGGCAAACTAAAGGACAAAAAATGAATATCATACTGTGCAATGTATACTGACACAAAATACAAAACATGGAAATTTGAAATTATTCCTTCACAAATCCAGTACAGGAACAAGTAAGGCTGGACTGAGGTGGGAGCAGGACACCAGAAACATATTAGGTATAGCAAGATAGAAAACAGAAGCTCAGGAACTAAGCTGGCAAGAAGTTTTCTTAGAATTGAGCATGGGTAGGAATAACCACACAAATAGCACAGCATATAGACAAAGAGCACTACAAACATACAGGCTCAGTCCCACCTGCTACTACATAGCCAAGAGCAATGGCTCACCAGTTGGATTCAGCTTTGTGGCTTTAAAACTCCAGGGGATTCTGACAGTAGTGTCAGTTACGCTGGGTAAGGATAAAGGGACCTGGTGTACTATTGGTGTCCGGCAGAGTGCTACTAGAGGAGTAAAGCCTAAAAGATAGCAGGTGATTACTGCTGTTCCCCACAGCAGGAATAAGACTTTGCATTCCCCAAGTTAGCCTCACTAATGGCTGCAAGTTGTGGGTTTGGGTAAAAAGTCCAAAAAAGTTGATTGCAACATCAATGTTGTTTCTAGATGTTTATCATCTTAACCCCTTCAGGACACAGCCTTTTTTGGCCTTTAGAACACAGCCGATTTTTTAAAATCTGACGTGTCACTTTTTGTGGTAATAACTTTGGAATGCTTTTACCTATCCAAGCTATTCTGAGAATGTTTTTTTGTGACATATTGTACTTTATGTTAGTGAAAAAATTTGGTCGATAAATTCAATATTTATTTGTAAGAAACACCAACATTTTGAGAAAAAATAGTATTTTTCTACATTTAAATGTATCTGCTTGTAAGACAGATAGTAATAACACACAAAATAGTTACTAGTTTACATTTCCCATATGTCTACTTTATGTTTGCATCAGCTTTTGAACGTCCTTTTATTTTTCTAGGACGTTACAAGGCTTAGAACATTAGCAGCAATTTCTCACATTTTCAAAAAAATTTCAAAAGGCTATTTTTTCAGGGACCAGTTTAGTTCTGAAGTGGCTTTGAGGGGCCTATATATAAGAAAGTCACCATAAATCACCCCATTTTCAAAACTGCACCTCTCAAAGTATTCAAAACAGAATTCAGATAGTTTCTTAAAGAGAACCTTTCACCTCCCCATACATGTGCAGCTGAGTGCAGCATGTAATGGGGAGGGCTGCACAAACCCTGGGCACCACTGGCGTAGCTATAGGGGTCGCAGCGGTCGCAATTGCGACCGCGCCCCGAAGCCAGGGGGACCCACAGCCCCCCGCACCACATCAATAAAAAGTTACTATAGTAACTCGGGCCGCGGGCCCCTGTTACTATAGTAACAGACTGTACTTACCTTCCTGGTTCCGGATCGCAGCGGAGGTCCTGACGTCAAGCACTGTGCGCAGCGCATGACGTCACAGCGCTATGCGCCGCGCACAGCATAGAGACGACAGAACTACCGCCGCGGCTGAAGAGGAAGGTAAGATTAGCCCTGACTGGCGGGGTCCGACTCCCGGGACCCGCCAATCAGCTGTTTTGAAGGGGCCGCTGCACTCGTACGAGAGCTGCTCCGCTTCATTCCGGTCACTTCATTCCGGTCGCACTGTGAATTGGTGTCGGCGATTCACAGTGTGAGCGAGTAGTGAAATGAAGGGGAAGCAGCTCTCTTACAAGTGCTGCGGCCCCTTCAAAACAGCTGATTTGCGGGTCCCGGGAGACACATCAGCTATTGATGGCCTATCCAGTGGATAGGCCATGAATGTTTAGGGACTGCACAACCCCTAAGCCTACGATGTAGCAGGCTTAGGGGGCCCATGAGACAGGATCACAGATTGTGTGATCCTGTCTGCTGGGCCCTGTATCTAAGCCAATCACATGGTAGGCTTAGATACATGACCCATGCGTGATCCTGTCTGATGGGCCCTGTATATAAGCCTACCACACTGTAGGTTTAGATACAGGGCCCCAGCACACAGTAATCTTATACTGTATAAGATTACTGTCTGCTGGACCCTGTATCTAAGCCTACGTTGTGGTAGGCTTAGATACAGGGTTCCACAGACAGTATCACACATGGGCCCTGTATCTAAGCCTAACACATGTGTTACTGATCGTTTTTCTTGTGTGTTTTCTTACAGGTTCTGTCGTTGGACTACGGCGGATTCCAGGACGACTTCGATGACAGCTTTTTTTTTATTATCAATAAAATGGTTAATGAGGGTTGTGTGTGTTTTTTTTAAATTTCAATAAAATATTTTTTCTATGTCTTTGTGTTTTTTTAAACTATATTACTACCGCCTTAGTAATGGCCGCCGGCTGATTGACAGTATCCATTGCTAAGGCGGGGCTTAGTGTTAGCCGGTGCAGAGGCTAACACTAACCCCCTTTATTACCCTGGTACCCACCGCAACCAGGGGTGCTGGGAAGAGCCGGGTACAATCCAGTACCTGACCATCTGTAGTGATGGTCGGCCACTGGGGTGGCCGCAGGGTGGTATTATCAGGAGGGGAAAGGCCAGATAAAGTGGCCCTTCCCACCCTGGTGATGCTAGGCTGCTGCTGCTTTATTGTATCTGGCTGGTTATGAAAAATGGGGGGGACCCCATGTCATTTAAAAAAAAAAAAAAATTATTGGAAAGAACGATGTGGGGTCCCCCCCAATTTTCATAACCAGCCAGATACAGCAAAGCAGCAGCAGGCAGCATTACCAGGGTGGGAAGGGCCACTGTTTTTGGCCTTCCCCAGCCTAATACTACCAGCCTGCGGCCACCCCGGTGCCTGCCCGTCACTACAGATGGTTGGGTACTGGTTCGTACCCGGCTCTTCCCAGCATCCCTGGTGGCGGTGGGTACCGGGGTAATAATGGGGGTTAGTGTTGGCCTCTGCACCTGCTAACATTAAGCCCCGCCTTAGTAATGGAGGTTGTCAATCAGCCAGCGGCCATTACTAAGGCGGTGATAATAAAGTTTAAAAAGATACAAGCACATAGAAAAAATATTTTATTGAAATAAAAAAACACAACCCTCATTAACCATTTTATTGAGAATAAAAAAAACGCCGTCATTGAAGTCCTCGAATCCGAAGTCCAACAACCGAACCTGTAAAAAAAAACACAAACACACAAAAATAATCAGTAACACATAAAGAAGCACAATTATTATTCTTACCTTTGCTGGGTCCAGCGCTGGAGCCGCAATGTCAGCGAGCTGAGCCCTGTATCTAATCCAATCATGTGTGATACTGTCTGCTGGGCCCTGTATCTAATCGTATCATGTGTGATACTGTCTGCTGGGCCCTATATCTAATCCTATCATGTGTGATACTGTCTGCTGAGCCACTGTATCTAATCCTATCATGTGTGATACTGTCTGCTGGGCCCTATATCTAATCCAATCATGTGTGATACTGTCTGCTGAGCCACTGTATCTAATCCTATCATGTGTGATACTGTCTGCTGGGCCCTATATCGAATCCAATCATGTGTGATACTGTCTGCTGGGCCCTATCTCTAATCCTATCATGTATGATACTGTCTGCTGAGCCGCTGTATCTAATCCTATCATGTGTGATACTGCCTACCGAGCCACTGTATCTAATCCGGTCATGTGTGATACTGTCTGCTCAGCCACTGTATCTAATCCTATCATGTGTGATACTGTCTGCTGAGCCACTGTAGCTAATCCTATCATGTGTGATACTGCCTTCTGAGCTACTGTATCTAATCCTATCATGTGTGGTACTGTCTGCTGAGCCACTGTATCTAATCCTATCATGTGTGATACTGTCTGCTGAGTCATTGTATCTAATCCTATCATATGCGATACTGTCTGCTGGGCCACTGAATCTAATCCTATCATGTGTGATACTGTCTGCTCAGCCACTGTATCTAATCCTATCATGTGTGATACTGTCTGCTCAGCCACTGTATCTAATCCTATTATGTGTGATACTGTCTGCTGAGCCAATGTATCTAATCCTATCCATAGTTTATAGGGTCGTAGTGCTATAGATATGCTATGCTATCTTCTATACACACATTTTTTTTCAATGTAAAAAAAATGACCGTCACAGAACATCGTAAGACCCATTCAAATGAATGGGCAGATGTTTGCCAACGCTTTTGAGCCGCATTTTCGAACGTAATTCAATGCTAAAATGCCTGAATTACGTCCGTTAATAGGGTGTGTGAACCCAGCCTTAGTGACGCCCCGGCTGCTGGTGCTGCATTGTTGGGTCACTTAGGAGACCCAGCGATGCAGCTGAAAGCCATGAGGAGTTTGCGGGGGGGGGGGGCAATAAGAACTTTTGCCCCTGCTGGGCACTTTACATTTTTTTTCTATCTCCCTCTGTTATTTAGATATCGGTGCTGTTATATTCAACGGGGCATGTACTGGCAAGGGGGCGTGTTACAATGGCTGTGACACTGTCCAATCAGATATGGACAGTGCCACAGCAAGAGCGAGGAGAGAGAGTGTGCGATTGCAGTCTTTTCACCCGAACTGGAAAGGGGATCGTGTTACTGCTACGGACAGTGTAAGAGCTGTGGAGAGGAGAGCGCGCATGCGCGCTCTTATCTCTTCAGCTCTTGTGAGAGATGAGTCTTGTACTTTGTCTGCCAAACTGGCAAGGGAGCGTGTCACTGCTGTGGACAGTGTAAGAGCTGGGGAGCGCTTACACTGTCCGTAGCAGAGACACGCCCCCTTTCCAGTTCGGCAGACAATACAAGACTGATCTCTTGCAAGAGCTGAAGAGATGAGAGCACGCATGCGCGCTCTCCTCTCCACAGCTCTTACACTGTCCGTAGCAGTGATACGACGCTTGTCAGTTCGGCATAAAACTAATCTTGAAAGCTAAAGAGTGAGAGTGAGAGCATGTGCGCGTGCACACACTCTCTCTCCTCGCTCTTGCTGTAACACTATCCATATCTGATTGGACAGTGTCACAGCCATAGTAACACGCCCCCTTGCCAGTACACGCCCCGTTGACTGTTCAGGTGGTTATTTAAATATCGGGTGCCAAATATAACGGCACCGATATCTAAATAACGGAGGGAGGTAGAAAAAAAAATGGAAAGTGCCCCAGGGTTTGTTCAGCCCTCCCCATTACATGCTGCACTCAGCTGCACATGTATGTAGGAGTTGAAAGGTTCTCTTTAGGCGTTTCACAGGAATTAAAGCAAAGTAGAGGTGTTTTTTTCTTTGTAAAATATAAAAAAATCTATATGAATTTGGTCCAAAACAGAAGGTAGGAGCAGCACAGTAAGGGCATGACCAGACGTGGCGGAATTGCTCTGGAATTTCGCTGCGGACAGTCCGCTGCGGAAATCCGCAGCGTACACGTACATTATAAAAAATAAAAAAATTGCCAAAATTTATTTGTAATAAAAAAATATTGTACCACAGAAGGTTTTACCCGAGAAATGCAACTCAATATTTATTGCCCAGATTCTGCAGTTTTTAGAAATATCCCACATGTGGCCCTAGTAAGCTAATGGACTGAAACACAAGCCTAAGACGCAAGGGACCACCTAGTGGACCTCATGGAATTTATCTAGGGGTATATTTAGCATTTTGACCATGCAGGATTTTTGCTAAATTTATTGACATTAGCCTGTGAAAATGAAAAAAAAAATTTTCCTGAAAAAACATAGACATTTTTCATTTTTACAAGGAATAAAAGAGAAAATGCGCCCAAATATTTGTAAAGCAATATCTCCCTATTATGGAAATACCCCATATGTGGTAATAAACTGCTGTTTGGACCCACAACAGGGCTCAGGAGGGAAGGAGTGACATTTGGAGTTTGGAGCGGAGATTTTGCTGGATTGGTTTTTGGTGCCATGTCGTGTTTGCAAAGCCCTGGAGGGACCAAAACAGTGGAACCCCCCCCAAAGTGACCACATTTTGGAAACTACACCCCCATTTTTTATAGGGGTATAGTTAGCATTTTGACCCCACAGGTGTTTTGCAGAATTTCGTGGAATTGGGCTGTGAAAAATGAAAATCTACTTTTTCTCTGATAAAACGTAGAAATTGTACATTTTTACAAGGAATAAAGGAGAAAAAGAACCCCAACATTTGTAAAGCAATTTCTCCTGAATACAATACCCCATATGTGGTCATAAACTGCTGTTTGGACTAGAAGGGAAGGAGCGCTATTTGGCTTTTGGAGCTCAAATTTAGCCGGAATGGTTTTCGGGTGTCATGTTGCATTTGCAAAGCTCCTAAGCGACCAAAACAGTGGAAACACCCCATTTGGGAAACTACATACCTTAAGGAATCTATCTAGGGTATAGTGAGCATTTACACCCCACAGTTCTTTTGCAGAATTTATTAGAATTAGGCTGTGAAAATGAGTACCAACATTTTTTCCATTAAAATGTTGATTTTTTTTTTCATTTTCACAAAGGATGAAGGAGAAAAAGCCGCCCAACATTTGTAAAGCAATTTCTCCTGATTACGGCAATACCCGACATGTGATCATAAATGGGTTTTTTTTTCACTAGAAATGAATTAAACATTTCAGGACTGATCCATTTTTTGCTTTTTTATTTTAGTTTTTCCCTCCCCGCTTTCCAAGAGACATAACTTTTTTATTTTTCGCAGGAGGAGTTGTTGTTTCTATTTGTTGCTACTACTGGGGGAAAACATCGGGTCGGATCCCAGTGGAACCCCGCCGATGGTGCCGATGTTGTTATAACAACTTGAATGCTGCGGTCGCTATTGACCGCCGCATTTAAGGGGTTAATCGGTGGGGATCACCGCTGTGATCCAACCCAATGTTTTCCCCCAGTACTAAGGCTACTAGTAGCGCCCTGTACCGGGAGATGTTGAGCTGCGAGTAATGCCTGTGCTGCAGCCCGTTAATCTACGTGGGGTGGTCGGGAAGGGGTTAAGGGCAATACATTAAAAACAGATCTCTTTATAAAATCCACAGACCGTAATAACCTTCTGAGATATGAGAGCCGATCATGTCCCTTCCTTTTAGTCAGATGTTGCAGATTAGAAGGATTGTTTTACAACGAGTCAATCATGATTAATCGTTTAGATGACATGGGACTTAAGTTCCGCTCGCTAGGTTATCCTGATAGACTAGTGAGGTCACATATTGATAAGGTGAAAGATATGGGGAGATCTGGTAAAAACTTAGTTGGCCCTGTTAAGGCAAAATGCATCCCTTGTGTCACCACTTATCATAAGCATAGCTTGCAGGTTATGAAGGTTATCCGCAAACATTGGCCCATGTTGGGAAATTTCTATGATATCCCTTCTTTTAGAGAAACCCCCCTTTTTTCATATAGGAGGGGGTTCTCTAAAAGAAGGGATATCATAGAACCTGAGAGACCGTTTGCTTAAGAATGACATTGGTCCCAAGGGTAGTGGTAAACCTAATTGATCTGTTGTGACTGTACGTAAGCGGTGTTACCCTTGTGGTGTTACCCTTTTCTTGGCTGCGTAAATTGTGGTCTCATGTGTAAAGGTGATACCTTTAGGGTATGTTCACATGTCTTAACAAATTACGTCTGAAATTACGGAGCTGTTTTCAGGCGAAAATAGCTCCTGAATTTCAGACGTTTTTTGAAGTGCATGCGTTTTTCGCGGGTCCATTACGGACGCAATCGGAGCTGTTTTTCAATGGAGTCAATGAAAAACAGCTCCAATTACGTCCCAAGAAGTGACATGCACTTCTTTGAGGCGGCCGTCTTTTTACGCGCCGTCTTTTGACAGCGGCGCGTAAAAAAATAGCCCGTCTGCACAGAACACCGTAAGACCCATTGAATTCAATGGGCAGATGTTTGGAGCCGTTTTTCGGGCGTAATTCGAGGCGTAAAACGCCTGAATTATGTCCGTAAATAGGGCGTGTAAACATACCCTTACACACTCGATTTCTGGTAAGGTATACAAGATTCAAAATTTTTTGACCTTTAGGTCGGACTTTGTCATTTATGTTCTGATGTGTCCATGTAAACTCCTGTATGTAGGGGAGATGACTACAGAGTGCGCAGTTAGACTCAACACTCATAAATCTACAATTTATACTAAGAAAACGGAACTACCCATACCTAGACACTTTTGCGAAGCAGGGCATAAGGTTAATCAGCTCAGTGTCTGGATTATTGACCATATACCACCTCTTAGAAGAGGTGGTGATAGGGAAAGGTTACTTAGGAGACGAGAGATTGAATGGATCAGTAAACTTAATACACTGCAGCCCAATGGGCTTAATTTTTACTATAGCCTAAAGGCTTTTATATGAGAAGTATTTTCTTGAGGGGTTGTATGGAACTGTGATCGCCCCCTGTTGTAATTTTTCTCTTTTTATCTTATTTGTGATTTAGGAATCCTTATTGTAGTAAGGCGATAGTATAGTACATGGGTTTCCTTTTTTATGCACTTATTGCGCTTTAGTTTTTCACTGACAGCTATGTATTTGATATTAATTCCTTTTTTTCTTTTTGATCCTTATAGATCGTTCTATATGTTTATACGTTCTTGATGTGAAGCTGGATACTCACCCAATCTGAAGATCATTATAAATTCTCTCATTGGTCTTTTTGACCATGCAGGTATAATAAACTATGGTTGTTATTTTCTCAAGATTTGATATGTGTTTACTTGTATGCCCGACTTTACATTAAACATGCTTTGGATTATGTGATGTACTTAGTTGGACATGATTGTATAATTTACTGCCCTCCTTATATGGTTAGTGGTTGTTGACCCATTAAGGGTATTAGGGCCTTGTGTGATGGCACTATTATAACTTCATGGTGGTTTATATACACTGTGCTGTTTATGTGCATATCGGGCATATCACGACTCTGCTTTGTAGGCAGATATATTGATATCGTCGGGACAGTTAAACCCTGGAGTCCTTTCACTAATAGGCCGTTTTTATTCATTTTCAGTGTTTGACATATGTCCTTGTCATCCATTCTAACCAGGCATTGCGTGGCTCCTTGCAATGCATATACCGTTGTCGGAAGCGCACATGTGCGCAGGTCCGTGTCTGGACTTTCTTTTTTCATTGGTGGTAACCTTGGACGCTTGACCGTAGTCCTAGTTTTGACAGGTAGTCAGGTGACTATATTCTAGTCGCAAGAACTTGAACATGCTCAGTAATAGACGCTAGATGCCAGATGCCGTGTCTTGGCGAGGTAAATAGCCTGTTGATATTGATAGTGCATATGACAGCCCTTGTTCTTCCTTTTTGGGTGAGTGCCAGCTATTTTGCATATATGGATTTAAATAATTGATGATTCCCACTGTGATCTATACTAGTGATTATGTGTTGTAATGTTTTTGTAATTCACAATGCATGGCTGTATTACATATGCTTATTTAAAACACTGCACTATTGTTTTAGTAATTATGTTAGATATTTACACTTGTAATTTACTGTGTTAATGTTTTTTGATATGCTAATGTTGTGTCCTTGTCCCACCCACCGTGGGCTGTATAAAAGAACTGATACACATGTATGTCATTGCTTGACAAAGGCTGCATTGAGCAGCTGAAATGTTGCATCTGCTTCACATATGAGTGAATAAAAAACGTTTTTTGAGACCTTCTATCTGGAGTGCTGCCTATTTTCTTTTTAATTGTCCTACATTTGAGGGATCCACAAGTCGGATTCCTGGAGACTGGCAACCTATTGACCCTTGTGAGGTCCAGACTTAGGGCATGACCAGACGTGGCATATTTTTTCCGCCACTGTCCGCATCAATTTCGCACATAATCTGCGTTGCAGATTCTGTTGCGGCTCTGCCTAAAATGGGCATTAAATTGATGCGGATTAGCCGTTGCGTATTGAGGTGAAAGTACTTTCCCTTCTCTCTATCAGTGCAGGATAGAGAGAAGGGACAGCCCTTTCCCTAGTTAAAGTAAAAAAAATTCATACTTACCGGCCGTTGTCTTGGTGACGCGTCCCTCTTTCGCCATCCAGCCCGACCTCCCTGGATGACGCGGCGGTCCATGTGACCGCTGCAGCTTGTGATTGGCTGCAGCCGTCACTTGGACTGAAACGTCATCCCGGGAGGCCGGACTGGAGAAAGAAGCAGGGAGTTCTCGGTAAGTAGGAACTTCTAATTTTTTTACAGGTTGATATATATTGTGATCGGAAGTCACTGTCCAGGGTGCTGAAACAGTTACTGCCGATTGTTTAACTCTTTCAGCACCCTGGAAAGTGACTATTTACTGACGTCGCCTAGCAACGCTCTTGTAATTACGGGTGCACACACGTAGTCACCCGTAATTACGGGAGCCCCATTGACTTCTTTGGGCCTGCCCGTGGCCTTAATAACGGCCCGTGATTACGGGCGTTTTTACGTTAGTGTGCATGGGGCTTCAGTCTGGCAATAGACCTAGAAATACATAGGTACAGCCAGAATGAAGAAAGATCATGTTCGTAAAACAAATACGCTAGGCAGCACACATAACATCTGCGGACTTCATTGCGGAATTTTTACTCTCCATTGAAGTCAATGGAGAAATTCCGCAATGAGTCCACAACAAGTCTGCTACACGTCCGCAACAAACAGTGTATGCTGCGGACACCAAATTACGCACCGCAGCCTATGCTCCGCAGCGGAATTGTCCGCAACGTGTAAACGAACCTAGCAAAAAAGGTGTGGGAAGCAATGGAGAAACGTGTACGCTGCGGATTTCCGCAGCGGACTGTCCGCAGCGGAATTCCAGAGCAATTCCGCCACGTCTGGTCATGCCCTTACTATGCTGCTCCTACCTTCTGTTTTGGACCAAATTCATATAGATTTTTTTATTTTATATTTTACAAAGAAAAAAACATTTGTTAAAAAAAAATGATTGTTTTGTTTTACCACATTCCGAGAGCCATAACTTTTTTATTTTTTGGTCGATTGCGTGGTGTGAGGGCTTTTTTTTTGCGGGACGAGCTGTAGTATTTATTGGTACCATATTTTTGTACAAACAACTTTTATAATTTTTTATTACTTTTTCAAGATGACCAAAAAACAGCGATTTTGGCGTTTTAAATTCTTTATTTTTTACGGCGTTCACCGTGCGAGTTAAAGAATGGTATATTGTAATAGGACTTTTACGGACGTAGCGATCCCACTTTTGTTTATTTTTTTTACATTAATTTAAAGGAAAACGTTTTTTTTTTACTACTCATAACTTTTTACACATTTTATCAGTCCCCCTAGGGGACTTGAACCAGCAATCATTAGATTTTTACAGGCTTCTGTAACAGCGTGATTGCTGTTCCTGTCTGTTCGTCCTCGGTGTGAGCTGTTGGAATACACAGCTGATACCCGCAGTGTATGGACCATGTGAGCCATCTCCGTACATCAACCACCACACCACAACGTGCTATTATTTCATGGTGCGCGAAGGGGTTAATGTGCAGCATATGGTGCAAAGTGAAAATTGCAATTTTCCACTGATATGCCATTTTAGTGCACAATATGTTGTGCCCAGTTTGTGCCACTGAAGACAAATTTCTCATAAAAGGTTAAGCACGTTCTCCCGGGTATGGCGATGCCATATATGTGGACGTAAACTGCTGTTTGGGCACGCTGCAGGGCTCAGAAGACAGGGAGTGCCATTTGGCTTTTAGAGCGCAAATTTAGCTTGGCAGTAGTTTTGTCTGAGTATTAGGGTATGTGCACACGACCTGTTTTCAAACGTTTTTCGGACCGTAAACGTCCCGAAAAACGGCTGAAAAATCGGGAGCAGAACGCCTCCAAACATCTGCCTATTGATTTCAATGGGAAATACGGCGTTCCGTTACGATGGGGCAGTTTTTTACGCCTCATTTTCGAAAAATAGCACGTAAAAAGACGCCCATGAAAAAGAAGTGCATGTCATTTTTTGAGCCGCTTTTGTAGCCGTTTTTCATTGACTCTATAGAAAAACCGCTCCAAAAATGGGCGTAAAAAACGCAGTGAAAAACGCGAGTTTCTAAAAAAATGCTGAAAATCAGGAGCTGTTTTCCCTTGAAAACAGCTCCGTATTTTCAGAAGTTTTTTGCTAAGCGTGTGAACATAGCCTCACTGGTATTTCAGTTTATAGTGTGGGGGCAGGGGCGTAGCTAGGGGGGGGCAGGCGGGGCACGTGCCCCGGGCGCAACTTAGAGAGGGGCGCCAGCGCCAACACCTCCTGCACTATAATTGTACCTGTGTCGCAAGGACACAGGTACAATTAGAAGCAATGAATGACCAGGCACGTTCCGTGCCCGGCTATTCAGCGCCTTTCCACGAGTGAAGCCACTGGTACCTTTTGTACCAGTGAAGCTTCCGTTGATGAAAGGCGCTGAGTGACAGGGAAAGTCATCCTGCCCAGCCAATCAGTGCCTTTCATAGATGCTGCGTTCAAGCCCCAGGAGATCTGCGCAGAAGAGAGCAGATCTCCATGGCTGCCAGACAGCGTGGGAGCGGGATTAAGGTGAGTTTGAATATTTTTTTTTTTTTTTAATTGTAATAAAAGTGTGTGGCTGTATCTACAGGAGGGGCTTTATCTACAGGGGGGCTTTATCTATGGGGGGGGGACTTTGTCTACATGGGGGGGCATTTATCTACGGAGGGGGGACTTTGTCTACATGGGGGGGACTTTGTCTACACGGGGGGGACTTTGTCTACACGGGGGGGACTTTGTCTACGGGGGGACTTTATCTACGGGGGGACTTTATCTACGGGGGGACTTTAACTATGAGGGGGGACTTTAACTACGGGGGGGACTTTGTCTACACGGGGGGGCTTTATCTACAAGGGGGACTTTATCTACGGGGGGCTTTATCTACACGCGGGGGGCTTTATCTATGGGGGATGTCTATCTACAGGGGGGGGCTATATACTGGGGTGGCCTATCTATGGAGCACTATATACAGGGGTGGGCTATATCTACAGGAGGGGCTATATAGCCCCCCTGTAGATATAGCCCACCCCTGTAGATAGTGCTCCATAGATAGGCCACCCCTGTATATAGCCCCCGCTGTAGATATAGCCCACCCCTGTATATAGTGCTCCATAGATCGCCCACCCCTGTATATAGCCCCCTGTAGATATAGCCCACCCCTGTAGATATAGCCCACCCCTGTATATAGTGCTCCATAGATCGCCCACCCCTGTATATAGCCACCCTGTAGATATAGCCTACCCCTGTATATAGTCCCCCTGTAGATATAGCCCACCCCTGTATATAGTATCCCACAAATAGCTCCCCTATAGTGCTCCACAGAAAGCCCACCCCTATACATAGCCCCCTGTACATATAGTCCACCCCTGTATATAGTGCTCCACAGATAGCCCACCCCTGTATATAGCCACCCTGTAGATATAGCCCACCCCTGTAGATATAGCCCACCCCTGTAGATATAGCCCACCCCTGTATATAGTGCTCCATAGATCGCCCACCCCTGTATATAGCCACCCTGTAGATATAGCCCACCCCTGTATATAGTCCCCCTGTAGATATAGCCCACCCCTGTATATAGTATCCCACAAATAGCTCCCCCTATAGTGCTCCACAGAAAGCCCACCCCTATACATAGCCCCCCTGTACATATAGTCCACCCCTGTATATAGTGCTCCACAGATAGCCCACCCCTGTATATAGTATATACAGGGGTGGGCTATCTGTGGAGCACTATATACAGGGGTGGACTATCTAGTGGAGCACTATATACAGGGGTGGACTATATGTACAGGGGGGCTTTATACAGGGGTGGGCTATATGGGGGCACTATCTACAGGGGTTACGGTGTGTGTGGGACACTGTGTATGGTGCTATTATAATTAGAGGTGCAGTGTATGGCGCTATTATATTTAGGGGCGAAGTGTATGGTATAATGAGAACTTTATCTTTATTTATAGGTGCAGAAATGTTGGAAAAGTGAGAAGCTGAAGAAATGTGAGCGGCAAAACTGCAGAAATGGGCTGCGACCGGGAGAAGTCATCATAGAGGTCTGGACCGGATGTAGGAAAAGAACTAGAATCTGAGATGTCACCGGTGAGTTACTTAATGTAAATGTTTATTCTGCCTCTAATCAGCACTGTAGTTACTGTGTGATCTGCAGTGAGATGACGCCAAACTGAATCTTTGCCCAGGGTGCTGGAGAACCTAGCTACGCCTCTGTGTGGGGGCATATGTAATATGTAATCTATATGTAATCTATGTGGAGTACATCAGGGCATAATAAGAGGGTATAATAATGCTGTAAATAAATATTAATTCACAGATATGTGGCCGGTGTCGCACTGATAAATGGTGCCCGATCTTATCGGCTTTTGGAACACTGGCCATACACTGAGAGTCAGAACTTTTTTATTTTTTCTCCATCGGAGCTGTATGGGGGCTTATTTGTTGCGGGACAATCTGTAGTTTTCATTGGTACTATTTTGGGGTACGTGCAATTTTCTGATCACGTTTTATTAAATTTTTTGCAAGCAAGGTGACAGAAAACCATAAATTCTGACAATGTTTTTTCTTCTTTTTTTTTGCAGTGTTCACTGTACACTATAGATGACAAGATGCCATTTACTTTATTCTGCGGGTTGATACGATTACGGCGATACCATATGTATATAGTTTTTTTTATGTTTTGCAGCATTTGCACAATAAAATCACTTTTTTAAATATATATATTTTTTGTGTTCCCATATTCTGAGAGCCATAACTTTTTTATTTTTCAGTCAAAATAGCTGTGTAAGGGCTTGTTTTAAGCGGGACGGGTTGTAGTTTTTATTGGTACTAATTTGGGGTACATGTGACTTATTTGATCACTTTTTATTCTATATTTTGGGAGGGGTGGTGACCAAAAAATAGTAATTCCGGTTTATGTTTTTATCTATTTATTTGCAGTGTTCACCGTGCAGGAAAAATAACATTATATTTATATTGTTTGGGTCGTTACGAACGCAGTGATAGCAAATATGTGTACTTTTTTTAACGGTTTAATTTTTTTTCCTATAATAAAATCCTTTTTTTATTTGTTTTGCAGTTTTGTTTTTTTAACCTATAACTTTTATTTTTATACATTTATAAAACACTTTTATTTACTTTTTTTTGTCTGTCCCTCTAGAGGACTTGAAGACCTGCAGCACTGATCGCTGCTATAATACATTACACTACCTATGTAGTGTAATGTATTATAACTGTCAGTTTGACGTGACAGTCACTCTGACAGGAAGCCTATCAGGACTATCCAGATGTTGGTCCTCAAAGGCATCCGTACATAGCAGATCCGGAGGCCATTGTTTGGCCTCCGGTTGCCATGCCAACCATCGGCCGTACTTGCGATCGCATCGTGTGGGTTGCCGATGTGCTACAAACTCCTTAATCCCTTCGCTCATTTAGACGTGCTATTATGTCCGGGTGCAGGGGGTGATGTCTGGAGCGCGCTCCATATGCTGCGGGACACCCGTGACTAACAGCCGGGAGCAGCAATCGCGCTGTTCCTGGCTGTTAAACCCCTCAAATGCTGCGGTCAATCGCGACCGCAGCATCTGACAGCTCATTGTGCCCCCGCAGTGAGATCGGGGGGTGACGATGGTTGTTATGGCAGCCCAGGGGCCTAATGAAGGCCCCCCAGGGCTGCCTTCACTCTGGATGTGGCAGGGCTTAACAGATGTCTGTAAAAATGATGATATACTGCATAAAGTGTGTAAAAAAAAGTGAAAAAACGTTTTTAGTAGTGAAAAAAAAAGTTTTTTCCAACTTCAGCCTGCAAATAATTTTTTTTAAGTTTCCCAGTACATTATATGGAACTATATATGGTACCGAAAGAAACTACAACTCGTCCCGCAAAAAATAATCCCTCACACCACTCTATTGACGGAAAAATAAAAAAGTTATGGCTCTTGGAATGCGGGGAGTGAAAAACGAAAATCAAAAAATGGCTTCGTCCCGAAGGGGTTAAATGCGGCAATCGGTAGTGATTTCTCTACACCTCAACTTTTTCTGTACTATTGGGGAGGCTGGGACCATGCCCCTGGTTTTGCGTGCACCTCTATTCTATGATGTTCCCATCTCTGCTTCTAGTACCCTAGTTGATCACTAAGCAGCTGTTGCTATTTTTGGTCACTTGGGAGTGGACCTTATGTAATGTTGAATATTTTTGATTTATATAGGATGCACCTATTTTCATTGTAAAATGTTGGAAAATACAGAATATTTAATAATACAATTTTATATTTGATAGTAACTTCCAAATAATTATAATACTATAACTAATCTATGATTTTAAGAAGCTGTGTTCAGTGCGGTTTTGGGGCAGTTTTATTATGTATTTTTGTATTTTGGCCCAAAACAAGAAAGAAAGACAATGCATGCAAAACCGACACTAAAACCACAGTGTGAACTTCAGCTTCTACATTAAATTGTGGACACAATAATTTTACACTCTGAAGCAGTCAAACATTTTATTTTCAAAGTATTTTAATGGGGAGATTTTTCTCCACAAAGGGACAGTAGCATATTCAATAATTAGTATAAAATACAGAGTAAAAAAAAGCGACTTTCAAATTGTCCTGTACAAATCAAAGGGGAAAAAAACAAAAGGGGGTAACAGTTGCATTACAAAAACTAACAATACCCAGAATATTAAAGCAGCATTTTTTTTAGATTTTTGGCGCTTCCTGTCAGGCTGAGGACGGTTCACATAGACGTTCCATGAAAGCCATCTTCAGGCTTACAAGGGGTGACGATCAACGCCAAAAGGTGCAGGGCGCTTCTACACCTTTGTTTCAGCAACGGTGGGGGTCTCAGCACCCAGACCCCAACTGATCCAAGCTTTTGATATGCCTTCATGACAGGAAGTGCAGTTACTCTTTAGGGTATGTTCACATGGAGTTTTTTGCAGGCAGAAAAATATGCCTCAAAATTCCTGAAGAAATTTTGAGACAAATTTTGCCCTGCCTGCACTGTCTTTGCCGCGTTTCTTGTGGTGTTTTTCGGCCGCGCTATTGAGCGGCGCGGGCATAAAATGCAGCGAAAAATGCTTTCTCTGCCTCTCATTGATTTTAATGGGAGGGCATTGATGAAAACACGGGAAGAAAGAGAATGTCGCTTCTTCCTCTTGCGAGCGTTGTTTTCTGCTTGCGGGAAAAAACGCCTCCGCCTCCTATTGAAATTGAAACCGCGTGGATTCTGACACGGTTGCCGCGTCAAAAACAGCACAGAGAACTCAGTGTGAACTAAGCCTTAAAGAGCTTGAAAGAGGTTGAATACAGTCCTAGAAGACATCAGAGAGTCAGACACGACTTTTCAGGGCAATCGGGGCACTTTAGATTTGCGTAAAATGTATTCGTACCAAATTGAATGGAACTCGAAACTAATTTATTGGAAATTTGGTTATCTCTAGCAGTAAGGCACACTTTTCTATTTCTTTAGCACGTTGGGTCAGGAAAGCGTCACATGTATTGTTTAATATGACCTTCATTTTAATAAAGGGTTGTGATCAAAGCGCTTGAAATCACTCATATTTTTATTCATCAAAAAACTTGTAAAATGAATAAAAAAATATAATTAAGACAATAAGGCTATGTTCACACGGCTTATTTTCGGCTGTGTTTCGGAAGCAGAACGCCTCCAAACATCTGCCCATTGATTTAAATGGAAAAAACGGCGTTCTGTTCCGACGGGCCGTTATTTTGCGCGCCCGTTTTGAAAAAGAAAATACGGCAGAGAAAAAGAAGAGCATGTCACTCCTTCAGTCGCTTTTTGGAGCCGTTTTTCATAGACTCTTTAGAAAAGCAGCTCCAAAAACGTCCGTAAAAAACTCAGCGAAAAACGCAGCGAAAATCGCGAGTGGCTTAAAAAAACGTCTGAAAACAGGAGCTGTTTTCCCTTGAAAACAGCTCCGTATTTTTAAACGTTTTTTGCTAAGCATGTGAGCATACCCTTAGGGTATGTGCACACACAAACTCATAAACGACTGAAAATACGGAGGTGTTTTCAAGGGAAAACAACTCCTGTTTTCAGACATTTTTTAAGCCACTTGAGATTTTTGCTGCGTTTTCTTTACGGCCGTTTTTGGAGCTGTTTTTCTATAGTAAAACGGCTCCAAAAACGGCTGAAGAAGTGACATGCACTTCTTTTTCGCTGGCTTTTTTATGCCAGCGAAACGGCCACGTAAAAAAATGGCCCGTTGGAACAGAACGCCGTTTTCCCATTGCAATTGATGGGCAGATGTTTGGAGGCGTTCTGCTTCCGATTTTTCGGCTGTTTTTCGGCTGTTTCCGGCCCAAAATACCCTAAGAAGGCTAGAAAAAAAACTATTTCAGCCTTGCAGCCATACAGTCAATTGGATTGGGTTGTCTGGCACATTTTGTTGTGTATGTGATCAGTATCTTAACTATTGTGTTTTCAAATCCATAGTTGCACGCAATAAAGGACATTGTTTATAGTAAAGGACTGCCAAGCCATGCTGTCTACTGCTCACAGTAGACTTAGGGAGCTACAAAGTTGCATCTAATGTGCCATTAGTTCAGATACATGCCTCCTGCCAGTGGGACACAGGTAATGACTGTTCACCATTTGTGCCAGATTATTTGCGTTTCAGCCAAATTCAAAAGATAGACGGACCACATGGGCATTTTAAAAACAGCAGAATGAGCACAATTAGACTTCTGAACTAACATAACAAGTACAATTAACAGGAGCTCACCTCTTCACATTATATCCTTTTATATCTCTCGGTGTGAGGTTCTTCTTTTATTCAGAGTCTATTTTGGGCTCTTTGAGTTGTAAAATCAGCAGGAGAGAAACTTGTGCTGCTTTGTTAGATGAAAAGTGTAATGCTTCTGCTTATTTGACCTTATTCCTGTGCAAAAAGCCTGGCATTATCTTAACTATTCAGCTACACATCTGGAGAACAGTAAAACACTTGCAAAGGCCTTTTATATCACTCCAATGTCTGTTCTATATTCAGGTTTAAAGATTTTAAGGCCCTGTTCACACTGAGTTTTTTGCAGGAGGAAAATTCCTCCTGTAAAAACTGACCCTGGAGGTTTTCATGTTTGATGTGGTTTTTGAGGCGGTTTTCCAGGTGGTTTTTCAGGCTGTTTTTGCCGAGGTTTTCACACGCATGAGGCTGGGTTCACACAACCATGTTACGTCCATAATGTACGGAACGTATTTCGGCCGGAAGACCCGGACCGAAGACAGTGCAGGGAGCCGGGCTCCTAGCATCATAGTGATGTACGACGCTAGGAGTCCCTGCCTCTGCGTGGAACTACTGTCCCGTACTGTAATCATGATTACAGTACGGGACAGTTGTCCTGCAGCGAGGCATCCTTCTGTCAACGGATCTGTCACCATTGAAATGAATGGTGATGCAAACGGAACTTACTTCACACTTGCCTTTCCGTTGAGGGGTTCCCCTGACTGAAAGCACCGACGGAACCCCTCAGCAGAAACCACGCTGATGTGAACAGGCCCACATTAAAAAAAACATTGTTTTCTATTTGCATCATCATTGACTTCAATGCTGATGGATCCGTTGCTAATGGGATTCCCTACACTGCGGTATTGGTTCAGTCGAAACGACAGAACCCTTTGCACAACGGGGACAAACAGAAACCATTAGCAACGGATCTGTCACCACTTCACACTTGCCTTTCCGTTGAGGGGTTCCCCTGACTGAAAGCACCGACGGAACCCCTCAGCGGAAACCACGCTGATGTGAACAGGCCCACATTAAAAAAAAAAAAGTATACTTACTTCTTGAATCAATTTCCCAACATCAATGTCCATTCGGTGGTACACCTCTGCTGTCGTCATTTCTGTTCCTGAAATGTTACAAAAAAATAAAAAAGAGAAGACATACATGAACAACTGCATAACAAAATTAAAAAATTAAAAATAAAAAAATTGAAAAAAAATATATAAAAAAAAAATAAAAAAAAAAATATATATAAAAAAAAAAATGCACAGCTCCATACATGTATAGCATGTATGGAACATAGGAGCAATTGCACTTACTTGTATTCGATTTGGATGCAGGACTTCGGTTTTCTGTATCCCTGAGTTCTGTCCACGATGTTTTTCAGGCTCCACGAGCAGACAGGAAATGACAGCCCCTTGCTGGGCTGGACTAGCAGCAGGAGACGACTCCTGCAAGAAACTCCTCCAAAACACTCGCCAATATACTCGTCAGAAAACACCTCACTAGTTCGAGGTGTTTTTTGACGTGTCCCCATTGCTTTCAATGCGGTTTTGGACGCGGAAACCGCATCAAGAAGGGTCATGTCCCTTCTTTTTGCCGCGAGGCGTTTTTTTTACTCGCGGTAAAAAAACGCCTCCGTCTCCCATTGAAATCAATGGGAGTAATTTTGTGTCGTTTTTGGCGCGTTTTCCGACGCGTTTTCCGCATCAAAAAACGTGTCAAAAAACTCAGTGTGAACAGGGCCTAAGGGGGTAAATCTGCAAACATATATCCACATAGACTATTGTGTATATACCAAGGGCGGATTGAGGCGGATTTGGGCATTAAAGGTCCCTTACCAACCAATATAACCATGATACAGATGAGTGCGTAAATAAAATGGGTGCGCCCAGGCTCCTATCCCGAGGCCAGACCAGAGGTGGGATCCAGATCAGGTCCCCTCTACACTTAATTGTATCTGCGTCCTTAGGAAGCAGGTACCACGGAATAGCTCTAACTGGTGCTGTTGGAAGCAAGGAAACCAATAGTTCCCTGCCGCGCCATTCGACGCTTTGTCAGTAATGCATGTGGCGCAATTGTTTTAGTTGATTATTAGAGTAGGAAATATTTTCTGTGGCAGACTCCCCCCTGCAAGTATATCTTTGTAAGCAAAGCAGGGAACCTGTTGTTAAAATGTTAATCCCATACCTTGGCCTGATTGTAATAGCTGGTGTCTACTTACTTTGCAGAGTGCTTTTGACCCATTCAGGCACCAGGGCTGGTGCAACTGCTGCATTTGCACCCCTATAGCTTTTTATACTTTTATTTACAGCAACGTTAGCCTAACCCCCGTAAACAGTGCCAGCAGTACCCCCAATAAACAGTGTCCAAAGAGTTCCCCCAATAAAGCAGACTGACTGGTAAGCAGACTGACCCTACAAACAACAATAATGCCAGCATGTAACCTGTACCAGCATAGTACTTCCCTTCACACAGTCATAGAATTCTGAAATGTAAAGTGATACAATTTTGTCTGCCTGCAGTGTGAAAGTGATTAGAATATGTTTAAAAGATAAAATTTTGCATGGGCTACATCTTGTATGGTAGGCATCCATTTTGGATAGTTGGAGTCCATCTTTTGGCCTGAAGGAGCCATCTTGAGATTAATAAGTAAAAAGTTATATGTTAATCTAAGTCAGCAGCTGTCTTGAAGCAATTCTATGTTATGTGTTCTTGAATTGGATGTTTTATTATACTTGTAAGGAGCAGATCAATTGTCTTTGGGACAATTACATTGTTTACCATAAAGGAAAGGGTCAGCCTTGAAGAAGGGCTCTGTTTAAATAATTTAATGTTGGGCCATCTTATCTGCAGTCTCCATTCTCTAGTGAGATAAGAAGTAGACACACATTAACTTGTGTATTTAAAATGTGTGTCTTCCCCATGTAACAAAGGACAGGGCACCTGAGGAGACCTTGAGGGGTGAAGAATCATTATAATGCATTGAAATATTCTCATTGGCAGAATCAGAGTCATTATCATATTGTAGATGATTGGCTGAAATCAAAGCCTACAGCTTTTCTGTCATTATACTTATATACTTGTTTGGATCAATAAAGACCAGAGAAAGATTTTGAGCATACAAGCATGGTCTCTTGTGTCAGTTGGCATACCCATTACAAATTTCAGTCTAATATATTTTGGCCCATGATTGCGTTAACATTTACATTTCGCCTTAGTAATGGACATTGTCAGGGTATCGGGGTAATAATGGGGGCTAGTGTTAGCCTTTTCACCGGCTAACACTAAGCCCCGCCTTAGTAATGGATTCTGTCAATCAGTCAGCGGCCAGTAGTAAGGCGGTAGCCATAAAGTTTTAAAAGAAATACAAAGACATAGAAAAAATAGATTTATTGAAATAAAAAAAAAACACGCAACCCTCATTAACCATTTTATTGAGAATAAAAAAGCCATCATAGAAGAAGTCCTCGAATGCGATGTAGTCCAATGACTGAACCTGTAAAAAAACACACAAAAAAAACATTAGTAAGGGCCTGTTCACATCACCGCTGCCTTTCCGTTGAGGGTTCCGTTGGTTAACCCCTCAACAGAAAGGCAAACTGAAACCTCAGCTTCTGTTTCCCTCACCATTGATCTCAATGGTGATGGAAACGTTGCTAAAGGTTTCCATTTGTCACTGCTGTGACAGGATTCAGTTGTTTTGTATTGTCGACTGCGCTATAGATTCCGTCAACACAACGGTGACAAACGGAAGCCATTAGCAAAGTTTCCATCACCATTGAGATCAATGGTGATGCAAACAGAAGCTAAGGCTTCTGTTTGCCTTTCTGTTGAGGAGTTAACCCGACGGAAGCCTCCAACTGAAGGGCAACGGTGATGTGAACAGTGCCTTAGATACATGTGCATGTGTGATACTGTTTGTTGTACATTCTTGAAAAAAAAGAGAGCACTGGTGATCTTGTGAACTCCAAAAGGTCTGGACGTCCACGGAAGACAACAGTGGTGGATGATCGCAGAATGCATTCCATGGTGAAGAAAAACCCCATCACAACATCTACCCAAGTGAAGAACACTCTCCTGGAAGTAGGCGTATCAGTATCTTAGTCTATCATAAAGAGAAGACTTCATGAGAGCAAATACAGAGAGTTCACCACAAGGTGCAAACCATTAATCAGCCTCAAAAATAAAAAGGACAGATTAGACTTTGCCAAACAACATGTAAAGAAGCCAGCCCAGTTCTGGAACAGCATTCTTTGGACAGATGAAACGAAGATCAACCTGTACCAGATTGATGGGAGGAAGAAAATATGGAGAAGGCTTGGAATGGCTCATGATCCAAAGCACACCACATCCTCTGTAAAACATGGTGGAGGCAGTGTGATGGCATGGGCATGCATGGCTGCCAAAGGCACTGAGTCACTAATGTTTATTGATGATGTAACTGAAGACAGAAGCAGCCAGATTAATTCTGAAGTGTTCAGGGATATACTTTCTGCTCAGATTCAACCAAATGCAGCGAGGTTGATTGGACGTCGCTTTACAGTACAGATGGACAATGACCCAAAACGTACTATGAAAGCAACCCAGGAGATTTTTAAAGCAAAGAGGTGGAATATTCTGCAATGGCCAAGTCAATCACCAGATCTCAACCCGATCGAGCATGCATTTCACTTGCTTAAGACAAAACTTAAGGCAGAAAGACCCACAAACAAGCAACAACTGAAGACAGCTGCAGTAAAGACCTGGCAAAGCATCACAAAGGAGGAAACCCAGGGTTTGGTGATGTCCATGGGTTCCATACTTTAGGCAGTCATTGCCTACAAAGTATTAAAAAAACAAAACTTTTTAATTATGGTAATGTTAAAATGAGGAGGCTGTGTTGAAAAATGGTTGCAATTCCTAAATGTTTCACAGTATATTTTTGTTCAACCCCTTGAATTAAACCTGAAAGTCTACACTTCAATTGCATCTCAGTTGTTTCATTTCAAATCCAATGTGATGGCATGCAGAGCCCAAATCATGAAGATTGTGTCACTGTCCAAATTTTTCTGGACCTAACTGTATAGCAGTATATCATCAGCAAAAGCTGAAAGTTTCAGCTCTGTGGTTCCAATATTTATTCCCTGAAAAGGAGTCAATGTGTGAGGAGGGGGTCTATGGAAAGATTAAATAGAAGTGGTGGTAGTGGACATCCCTGTCGTGTACTTCTCTGTATAAAAATAGGTTGTGTGTTATGCCAATTGACAGTAAGAATTGTGTGTGTTTGTTGTTGTGAACCTCTGAGAAAACTCAGGAAGGTATTTCCAAAGCAATGGTGTCTAACGGTGGCATGAAGAAAAGGCCATGATACAAATGGCTTTTCAGCGTCCAGGCCCGGTAGCATTGTGACCGGTGAATGTGGAGCGGAGTCGTGTATAGTGGCTTCTATTGCTTGTCTAATACCTTTCGTTGAGTGTCTGTTTTTGAGGAAGCCTAGTTGGCACTGCATGATCATAGGTCCCAGGACAGTCTGTAATCTATCTGCCAGGATTTTAGTTAATAATTTATAGTCCTTGTTCAGGGTGGGTCGGTAGGATCCCACCGCCGTTGGGTCTTTATTGGGTTTCAGAATCAGTGCAGTTCTGGGCCCGAAGAATTTGCGAGGTTGGAAGTCTGTCATGTAAATGTTGTTCAGAAGTCTGGTTAAAGGGTCGACCAGATCTGGTAGAAGTAGTTTATAATATTCGGAAGAAAGGCCATCTGGGCCAAGTGTTTTATTGTTTGGAAGAGCAATAATAGCTCTGTGTACCTCCTCCGAGATCTCCTGATCGAGAATCTGCCGATCTGTTGAGGGCAGTTTAGGCATATTGGGGGAGGATAGAAAGTACCATGTGTCCTCTGAGTCATAATTTGTAGGTTTGTAGAAGTTCTCTGTTCTCTGTATCTCAGCCGGGGTTAGGAGGGCCACGTTTGTAGTAGGATGTGTGAGTTTTGGGATGTCATATGAAGATTTACGTGGCTTGTGGATCTTTTCTAATATCAGACCTATGCGATTGCCACAGCGGAAGTACTTGTTACGTATTGCTTCTATCTGCCATTTAGCTTGTCCTTGCAGGTATGTGTCCAAAAGGATTTCGCTTCTGAATAAAGAGATTTATTTTCTTCTGATCTATTCAAGAGAGAGGATTTATGGGCTTCCAGTAAGCTCGTGTTTAACTTATGGAATTGTTTTTGTAGTTCCTTACGTCTATGCTTACGATAAGAAATTACATGACCTCTCATTACCGCCTTCGAGTACAACCAAAATAGATCAGTGTTTTCTAAGTGATCAATATTGTTATCCAAATAAAGTGACCAATGGATTGATAAATATTGTTTTAAATCCTGAAAAGTAATCAAGTAAGATGGGGTTCTCCAGTTGAGACTTTTTGGTTTGGGTGTACCTTTGCTAAGGGTAATGTTTATGGGGGTGTGGTCAGATATAACCATTGTCTAAATACAAGAAACATCCCTCTGGGCCAAAGTGTGTCTCATGTATGGTATAAGATAATGATCTGTGTAAGAGGATGGCTACACCCCTAGTCTAAGGCTAGATTCACACGAGCGTTGCGTATCTTGGATGTGAAAAACTGCCATTTTTCATGTCCGAGGTGCATCCGTGCTTTTCCCTGCGGAATGCGTTATCACGCATCCCCCGTAGACTAGAGTTTATGGAGGGATGCGTGAAGTGCAAAAAAATAGGACATCTCCTATTTTCTCACGGACCCTTCACACGGTCCGTTGAAACAACGGCCGTGTGAACGGCCCCATTGAATTACAAAGGTCTGTGTGACAGCCGTTGTTTTAATGGCCGTCAGATGGACGTATAACACGTTCCTGTGAATAAGGCCTTAGAAGTATGAGATGCAGTCAGGCAGTCACCAATCCAATTTGCCTTCAAAATACCCTCTCCATCCTTACTGCAGTGTGTCTCTTGTAGATAAACTGCGGTTTCAGCCTACGTAAGTGAGTTGTGATCTTTTTCTGTTTGATCACTGTATTTAAACCAGCTATGTTTCATGATGTCAAATTAAGTGTTTGGGGCAATATATGTGGTGGTGTGTTTAAGGAAATAGTACTCCTCCTATTCCTGTGAGTGGACGGTAGCAGGCGTTGGATCTGTCATTCCTTGGAGATTCCTCGCCCCAGCTAGCGAAGAGCCTCCTCTTTCCTGGAGGCCCGGATGTCCAAAGGGGAGGGGAAGGGGAGCTGTACACCGCAGGGGAGAAAAAACAGAAATATACAAAGAAACATGGTAGATAACAGTATGCATTGAATCAGGAACATTTCAATGTGGTATCAAAACAATTGAATGTCAGAAATGAGTGGGGATTCTCTGTTCCAGGATCAAAAATAAGTGATCTAAACAGGTGCTTCTCTGATCAGGCGCCATCTGACCTCACATTTGTTCTTTAGGCTTCAAATAAACTTCTGACTCAACATCTGAAATGTTATAATTATAAGCAACAAAATAATTGCTGGATGCTTTGTCTGAACCCATGGAAACCAGTAGTAAAAGACACAACTTCTAGCCTCATGAGAGATATTGCTACAAATTAAAGCCATTTTGGCATTTTCTTAGACTTAGACCTTGCTATTGATTGTGATGGACCACATTGGTTTGCCTATTGTTTTTCTCACCATGGACAACTACTAGCATTTACTTTTTGCGGGTATAGACCCAGAATATAGTTCTAAAAGATGTCTACAGATTGACATAAAGTATATACAAATTATTCTATTGGGGGGCGCTCTTAATAACATTGTTTGCCTAACAATGTGGGATTCCAAATAATGGCAATTTTAACCTAGGTAAAAAATTGTACCATTGTTGAATTATGTAATGAATATCACTAAAGTAGAAAAACTACTTTACTGTACAAATGAATGTTTAGTTTCCATAGTGGTGACATTGACTGACATGAGTGATGACAACTGTACAATGGAATATGTTTTATAACAACAGTACATAGATATTACACAGCATGGTGTCCTCCTATAATATGGCATATGGTGCTTCTGGAATTCAGATAGGAGAAGCAGCCACCTACGGTGCAGATGCCTCCCTCCCCTGGGGGTCATCAATATAATCTCCCCTAACTTGATTGACAGGTCAGATCATCCTGACTGTTGCTTTTATGAGAGCACTGTATATATAAACACAGTGGATCATATCAGGGCTGGCGTCAAGTGCCGGGGCCCACTAACCTTGGGGGGGGGGGGGCCCAATCGGCCGCCGGTTGCTTTTCGCTGCCGTCTAGAAGTGGAATCCCCCAGAGCATTGTCACCACTGTGGCCAGAGATTCCACTCCTAGATCGAGCCCCTGACATCCCTGTCAATATATGAACATTGACATCAGGGGCTCCTTTTTAAGCGCAATCCCCCCAGAGCGTTGCCAACACTCTGGCTGGAGATTCCGCTCCTAGAGGGAGCCCCTGATTTCCCTGTCCATATATGGACAGTGACATCAGGGGCTACTCCTGAAACGGTATCCTCGGCCAGAGCGTTGCCGACGCTCTGACCGGGGATTCCGCTTCTAGAGGGAGCCCCTGACATAACTGTTCATATATGGACAATGACATCAGGGGCTCCTCCAGGAGAGGAATCCCCAGGCCAGAGCATCGGCAACGCTCTGACTGTGGTTTCCACTCCTAGAGGGAACCCTAATAGCACTATCTACAGGGAGAGGCATGTAGGGCTATCTACAGGAGGGGTGTGCGTGGCACTATCTACAGGGGGTGTATGTGTCACTATCTACAAGGGTGTGTGTGTGGCACTATCTAAATGGGTCAGTCTGGCACTATCTACAGGGGTTGTGTCTACACAGGTCACTGTGGCATTATCTACAGAGGGCACTGCATATATGGGGGCACAAACCGGGGGCCTAACTTCTATATAGGGGTATAAACGGCCTAACTTTTATAGGGGGGGGGGCAAACTGTAGTTATATGCCGTTTTACATCCGCCGTGAGTTCCCCCGCAAAGGGGTCCATGAAGTCTGTGTCGTCCAAGGGCCCACATAAACATGCAGACGGCCCTGGATGATATGAAATACATGGTATTGTGACATAAGCACAGATGTAGATGGTATTATATGGGTACTGATAGGGACACTTCTTGTAAAGGATCTGCCAGGCACAGCTTCGGGGTTAACTTCCTTAGGTAATCAGTCTTCACCTGAGTCTATCTCTCTGAGACTGACTCCAGCTTCCACCACTCAGGCTGGCAGGCTTAGGAGTGGGAGAGCCTATCGCAGCCTGGCCAGACTCAGCTAGCTCCCGCCCTCTGTCTATTTATACCTGCCTTTCCTGTTCCTCCTTGCTTGTGATTCTTTCCGTGTGGTTTCCTGGCCCAGCTACAGCTCCTACAATTTGATCCTGCTCCATTCTGACCCTGGCTTTCTGACTACTCTTCTGCTCTGCGTTTGGTACCTCGTGCTCTCCAGGTTTGACTTGGCTTGTTCACCACTCTGTTGCTCACGGTGTTGCCGTGGGCAACTGCCCCTTTCCCTTTGCTTTATATTCCCTTGTATGTTTTGTTTCGTGCACTTACTGAGCGTAGGGACCGCCGCCCAGTTGTACCCCGAAGCCTAGGGCGGGTCATTGCAAGTAGGCAGGGACAGAGTGGCGGGTAGATTAGGGCTCACTTGTCCGTTTCCCTACCCCTATCATTACATAATCACAAGCCCATATACCTAGTCTACCCTGGTCCCTGACACCACTATGGACCCCCTTGAGACCCTGGCTCAGCAAATGCAGGGTCTCTCCCTACAGGTCCAGGCCCTGGCTCAGAAGGTCAACCAGCCTGAGGCTACCTTGGTAGTTCCCCTCACCTCAACTCCGGAACCCCACCTCAAGTTGCCCGACCGGTTCTCAGGGGACCGGAGGGCTTTTCTCTCCTTTCGGGAGAGTTGCAGGCTTTACTTTCGCTTAAAGCCCCACTCCTCAGGTTCTGAGAGCCAGCGAGTGGGTATAATTATGTCCCGGCTCCAGGACGGGCCCCAAGAATGGGCCTTCTCCTTGGCTCCTGACGCCCCTGAACTTTCCTCCGTTGATCTTTTCTTTTCTGCTCTCGGACTCATTTATGACGAGACTGACAAGACTGCCTTTGCCGAGAGTCAGCTGGTGACCTTACGTCAGGGAAAGAGACCTGTTGAGGAGTATTGTTCTGACTTTAGGAAGTGGTGCGTAGCTTCTCGTTGGAATGACCCTGCCTTAAGGTGCCAGTTTAGGTTGGGCCTGTCGAATGCCCTGAAAGACCTGCTAGTTAGCTATCCCTCTTCTGACTCCCTAGACCAGGTTATGGCTTTAGCGGTACGACTTGACCGACGTCTCAGGGAACGACAACGCGAACGTTTATGTCCCGAGGGTCCGTTGCTTCGTTCTTCCCCGGAAGACTCAGAGGTACCTATGCAACTCGGGGCCTTCGTGTCCCCCCAACAACGTAGAGATTTCCGCAGGAAGAATGGTCTCTGCTTCTACTGTGGGGATGACAAGCATCAAGTGAACAACTGTCCTAAGCGTAAGAATGCAGCCGGAGAACTTCCGCGCCTAAGTGATCATCGGGGAGGTCACTTGGGAGCACAGGTATTTCCCGTAAATATGAAACGTAATAAGATCTTGCTTCCCTTTCAGGTCTCTTTTGGTGGTAGGTCTGCTATCGGCAGCGCCTTCGTGGATTCAGGGTCCTCTGCTAATATCATGTCTGTGGAATTTGCTTTGTCTCTTGCTATGCCTTTGATTGATTTGCCTAAACCTGTCCCGGTAGTGGGTATCGACTCCACTCCTCTTGCTTATGGTTATTTTACACAGCATACCCCTGTTTTTGAAATCCTTGTTGGCTCCATGCATTTGGAGCAGTGCTCTGTACTGTTGATGCAGGGATTATCGTCCGATTTGGTTTTAGGCCTTCACTGGTTGCAGTTGCATAATCCCACGTTTGACTGGAATACTGGGGAGCTTACCAAATGGGGTAATGAATGTTTGACGTCATGTTTTTCTGTTAATTCTATTTCTCCCCCTGAGGAGGTGAACACGCTACCTGAGTTTGCTCGGGACTTCGCTGATGTTTTCTCTAAGGAGGCATCCGAAGTGTTACCTCCTCATAGAGAATACGATTGCGCTATCGAATTGGTACCAGGAGCTAAGCTTCCTAAGGGTAGGATATTTAATCTTTCTTGTCCCGAACGTGAAGCCATGAGAGAGTATATCCAGGAATGCCTGGCCAAGGGTTACATTCGCCCCTTTACTTCTCCGGTAGGTGCTGGCTTTTTCTTCGTAGGGAAGAAGGATGGTGGTCTTAGGCCATGCATTGACTACCGTAACCTGAATAAGGTCACTGTAAGGAACCAGTATCCCCTTCCTTTGATTCCTGATCTCTTTAATCAGGTTCAGGGGGCCTAATGGTTCTCTAAGTTTGATCTACGGGGGGCGTATAACCTTATTCGCATCAAAGAGGGGGATGAGTGGAAGACTGCGTTTAACACGCCCGAAGGTCATTTCGAATACCTCGTCATGCCCTTTGGGTTGTGTAATGCGCCGGCGGTCTTCCAGAATTTCATAAATAAGATTTTGAGAGATTACCTGGGGATATTTCTTGTAGTGTACCTTGATGACATACTGGTGTTTTCCAAGGACTGGCCCTCCCACATTGAGCATGTCAGGAAGGTGCTCCAGGTCCTTCGGGAAAACAAACTGTTTGCTAAAACCGAAAAATGTGTGTTTGGGGTACAGGAGATACCATTTTTGGGTCAAATCCTCACTCCTCATGAATTCCGCATGGACCCCGCCAAGGTTCAGGCTGTGGCAGAATGGGTCCAACCTGCCTCCCTGAAGGCGTTACAGTGTTTTTTGGGGTTCGCTAATTATTACAGGAGATTCATTGCTAACTTCTCGGTCATCGCTAAGCCTCTTACGGACCTCACTCGAAAAGGTGCTGATCTCCTCCACTGGTCTCCAGAGGCTGTCCAGGCTTTTGAGGTCCTTAAGAAGTGCTTTATCTCGGCCCCGGTGCTGGTTCAGCCCAACCAAATGGAGCCATTTATCATGGAAGTTGACACATCCCAGGTGGGAGTGGGGGCTGTCTTGTCCCAGGGTACCAGGTCCCTCACCCATCTCCGCCCCTGTGCCTACTTCTCCAGGAAGTTTTCGCCCACTGAGAGTAACTATGATATAGGCAACCGCGAACTCTTAGCCATTAAATGGGCATTTGAAGAGTGGCGCCACTTCCTGGAGAGGGCTAGGCACCAGGTAACGGTCCTTACCGACCACAAGAATCTGGTTTTCCTAGAATCTGCCCGGAGGCTAAACCCGAGACAAGCTCGATGGGCGCTATTTTTTACCAGATTCAACTTTTTGGTTACCTATAGGGCTGGGTCTAAAAATATTAAGGCCGATGCACTGTCGCGTAGCTTCATGGCCAGCCCTCCTTCGGAGGAAGATCCTGCTTGTATTTTGCCTCCCGGTATAATCATTTCTACTATTGATTCTGATTTAGTCTCTGAAATTGCAGCTGATCAAGGTTCAGCTCCCGGGAATCTTCCTGAGGACAAGCTGTTTGTTCCCCTGCAATACCGGCTAAGGGTACTTAGGGAAAATCATGACTCCGCACTATCTGGTCATCCAGGCATCCTGGGTACCAAACACCTCATTGCTAGAAACTATTGGTGGCCTGGCTTGCCTAAAGACGTTAAGGACTACGTCGCCGCTTGTGAGGTTTGTGCTAGGTCCAAGACTCCCAGGTCCCGACTAGCGGGCTTACTACCTTCGTTGCCCATTCCCCAGAGACCTTGGACACATATCTCCATGGATTTTATCACCGATTTGCCTCCATCCCAAGGCAAGTCGGTGGTGTGGGTGGTAGTAGACCACTTCAGTAAGATGTGCCACTTTGTGCCCCTCAAGAAACTACCCAACGCCAAGACGTTAGCTACCTTGTTTGTCAAACACATCCCGCGTCTCCATGGGGTCCCGGTCAATATTGTTTCGGACAGAGGGGTACAATTTGTTTCTTTGTTTTGGAGAGCCTTCTGTAAGAAGTTGGAGATTGATCTGTCCTTCTCCTCTGCTTTCCATCCTGAAACCAATGGCCAAACTGAGAGGACTAATCAATCTCTAGAACAATATTTAAGGTGTTTTATCTCTGACTGTCAATCTGATTGGGTCTCATTCATTCCCCTCGCTGAATTTTCCCTTAATAATCGGGTCAGTAACTCGTCAGGGGTCTCCCCCTTTTTCTGTAATTTTGGGTTTAATCCACGGTTCTCCTCCGTTTCACCTGGTAGTTCCAACAATCCCGAGGTAGAGGTCGTTCATCGGGAACTGTGCACAGTCTGGGCCCAGGTTCAGAAGAACCTAGAGGCGTCCCAGAGCGTACAAAAAAATCAGGCTGATAGAAAACGTTCTTCTAACCCCTTGTTTATGGTCGGGGATCTGGTGTGGTTATCATCTAGGAATTTGCGTCTTAAGGTCCCGTCCAAGAAGTTTGCTCCCCGGTTTATTGGGCCGTATAAGGTCATTGAAGTCCTCAATCCTGTCTCCTTCCGGCTGGAGTTACCCCCGTCTTTTCGTATACACAACGTGTTTCATGCCTCCCTCCTTAAACGCTGCTCCCCGTCCTTGGCTCCCTCGAGGAAACCTCCTGTTCCCGTTCTCACCCTTGAGGGGGTGGAATTCGAGGTGGCCAAGATTGTGGACAGCAAGATGGTCCAAGGCTCCCTCCCGTACCTGGTCCATTGGAGAGGATACGGGCCTGAGGAGAGGACTTGGGTACCCGCCCGGGATGTTCACGCTGGGGTATTGGTCAGGAAGTTCCACCTTCGTTTCCCCAGTAAACCAGGTCCACTTAGAAAGGGTCCGGTGGCCCCTCATAAAAGGGGGGGGTACTGTAAAGGATCTGCCAGGCACAGCTTCGGGGTTAACTTCCTTAGGTAATCAGTCTTCACCTGAGTCTATCTCTCTGAGACTGACTCCAGCTTCCACCACTCAGGCTAGCAGGCTTAGGAGTGGGAGAGCCTATCGCAGCCTGGCCAGACTCAGCTAGCTCCTGCCCTCTGTCTATTTATACCTGCCTTTCCTGTTCCTCCTTGCTTGTGATTCTTTCCATGTGGTTTCCTGGCCCAGCTACAGCTCCTACAATTTGATCCTGCTCCATTCTGACCCTGTGTCAGGATTCTGTTGTTGTACTGCAAAATTACCACTAGTGGCCGCTGTTTTACACTTTGAAGAATTGTGCTGCACTTTTACTCCTTACCACTGGAGGCTGCTGTTTTGCCCTTAAACTTGCCCTTAACCAAGATGGCAAATGTTGCATCGTGTGAACCATCTTGTTTCCTGTTTGGGCCCACTTCAGACCACATGGAATACCAAACAGTGCTTGAGTATTGTGACTTGTTCCAGTCTCCTGCTCCTGAGAACTGTCTTTACCAGACTGTTCCTACTTCCTTGCTATTTACTACTACTCGTGTTCCACCATCCAAGCACTGTTCCTGGGGACGTCTCACCGGGTTCTGCACTGTGCTCCGCTCGCTACTTCTGACCATAGGATTCCAGCAGTGTTCGCCAGTATCGTAACAGGATACTCAAGCCATTTCCATGGAATCCGCCAGAGAAGCAAGTTTGGAGGTTCGTGTGAACAATATGAACTGTTTGCTTACTAACATCTTTGCTGACATGCAAACTTTAAAGACTAAATATTTGGCGTTTGAAAATCAAACAACCCATGATGTTCAAGTTTATGGACAAGCTACACAGGGTTTACAAGGCATGGTGGCTCAGCAAGCAGAGCTGATCCGGGAACTTCAGAATCGAGTTGTGACCCCAGCCTCTTCATCTACCCTGCCGCTTCCACCATTCAGGTTTGGTGGGGATCGTGACAAATACCGTGGATTTATAAACCAATGCAAGTTATATTTTGGTGCACATCCTGCTCACTTCCCTACTGATAATTCAAAGGTGCTGTGTATTATTATGCTTCTGACACATAAGGCTGTAGCCTGGGCAAGCCCTCTTATTGAAACCAACGATGCTCGGCTTGATGACTTGGATGCCTTCCTAGCAGCCATGAGCCAAGTATTTGATGATCCTAACCGGTGTACTACAGCAGAAGCAGCGTTGATGGCTCTACGTCAGGGCAGACGCTCTGTTGCCGAATATGCCACAGATTTCAGACAGTGGGTGATGGATACTGAGTGGAATAATGCTGCAAAATTAACATTCTTTAAAAAAGGACTATCTAGTGCACTTAAGGACGAGTTAGCACGGGCGGAAGCTCCCACAGAGTTTGATGATTTTGTACACCATTGTATTCGAATAGACACTCGGCTGTCAGAGCGTCGACAAGAAAAATGGGGTTCTACCTGGTCCCGTAATAATAACTATTACTCGTCTGCTTCAGCTCCCACTCCTAGAGACTCTGAAACAAAGAATTACCAAGAACACCAAGCTGAACCTATGCAAATTGACAGTATACAAAAGCGTGAAAGTGCCGACAGAAGAGAACGAACGTTTCGAGAAAATCAATGCTTCTATTGTGGTAAAACTGATCACTTCCTTATCAATTGTCCATGTCGTCAATGCAAGATGGTGGCGGTAGTAGCAGATCATGACTTCTCTGATGTAGAATCTGTTTCTTCTGAACAAGTGCCACCAGTGCATGCACTCATTCATTCAGTCTCCTGCACAGCACCCAATATTAAAAAAGAACACAAAGACACTCATTGCTTTATTCCCATCAAGTTTAGAATTGATTCTCAATGGATATCCGCCTCTGCCATGGTGGACTCTGGAGCAAATGGGAACTTTATGGACATTTCTTTTGCTAATAAACATGGTGTAAAATTTCAAGAGAGACTGTCACCCATTCTTATGGAAACTGTAGATGGATCCCCTCTGAACTCAGGTCCAGTTGATCAAGAGACTGAACCATTGGAGATAATTATGAGACCTAATCACCATGAGGTTCTATCTTTCCTATTAATTTCATCCCCACATTTTCCAATTATTTTTGGACTACCATGGCTGCAGGCTCAGAACCCTACAATTGACTGGGAAACCAAAGAAGTGTCTTTTCCATCGGAGGTCCCCTCCTCAGAGTCTTTACCAGAACAATCTCACGAAAAGATTGAAGGGGAGCTTGAAGTATCTCCTAAATTACCTCCTCTATATGACGAATTTAATGATATATGTGACAAAGAGAATGCTAATAAACTTCCTCCACATCGACCTTACGATTGTCCGATTGAACTGTTGCCTGGAGCAGCTATACCTTTTGGATGCATCTACCCATTAGCAGAGCCGGAACTGAAGGCTCTTAAAGAATACATAGATGAAAATTTAGCTAAAGGTTTTATTCGTCCATCTTCATCGCCAGCAGGTGCACCTATATTTTTTGTTAAAAAGAAAGACGGCTCTTTGAGACCTTGCGTTGACTATAGAGAATTAAACAAAGTCACAATTAAAAACCGTTACCCTCTGCCATTGATTCCGGAGTTGCTGGATAGAGTTCGTCAAGCTAAAATATTCACCAAATTGGATCTTCGAGGTGCATATAATTTGGTTCGCATTAGACCAGGTGATGAATGGAAAACAGCGTTTAGATCACGTTATGGACATTATGAATATTTAGTCATGTCTTTTGGACTTTGCAATGCCCCTGCAACCTTTCAGCATTTTATTAATGATATCTTCAAGGACTTGTTAGATCAGTTCGTAGTCATCTATCTGGATGACATATTAATCTTTTCTAATTCTGCAGAAGAACATCAGAATCATGTGAGAATGGTGTTGGAACGTCTGAAAGCATATCAACTCTATATCAAGTTGGAGAAATGTGAATTCCATCAAACGGAAATACAGTTCTTGGGTTATATCATTTCTCCCCTAGGGTTACACATGGATTCTAGCAAGATTCAAGCAATTAGAGACTGGCCAACTCCAAAAAATGTGAAAGAGGTCCAACGATTTGTAGGATTTGCTAATTTCTACAGACGTTTTATCAAGAATTTTTCTGGCATTATTACACCAATTACCCAATTAACAAAGAAAGGGATACCTTTTGTGTGGTCTCCTCAGACACAAGATGCTTTTTTCAATTTGAAAACAAAATTCACAACAGCCCCTATACTGGTTCATCCTAACCCTGAAAAAGCGTTTATTGTTGAAGTGGATGCTTCAGACTGTGCAATAGGGGCTATTCTATCACAGAGAACTGGAGAGAAAGATTTGCTGCACCCTTGTGCTTACTTTTCTCGAAGTTTGACTTCTGCTGAAAAGAATTATGACGTGGGGAACAAGGAACTCCTAGCCATCATTGCTGCGTTCAAAGAATGGAGACATCATTTAGAAGGCACAGCTCAACAAATAGTGGTTCTAACTGATCATCGTAACCTTGAATTTGTTAGATCTGCCAAATGTTTGTCTCCCCGCCAAGCCCGGTGGAGTCTGTTTCTAAATCGTTTCAACTTTGTGATCTCTTACAGGCCTGGTTCCCGAAATGGTAAGGCCGATGCCTTATCTAGGTTGATCTCCAATGACTCCTCCTCGACAGTACCACCAACAAGTATTCTTTCCGAGTCCAATTTCCTGGGGGTGATCCATAGCAAGGACTTGCTTGATGAGATAAAGGAAGCCTATGAGACCGACCCAATTCTTTTGCACCCACCAGATGAAGTGTCCCTAACTTTCAAAAATCAAGTATGGACATCACTCGGAATGTGTTCCGAGTGATGGCCGGGTTTCCCGGCGCTTGCGCTCTATCTCCTCCTCCTCACAGCGCAGAGTGCATGTGAGGAGGAGGAGTTGATGCCATTCTGATGAATGGCATCGCTGTACACGGTGTTGCAGGGCCGGGGTGTACAGCAGGTGGAGGGAGCGCTGCGCTGGCTCCCGTCCCCTGCTTGTTAACAGCACCCTGGCCCGGCGACACCTTCGATGGCGCCGCTAGTAGCAGCAGCTGCTGCTACTACTGCAGCGACGCCACTATAACAGAGCGGGGAGGTATCTCCCCGCTCTGCTATGTGCTAGCCCCACTTTAGCTCCTTGAAGGAGCGGAATCCCCGTGTTTTCGGGGATTCCGCTCCTGGACAGAGCGCTTGATGTCTCTGTCCATATCTGGGCAGTGACATCAGGGGAAACTCCTGAAGCGGAATCCCCGAACACATGGGGATTCCCCTTCAGGAGCTGCCGCTGATGTCACTGTCCGGATCTGCCCGGCCCGGCACGGATGCATAACTTTATGCAAACCGGCCGGGCAAAATGGCCGATTTTACCGGCCGACACTCGGGCTCGGGAACGACCCGGTCGTGTGAATCCCGCCTAAGATTAAATGTGCTAAAATTAATGCATGACTCTAAACTAGCAGGTCACAAGGGGATTCAGAAAACACAAGAATTTCTTTCCCGCTTCTTTTGGTGGCCCAATTATCAAAAAGATGTGAAGAAATATGTTTCTTCTTGCAACACCTGTGCCATGTACAAAACTCCTCGTACCTCACCCATGGGATTATTGCAGCCTCTGCCAATTCCATCTCGCCCTTGGGGATCTATCTCTATGGACTTTATTGTCGACTTACCAGTCTCCAAAGGGAAGAATTCCATCTTAGTAGTGGTTGATCGGCTCACTAAAGCAGCCCATTTTATTCCTTGCCCTGGACTACCTTCTGCTAAAGAGACTGCTGATCTTATAATTCAGAATGTGTTTCGTCTTCATGGAATACCAGATGAAGTGGTTTCGGATCGCGGAGTACAATTCACATCAAGATTCTGGCGGAGTTTTTGCACAGCACTCGACATAAACGTCAGTTTGTCTTCTGCTTTTCATCCCCAGTCTAATGGTCAGACTGAGCGCACAAATCAAACGTTAGAACAGTATCTCCGATGCTACATCTGCCATTTACAGGATGACTGGGTCGATTTGCTTCCAATGGCGGAGTTCTCCTACAATAATTCTCAGAATGCCTCCACTAAACAAACACCGTTTTTTGCAAATTTGGGTTACCATCCCAGTATTCTTCCCAATCTTCCCAGAGAAACTTTTATTCCTGCAGTGACTGACAGAATACAATCACTTCAACAGAATCTGGAAATGCTAAAAATTACATTATCAATTGCCCAGGAGAAATATAAAGAAACAGCAGATAAATCTCGTAGACCTTCTCCAACCTTCAAAATGGGAGATGAAGTATGGCTTTCCACCAAGAATCTGAAACTTCACTTACCTTCAGCAAAATTGGGCCAAAAATTTATTGGTCCTTTCAAGATTATTGGACAAGTAAACTCAGTGGCTTTTCGTCTCAAACTTCCCAGACCAATGAGAATACATCCAGTGTTCCATGTATCCCTACTGAAACCTGTTGTTTCAAATCCATTTCCAGGACGCCACCTGCCTCCCCCTGATCCTATCGAAGTTGATGGACAAGAACAGTATACTGTTGAAAACATCCTGGACTCCAGGATATTCAGAAATCGGTTGCAATATCTAATAAAATGGCAAGGATATGGCCCTGAGGATAATTCATGGGAACCCGTAGGCAATCTCAATGCTCCTCGACTGATTAGGGAATTTCACCAAAGATATCCAGATAAACCAAGTCAAACATCGTCCTGAGGCCGCTGTCGAAAGGAGGGAGTAATGTCAGGATTCTGTTGTTGTACTGCAAAATTACCACTAGTGGCCGCTGTTTTACACTTTGAAGAATTGTGCTGCACTTTTACTCCTTACCACTGGAGGCTGCTGTTTTGCCCTTAAACTTGCCCTTAACCAAGATGGCAAATGTTGCATCGTGTGAACCATCTTGTTTCCTGTTTGGGCCCACTTCAGACCACATGGAATACCAAACAGTGCTTGAGTATTGTGACTTGTTCCAGTCTCCTGCTCCTGAGAACTGTCTTTACCAGACTGTTCCTACTTCCTTGCTATTTACTACTACTCGTGTTCCACCATCCAAGCACTGTTCCTGGGGACGTCTCACCGGGTTCTGCACTGTGCTCCGCTCGCTACTTCTGACCATAGGATTCCAGCAGTGTTCGCCAGTATCGTAACACCCTGGCTTTCTGACTACTCTTCTGCTCTGCGTTTGGTACCTCGTGCTCTCCAGGTTTGACTTGGCTTGTTCACCACTCTGTTGCTCACGGTGTTGCCGTGGGCAACTGCCCCTTTCCCTTTGCTTTATATTCCCTTGTATGTTTTGTCTCGTGCACTTACTGAGCGTAGGGACCGCCGCCCAGTTGTACCCCGTCGCCTAGGGCGGGTCGTTGCAATTAGGCAGGGACAGAGTGGCGGGTAGATTAGGGCTCACTTGTCCGTTTCCCTACCCCTATCATTACACTTCTATAATATGGAAACTTGTAGGGCCGGTACTATTATTAGCATATCGATAAATCTTGCACATTTTGGTACTAACATGATTGGTACAATTATATGTGTGCTAATATAGCTGGTAGTATTATGTGATGGGTAAATTTTGTACACCAATAAAGCTCGTCCCTCCCTTGGATAGAAGGCCCAGTTATTGCTATCATGCTGAGACTCAGGAGTTTAAAGATATGGCATCGGTCTTCCAGTCGGCAATGCAATGCACAGTTAGAAATGAAGCGAGAAGTTTAATCATCTTGGCACATGTAAAATTTTATATTCTAATAATTGTCATGGCTGTAAAGACCTAAAGGTTGTTGTAAACAATTTAATGGGGGCATTTACTATGAGCATTACTAATTCCCTCTTCATTCCTTTGACTAATGTGAATGTGCATGTGTATTGATTAACTGCATATGAATGGACTATCCCATGAGTAAAAACCTTATAGTAATTTACATATTTATGCTAATGCATTCTAGTAGCTGCGTATAATTACGTGATCATATGACAAGATCTAAAAGATTTTTTTTTTTAACGTAAATTAAAATGGATGACTCGTGTGTGCTGAAATGTAAAATTGTGGTAGTGTTAAAATACATATTTAGGAGAAAAGATCAAAAACATGCAACTATACTACTATTAATTTACTATATATATTTATATATATATATATATATATATCTTATGGTATGATATTGTTACTTCATTTCTATGTAGTAGTAAAAAAATTGTTAAATAAATTTAATTCACGAGTACAAATTTCAATGTTCATTTTCTATTTCTATGGGGTCCAACATCTGTGACATGAATAATCGGTCACTCCCTATTGAAATAGTTATGGAAACCTAGTAGGAGGACTTTTTCCTAACTTTCCATCCATGCGGTTCTCAGCTGCTGGATGCCAATCATTTCAATGTCTTGACAAGGTAGTCTAATTCTAAATTTGTGAACTCAAATAATCCAACACTTTTTTGTTCAGGGAATTGTCAACTGGTTCCACTAGCAACCAGCAGAAGTATGAATGCAGCTCTTGGCTGTAACACAGGCTGTAACTCAGGACCAGCGCAACATATAAGCTGTAACGCAGCAATGTAATGTATTTACCAAGTTACTCATCTTTTTTTTTAAAGATTACATCTTTATAGAAGCTGTAAAATATATACACTACCGTTCAAAAGTTTGGGGTCACTTAGAAATGTCCTTATTTTTGCAAGAAAAGCACAGTTTTTTTCAATGAAGATGTAACGTCCGTGGTCGCTGACCACGAACTCCTTCCATCCAGTCGACGCCCTTCTCTCAAGAGATGTCTGCACATACGGCCGTCCTGCTCCACTATGACCACCAGGGTGCGCTCACGAGCTCAGTCCAGACTTAAAGGGAACCTGTCACCAGCATTTTAGCTATAAAGCCAGCAATACCTGGTGAAAGTGGGTGAAAAATCATTGTCATCTAAGCTATAAATATGTTCTAAGTAAGCTCTGTAGCTTTAGTATTCCGTTTTTCAGTGGTCCCACGCCGTATGCAAATGAGCAGAAAAGAGTCAAATCTTCATCTGAAAAGAGTCAGATTTTCATTCCTCCAGCGTCTCAGAGTGGACTCCACCTCCTTCTTTTCGATTGACAGCTCCTTAGCCAGTCAGGGCCGGACAGGTGCCTGTGGTGGGTGGGGTTAAGAAGCTGGGTCCCAGAGGGAAAACTAATTACCATAAAAGGCGGGAAGAGTTTAAACGACTACATTTACCGACAGAGGAGGACTTCAGGAAAGAAGAGAACAGGAACGAACTCTGGACAGCTGCGGCCATTGAGGGGTCAGGCGAGTTTGACAGGTAAGATGTTGATGACAGGATCCCTTTAAGAAGCATGTTGGTGATTTGAGCTAATTGCTCCAGAGCACCCTGGGCTATAAGAAGGTCCCAGCCCCATCCTCCCACGCCTGAGCCTTGTTGTTGTATCCCTAGTCTGTCTTGCAAATGGCCCCCTAGTGTTTCCTGCTCCCAGTGTTTTCCTGTTCCTGTATCATGGATCTAGTGTCGTGCTTGCTGTAGCCGTGCTGTACTGTATTCTATGCCTGACCTGCCTCTCTACACCTGACGTCCACCTGCTGCCAAGTTCCTGCCTAGCCTGCCTCGCTACTATCTGAGCTGCCACAGGTACCCTATACGAACTATAAACATTTACCTGCGTCCTGTTGGCCAGCTGCCATACCGCCAAGACGGTACGGCCCAGTGGGTCCACGAACCAGTCGTGACAGAAGATAACATTAAATTAATCAGAAATACACTCTATACATTGTTAATGTGCTAAATGACTATTCTAGCTGCAAACGTCTGGTTTTTAATGCAATATCTACTGGTGTGTATAGAGGCCCATTTCCAGCAACCATCACTCCAGTGTTCTAATGGTACATTGTGTTTGCTAACTGTGTTAGAAGGCTAATGGATGATTAGAAAACACTTGAAAACCCTTGTGCAATTATGTTAGCACCGCTGTAAACAGTTTTGCTGTTTAGAGGTGCTACAAAACTGACCTTCCTTTGAGCTAGTTGAGAATCTGGAGCATTACATTTGTGGGTTCGATTAAACTCTCAAAATGGCTAGAAAAAGAGAGCTTTCATGTGAAACTCGACAGTCTATTCTTGTTCTTAGAAATTAAGGCTATTCCATGTGAGAAATTGCCAAGAAACGTAAGATTTCCTACAACGGTGTGTACTACTCCCTTCAGAGGACAGCACAAACAGGCACTAACCAGAGTAGAAAGAGAAGTGGGAGGCCCTGCTGCACAACTGAGCAACAAGTCAAGTACATTAGAGTCTCTAGTTTGAGAAATAGACGCCTCACAGGTCCTCAACTGGCAGCTTCATTAAATAGTACCCGCAAAACGCCAGTGTCAACGTCTACAGTGAAGAGGCGACTCCGGGATGCTGGCCTTCAGGGCAGAGTGGCAAAGAAAAAGCCATATCTGAGACTGACTAGTAAAAGGAAAAGATTAATATGGGCAAAAGCACACAGACATTGGACAGAGGAAGATTGGAAAAAAGTGTTATGGACAGACGAATCGAAGTTTGAGGTGTTTGGATCACACAGAAGAATATTTGTGAGACGCAGAACAACTGAAAAGATGCTGGAAGAGTGCCTGACGCCATCTGTCAAGCATGATGGGGATAATGTGATGGTCTGGGGTTGCTTTGGTGCTGGTAAAGTGAGAGATTTGTACAAGGTAAAAGGGATTTTGAATAAGGAAGGCTATCACTCCATTTTGCAACGCCATGCCATACTCTGTGGACAGCGCTTGATTGGAGCCAATTTCATCCTACAACAGGACAATGACCCAAAGCACACCTCCAAATTATGCAAGAAGCAGGCAGCTGGTATTCTATCTGTAATGGAGTGGCCAGCGCAGTCACCAGATCTCAACCCCATAGAGCTGTTGTGGGAGCAGCTTGACCGTATGGTACGCAAGAAGTGCCCATCAAGCCAATCCAACTTGTGGGAGGGCCTTCTGGAAGCATGGGGTGACATTTTTCCGGATTACCTGAGCAAATTAACAGCTAGAATGCCAAAGGTCTGCAATGCTGTAATTGCTGCAAATGGAGCATTCTTTGACGAAAGCAAAGTTTGAAGGAGAAAATTATTATTTCAAATAAAAATCATTATTTCTAACCTTGTCAATGTCTTGACTATATTTTCTAGTCATTTTGCAACTCATTTGATAAATATAAGTGTGAGTTTTCATGGAAAACACAAAATTGACTGGGTGACCCCAAACTTTTGAACGGTAGTGTATATGAACTGTAAAAATCATACAGACTATATCTATAATCAAACTTTAAAATCTGGCAACAAATTGATTAAATAATGAAGACTATTCACTATTGATCTTGCAGCTCTCAATTTATCAAAGGGGTATTCCAGCCTCCAGCATTTTACACCTGTCCACTGGATAGGTGAAAAATGCTTGATTTGCGGTAATCTGACCGCTGGGACCCCCACCATTCACCATTCGCCAGAATAGGGGACCCTGTTTAGGAGCAGTTTGAAGAAACAGATGCCGGGCATGCAAAGTGCCGCTTCATTCAAGGTCTATTGGGTTGATAGAAACAGCCGAGCGACAGAGGGACTTGTGTCCTTTGTTCTGGCGATAGGTGGGGGTCCCAGCAGTCGGACCCCCACCAATATATAATTTTTCCCCCATCCAGTGAAAGATGCAGGATGTTGGAATACACGTTTAAAGACATATTAAATTTTTTGGCACAAATTATTGGTGTACATGTATGCCAGCCATGAAATGGTGTAAGGAAGAGGAATGTATCTAATATGCCTCGTGAGCAGTGTCAAATGTATTATGCTATGTACGCCATCTTAATAAATTTAGTGAGCCATTTTTAGCAACTCAATTCCTGCATCTAATGAAACTATTGATAAATCTCCCCCATAGTATTCAGGTAAATAAACACCAGGACCAGGATGACAGGTAGGCACAGTAGACAGTGCTGCCTTTGGGTGCTAGGGTCTCATGCATGCTTTACTTGCGTACGTTTGTCAGCTTATGGCGCCTGTCACACAGATATGAGGTAGAATAGCCAGCATATGTACATGGGTAATGTACATGCACAAAACAGTGAAGGGAAATAGTGGGTATGGGAAAGAAACATAACTCTAACCCAAGAACACTAGGGATCCAACAATAATCTTGACTTTCAGGGACCGAAGGTGTATGTGTGTGGGGAGGGCACATTCTGAAATCCCTACATCAGCTTGTCCCACCCATGCTGAACATTAGAGGTTGTACTGCGCATGGACCGTAATCATAATCGGTGAACGCGCAGCACAAACTTTATGGTCACCATTCTAATCTGCACTACTGTGCATGCGCAGATTATGAAGCAGGGCCGCGTGCGCGTTCAGAACACTTCGAGGCCAGGCGTGAACTTGCCTATTACACTGCCTGGCCCCTGTCAATCAATATAAGAAGGGAGGGAGGTTGAACTGGGGAATGACGACAGAGCATTTTGGAGCAACGGTGATGCCCTCGTTGCTCCAAAATGCTCATTTGCATAAACTGAATAAAATTATTTTCTCTCCAAAGGAGGCACTCTTGACAAAAAGGTAATGCACGTTAGAATCAGGTTAGCCTAAACTATAATACCCTGTTGCTAGTTTTTTATACGGACATCTGGTGACAGAGTCAAAACTGCTGACAGGTTCCCTTTAAATGTCAGTATTACCATAGATATAATGTTCATTTTGACACAACTCCATCAAGGGGCAGCCATAGGTGGCGCAGGTAACAGTACTATAAATGGCACATGCTGGGAGTGGGGGGGATCCCAGTTACAGATTTTGTATTGGGGCCCAGGAGCTTCAAGATACACCTCTGCATTTTAGCTACAATGTATTATGTACTGTATATAAATACTGAACGTATATATTGCTCTCCTATGGAAGAGACGGTGACGACTATCTGAGGCACCCCCAATAATAATCACGTTAGTCTTCACTGCTCTCAAGTAACATTTTCAGTGGGTTAAATTATCCAGTCATGTAATATCTTTATATCCAGCTTTTGAAATCTCCCCATGCTATAAGCATGCTATATAAATAGTAAATATGATTTCCCTTAATGTCACAGAGGACATAAAATGAAAAGACAACTACTAACAATTTAATGACATAGAAGTGAAATCTTCCGTCTGTGATGCAAACAGCGTATTATGCCCTAACGGCGTTTACTCATCTGAGTGCATTGATTAAGACAGGTTTAATGAACGCGATGAAGACATTCCAGGATGTATCAAAGCCTTGTAGTTTGCCCCTTCACCAGCTGGTGCTGCTGTGATTCCACTGCTGACTTGCTGATTGCCAGTGATTTAAGGGAAAGAGAAGTTTTCTTTGACATACAGCTGTTAAGAAATCTTTTTTTCTTCTTTCGCTGTGTCAGATGTAACTTATATTTGATACAGGTCATTAACCACAGAGGTTTACATTTTACCATGAGAACAAAAGCAAAATGTGAAGGGCAAGGTTATAGCCGGATAAGCCCTGTTCTGGACTGTGCGCTGTGTAAATCCAATCCTTTTTATTGTCTTGCTAACAGATGTACAGAAAATTATGCGCAAGTGGCTTTATCTGAACTAACAAAATTCCTTTGTTTGCCGGAGTTTACAGTAAAATTATAAATAAACACAATACTTCTATCAAAAAGAACAACCTTTCATAGTGTATGCATAATATAGCGGGAAGTGTACTTCTCCCTGAAAAACAAATGTGAGTTCCCAGATGTCTCTGATGTATTAAACAGACAGTATGTAATGACTAATAGATTAATCGATCCCATTGACATTGATTGTAAGCTTTGTATGGCATCAATGTTTTAAAAGAAGCTGTAGCTACACTTTTGACATCACATTGAAAATAGTATAAATATAATATACATGAGATAACATTTTAAAGTGATTTTTAAAAAAAATCAAAACAGGACCAAATTATGTGCTGATTCCTTTTAAAATAAATCTTTATTATGGTTGGAGTTATCTTTTTCTGATACCGAGCTCCAAATCTCCTACATAGGTATAGAGCTAAATAATAAAATGTTGTCTGCCTGCTGCCACCACTAGGTGGAGCTTACTGCATACTGCTCATACATTGATAATCAATAATAAAACAGTATGCAGCAAGCTCCTAAGCTCCCCCTAGCGGCGACTGTAGGAAGTCAGAATATTATTATTTACCTCTATGCAGAAGATTTGCAGCTCTGTATCAAGAAAATGGAGCTTTGACGCCTATGAAGATATATAGATAAATTAATAAGCACATAAGTTTGGACCTAAAATTTACATGACGATAAAAGGTGAATATTCACTTTAAGCACCATATGAATGCATTTATGAAGCAGATCCTGATCATCTATTCCTTGGTTTGGTCATTGTACACTATTTAAAACATCTTTGCCTAGATTCTGTATCTAGTACCTTGTATTTTCAGTTTCCCACTAGCTTTAGTCTATTGAGCAGAGTTTTCCCAAGGTTGGCATTGAAGTTAACCTTTGTTTTCCTCATGAACTCTTCCTTGCTCTTTGCATTTATTTGACTATTTGTATAGCACTACCTCTACAGTATTTAGTTATTACACTGGCCTTTCATCTGGTATGGAGATAGGAGCACTATTACAGTAGTGCATCAGTAGCCACTGTACAATGCTTTTCTTTTACTATCCATTTATGATTTAGCAGAAATACAAGAGCAATTGTATACTTTTCGAGAGCCATGCAGTTTGTCACTTTTATGTCTTGGTAAGGTTTCCTTGAGACATTCCATCTCTGTTACTTTCTAATTCATTATACAATTAATTGTGCATTACACTGACAACACATTGATTTAAACGGGAGCTGTGTAACGCTTCATTTCGCCTGTGGTGCAGCTGTAGAGGAATTGTACACTTCCTGCCATGTCTCCCCATAAATTATACTAGATTACTTGGGATCCAAAAAGCAGGACACCATGTGATCACCTGTAATGTCCGTGGCTGCGGGCTGTCAGCTCCAATCCCCTCCTGACAGCCGCAGCCATGAGTCGGCAAGCGCTGGCCCCATCCTCCTCCTCAGGAGACGCCAGCGCTCGCGTCCACTCACCTCAGCCGGATCCTGCGCGCGCACCGGACCTTTTGATGAACTTTGGCCCGTGAATACCCTGGACTATAAGAGGGGTCCAGCCCCCTGCTTCTATGCCTGAGCGTTGTTGTTGTTTCCTAGTTTGTCTATGTGATGGCCTCCCAGTGTGTTTACTGTTCCTATACCTGTTCAAGTTCCTGTTCCTGTACCTGTTCCAGTTCCTGTTCCTGTTCCTTGCATTCCATACCATCCTGGTCTAGCACTGTGCTGTGCCAAAGTCGTGTCATGCTGTATCCACGTCTGACCTGCTTCACCTCGCCTGACGTCTACCTGCTGCCTAGTCCCAGCCGAGCCTGCCCTGCTGCCGTCTGAGCTGCCGCAGGTACCTATACAAACTATAGACTTTCATCTGCTCCCTGTTGGCCAGCTGCCTTACCGCCTAGGCGGTACGGCCCAGTGGTTCCACAGACCCTTCGTGACATCACCTTATCATCGGGTGAACCTTCTAATAAACAGTGAATATCGAAAGAGGACAGGTAAATGACGGTGAACAGTGGTGGTCAACCCAACAAATTGGGGGCCTCAAATATGGCGAAAAGGGCCACACATAAATTCAGCTAGGGTTTAGTTAAGGGCTAGTCACACACAAATGTACAACTTTTTACACACTGTCTTTGTGGCTGATATTTTCTCGGAAAATTTTGTTTAACTAAAAATTGGTTTTGATTAGCAAAAAACAAAAACAAAAAAACTTTCTTCCAAAACAGCATATAAAAAGTCTATACAGATGGGATGGATACCACAGTGCCCCATAATAGAGAAGAAAACATGAGAGCACTTCTGCACCTGGTTGGGCAGAGAACTCAGCATACAGGTTCATTTCTGCTCATTATCTTCTGAAGGTAGCTGATCCATATAAAATTGTCTGATACTTGGAGTAACACATTAGGGACACAAGGGCTGCATGCTACCCAGGGCCACCAGTTGCACATCACCGTTGTTGAACTAGACAACATGTCCCAATCTGCTATTATTTTTTCTGAATAACCCTTCAATCGCTTTCACTCTGCGCTCCTCTGGGGTGATACTGTAGATACAGGGTGGACAGTGCTAACAAAGGTGTATTTGTGAGAAAATGCGCTCACCTTTTATAGTTGTGCTGGAAGGTCGGCACAACTCGATCATCTAGCAATTGGAGCCATTGTGCTCCGTACTTAGGCAGTCTGCTGGCTGTCTGAGGGGACGACGGGGGCTGAAGAATCAGTGGGATCCGATGTGGAGAATAGGTTCAAAAGCACTTGAAAAACGATCACTCCTTATTGAAGGCGCTCCTCCACTCACGTTGAAAGTCAGCCAAATCCCCAGTAATGGAAAGGCCTCTCAGTGGGCAAAGTATAAAAAAGTTTTATTTCATAAAAAAGACATGTGTGATTCAACAGAGTATGTCTCTATATATAGTTCAGGAAGCTACGCGTTTCGACCTAGGACTTAGGTCTTCATCAGGCTTATCATATTAGGTCTTTCACACCGCAGTATTTTGGTCAGTATTTTGCATCAGTATTTGGAAGCCAAAACCAGGAATAATAAACAGAAAAAGTGCAAAAGAAAGATTTGCACGTCTTCCGTGTCTCAGTCCCACTCCTGGTTTTGGCTTACTAATACTGATGCAAAATACTGACCAAAATAATGCTGTGTGAAAGACCTAATATGATAGGCCTGATGAAGACCTAAGTCCTAGGTCAAAACGCGTAGCTTCCTGAACTATATATAGAGACATACGCTGTTGACTCACACGTCTTTTTTATGAAAAAAAGCTGAAAATACTGACCAAAATACTGACGTTTAAAAGTGGCCTATGGGCACGTTCAGACGTGGCAGAGTTTTTCCGCTGCAAATGTTGGTGCAGATTTGGGGCAATTACGCAATGAATCTGCACCAACATTTGTATATTTGACAGGTAATTCAGATGTTGCAGAAAACACAGCGGACTTGACACAGATTTCAGTTTTTGCATTGCAAAGGCTGAAATACGCAGTGAAATTCCGCTTCTTCTCCGCAACAGACAGTGCATGCTGCGGACTGAAAATTCCACACCGCAGCCTATGGTCCACAGCGGAGTTTTCCGCAATGTCTGAACTAACTTTCCTAAAAATGTATAGAAACAAATGTAAAAAACGGCTGCTGGGGAATTCCACTGCGGACTGTCCGCAGCAGAATTCCACAGCAATTCCGCCATGTGTGAATGTGCCCTAACACTGACAGGCAATAATGCTTTGGAATAGTAAGTATCCCACAGCATTACGTAAGTGATCAAAGGATCACAGCTTTTAGTACTGGAGTGGAATAAAAACAACTAAAGGGAAATTTTAATATAAAAAAAAAAAAAATCCCCTACTAAGAGTCCCCTCTCAAAAAATCTATAATATTTCTTTCAAATACTTCGAAAAATAGACATATGGTACCGCTGCAATTGTAGCAACACACTGAAAAAACATAATTTAAACCACATCGTGCATGGAGTGAATTTTTTTTTTCTCATTCCCCATAACAAAAATCAATTAAAAAAAATGAAGGCGGACTTGCCTTTGTTTTTGCATTCCCCCCAAATTTCAAAAAGTTAATCTATGAATTATATATACCCCAAAAGTGTGCCAAGAGCCACGAATCGTCATGCGTTAAACAAGCCCTCACAAGGCTATGTCTGAAAAAAGAAAAAAGTTATAGCTATTGGAATGCGCCGATGAAAAAAAAAATCGCTCAGTCCTGAAGCTCCAAAATAGGCTGGTCCCTAAGGGGTTATAGAGAAGGTCAAAATCCCCAGCTCAAAGGTAGATTTCTTAAGGGAATATTATTTTTTTCACCAGAAAGTAGAATTAAAAATTGATGTTAAATCTTATTATCAACTATGATTAATATCAACTGTGATTTGTATTGTATGACGTCTTATAGTAATTAATAATATGATGCATCCTCGAGAGGTTTGTTTTCGTCAGTGACTCTATCATTTTCTATTCCTGAAATAAAACAATGATTTTTATGGCTGTAAAATGCTCTAGATATCTTGTTATGATTTCTTATTTGATTTGCCTTAGGCTAACAGAAAGCTCCAGTTGTGGGTATGCTTGACTATTCACACAGGTATAGAACAAGGCAAGGCAGGAGTGAAATTCGGGATCAAATCTAATGAGCAAATTTTACTTCGTGAGACAAATCTGAAACTAATATTTGTTATTAATTTAATTTTTCTTTCTTGGTGATGTACAATGTGGTATAAAATACTGGTGAACACATGAAAGGGCTTTATTATACGGTATAATAGAAAAAACTGAAAGGGTATGTCCAATTTATTTCCATTGCACCTATGCAAAAATTAAGCAACTTTACAAATAGTCATTGTTTAAAAATATCATATCATACAATTTTGCGTATACAGGTCCTATAAATACGTATACAGGTCCATAAAGTACAAACAAACCCTGTGTAGTCTGTAGTCTGACCCTATATTTACCCCCTCCCCCGATAAATATATATCAGCGATAGCATATCTATAAGACTAAGGCTCCTATAGCTACACCAGATGCATTGGATGCATTGTCTCAGCAGACAGTATCTTACATGATACGCTTAGATACAGGGCCCCAGCAGACAGTATCATACATGATACGCTTAGATACAGGGCCCCAGCAGACAGTATCACACATGATAGGTTTAGATACATGAACCCAGCAGACAGTATCACACATGATAGGTTTAGATACAGGGCCCCAGCAGACAGTATCACACATGATAGGTTTAGATACATGGACCCAGCAGACAGTATCACACATGATAGGTTTAGATACATGGACCCAGCAGACAGTATCACACATGATAGACTTAGGGCTCATTCAGACGAGCGTGAATCTCTTGAAATAACGCACAGCACAAGGCCCCTTTGATTTCAATGGGGCTATTCACACATGCGTGAGTTTTCACGCAGCGAGTGTTCGTTGCATGAAACTCACTGCATGTCCTATATTAGTGCGTTTTTACGCACCTAGTCACCCACTGAAGTCAGTGGCTGCGTGAAAACCATGGATAGAATATGGACGACATTTGTGTGCTGTCAGTGTTTCACGCATCAATTCATTGAAAAAAAAAGGTGCTTGCAAGTGCGTGAAAAACACATGCCACACGCAAAGCACACCGATGCAAAACGCAACGCACACATAAATCTGTCATTCTCGTGTGAATATAGCCTTAGATACAGGGCCCCTGCAGTAAGTATCCTTGTACTAAACCTCAGGGGCAAATTTGTCATTTCCTGGGCTCCAAGCAAAGTTATGTCTCTGGGCTCTAATTCCCCACACAATGCCCCCTGTATATAGAGTCACAAACCCCTTGTATGGTTCCACACACATTGCCCCTGCCACACCTCCCCCTTGTAGACAGTGCCATGCAGTCTACTGTAGGTAGTCCCACATAGCCTCCTTGTCTCAGCAGACAGTATCATACATGATAGGCTTAGATACCTGACCCAAACAGACAAAATCACACATGATAGGCTTAGGCACACGGCCAAACAGTCAGTATCACACATGATAGACTTAGATACAGGGCCCCAGCAGTAAGCATCCTTGCACTAACATATGTCCACCCCCCAAAATAAATGTATGTGTATATATATATATATATATATATATATATATGAGACAGCATATCTGTGGCCCTATAGACCCTAAAGCGATGGGTAGGATTAAATACAGTGGCTCAGCAGACAATATTACACATGATAGGCTTAGATATATAGGGCCCAGATTTATGTGATACAAATTTTGTGTCTTTGTGTTTTTTTTACAGGTTTGATCACTAGACTACGTCGGATTCGAGGACTACTTCAATGACGTCTTTTTTTATTCTCAATAAAATTGTGAATGAGGGTTGTGTGTTTTTTTTTTATTTCAATAAAATATGTTTTTTATGTCCTTGTCTTTTTTTAAACTTTATTACTACTGCCTTATTAATAGCTGCTGGCTGATTGACAGCATCCATTACTAAGGTGGGGATTAGTGTTAGATGGGGCAGCGGCTAACACTAACCTCCATTATTACCCCGGTACCCACCGCCACAGGGGTGCCGGGAAGAGCTGGGTATGATCCAGTACCCGATCATCTGTAGGGATGGTCGGGCAATGGGCGGCTGCAGGCCAGTGTTATTAGGCTGGGAAAGGCCAAAAACAGTGGCCCTTCCCACCCTGGTAGCCTGCTGCTGGTATGTTGTCTCTGGCTGGAAAATGGGGGGGGATGTTGTTTTTTCCAATTATTAGTTAAAAAAAATTAAAAAATGTAAACAGCCATATAAAACACAGCAGCAGCAGCTTAGCATTACCAGGGTGGGAAGGGCCACTGTTTTTGACCTTTCTCGGCCTAATAATACCAGCCTGCAGCCACCCCAGTGCCCGACCATTGCTACAGATGGTCAGGTACTGGATCGTACCCGGCTCTACCCAGTACCCTGGTAGTGGTGGGAACCAGGGTAATAATGGGGGTCAGTTAGCCTCTGCACCGGCTAACACTAAGCTCCGCCTTAGTAATGGCTGTCAATCAGCCAGCGGCCATTACTAAAGCGGTAGTAATAAAGTTTAAATGAAAATACAAAGACATAGATAAAATATTTTATTGAAATTAAAAAAAAATCACACAACCCTCATTTACCATTTTATTGAAAGTAAAAAAAGCCATCATCGAAGTAGTCCTTGAATCTGACGTAGTCCAACGACCGAACCTGTAAAAAAAACACAAACACAAAAAAACCATTAGTAACACATGTGGTAGGCTTAGATACGGGCCCATCTGTGATACTCTCTGTTAGATCATGTATCTAAGCCTACCACAAGCTGGGCTTAGATACCGGGCCCCAGCAGACAGTTATCTTATACTGTATAAGATTACTGTCTTCTGGGGCCCGGTATCTAAGCCTAACATGTGGTAGGCTTAGATACAAGGTCCATGTGTGAGACTGTCTATTAGACCCTGTATCTAAGCCTACCACAAGGTAGGCTTAGATACAGGACCCCAGCAGACCGTAACGTTACACTTACCCTCCTCTTCGGCTCCAGGTACAGCGGATGTACCGACACCATCTAGCGTCGTGACGTCATCCACGGTGTACAGCGTCGTGACGTCATGATGCGAGAAGACGTCGGGGCTTCCGCTGTGCTCGGGAAGGAAAATGGGTAAGTATGTGTCGTTACTATAGTAACAGGGGCCCGTTTATTTTATTACATAGGCCCCAGTTACCATAGTAACTTTTATAAATGCGGTGCAGGTGGGCGCGGCTCGGTCGCAATTGCGACCGCTGCGACCCGAATGTGGCAGTCATCAGGGATCCAGGACTTGGGCCCCGAAGGCCCGGTGCAAGTGACGCCCCTGTTGCATGCATTGAAATACTGAGGTGTGGGAACTGCAGCGTGACAGTGACAAAATGTTACCCTGCAAAGCACATAGTAGGAACGTGAATAGGATTCACTGTGCCATCGATATTTCTAGGAGGGCTTTCCTCGTAATTCTCATAATTGGTATTACCAATTTCTAAACACGTGCAAATCAAATTACGCTACACAATTTTACGCACAGATGGGATTGCAAGTTTTTAAGAATAATTTGTCTAACTTTATTTTGACTTCAGATGTGAAAGCGGGGGTGTCAGCTAAATATACCGCCCTATGCGAGGGCAGCATATTACAGCTACATGTCTGTACTCCTTTTACCCAAAAATATTTTTCTTGTGTCATTTGGCTAATAGGATTGCAGAATATAGTCCTGCACATTCAAGAAGGAAACGCTTTTCCGCCTCTCTCTGTCCTTTTCTGCAGTGACTGACAGACTGCTGTGTACAGATGAGTGAACCAATTTGGCACACATCCAATTCTGGCAAAAAAGTTTTGGATTCGCCGATATCCGAAACTTTGGGGTTCGCGGCGCACAAATTGTCTAAATGGCACCCTAACTGAATGTAATGTCTGGCATTTTGCCAATTACAGAAAAAAAAAGAGGGGAGAAGAGGAGATATAACAAAAAAAAAAAATAACATTCACCACCTCCCCTGGTGTCTCGACGCATCCCTGCCAGCAGGTAATATATAGCTCTCCCATATGATCGCTGCAGCCAATCACAGGCTGCAGCGGTCACATAGGTCAGCTACGTCATCTCACCTGCCGGCAGGGACCGTCACTAGAGGAGACCAGCGGGGGGGGGGGGGGTGAGTATGCTTTTATTTTTTATTTTTGTGGAATCACAAGTGCCCTGATTGCCTTGTTTGACACTCTGATGTCTTTTAGGACTATATCCCACTTGTTTTCGTGAATATATTTTCTACCATACTGTTAATGAATGATACCGCCACTCCATAACCACATAGTGACTGAATAATACCCAAATACTGTTACTGTATAATACCTCCACACCATAACCAAATAATGACTGAATAATACCCCCATACTGTTACTAAATAATACCTCTGCACCATAACCACCTAGTGACTGAATAATGCCCCCATACTGTTACTGAATAAAAACCACTATACAAAGACCAATATTACCACCATGTGGTGACCATAGAGGGGTAGATGCCAGTTATACACAGGAGCTCTGCAGATGATATAAGTGATTACAGCACATTTATATCCAGTGACTCACAGGTGATGTTTTCTCTGATTAGTCGTTCACTTTCCCTTTTTTTCTCTCCATCCGGTCCAGACCACTATGACAACTTATTCCAGCCACAACTCATCTCTGCAGAATTTGACACACAGACATGTTGGTTTCTCGCTTTTCCTGCACCCACCACATTTATACCCCATCCTCTAAACAAAGTCGTAATCCACAGTGCCCCAGACTGTAATAATGATCCCTCAGTGCTCGACACAATAAAAGTGACCCATCAGCAACCGTACCCCCTTTGTGCCCCCACAGTAATAATGCCACATTTGTGCCTCCTTTAGATAGCGCTACACACAGCTCCCTGTAGATAGTGCCACACACAGCCCCCCTTTAGATAGCGCCACACACAGCCCCCTGTAGATAGCGCCACACACTGCCCCTGTAGATAGCGCCATAGTGCTCCCCCTTGTATATAGTGCCACACAGCCCCCTAGTAGATAGTGCCACACAGCCCCCCCTTAGTAGATAGTGCCACACAGCCCCCTCTTGTTTATTGTGCCACACAGCCCCCCTTGTATATAGTGCCATTCAGCCCCATTGTATATAGAGCCACACAGCCCTCTGTATATAGTGCCACACAGCTCCCTCCCTTGTATATAGTCTAAACACCCCACCTTGTATAATGTGCCACACAGCCCCCCTTGTTTATAGTGCCACACAGCGCCCAACCCTTGTATATAGTGCCACACAGCACCGCCCTTGTATATAGTGCTACACAGCAATCCCCCCACTGTATATTGCCACAGAGCCCCCCAAAAAATATATTGTACATGCCTTGCCCCGTTCGCCGATATCCGAAACTTTGGGGTTCGCGGCGCACAAATTGTCTAAATGGCACCCTAACTGAATGTAATGTCTGGCATTTTGCCAATTACAGAAAAAAAAAGAGGGGAGAAGAGGAGACATAACAAAAAAAAAAAATAACATTCACCACCTCCCCTGGTGTCTCGACGCATCCCTGCCAGCAGGTAATATATAGCTCTCCCATATGATCGCTGCAGCCAATCACAGGCTGCAGCGGTCACATAGGTCAGCTACGTCATCTCACCTGCCGGCAGGGACCGTCACTAGAGGAGACCAGCGGGGGGGGGGTGAGTATGCTTTTATTTTTTATTTTTGTGGAATCACAAGTGCCCTGATTGCCTTGTTTGACACTCTGATGTCTTTTAGGACTATATCCCACTTGGATACAGACCTAGAAGACATCAGAGAGTCTGAATTTTTATGGAACTAAACAAATTTCGGGACTGTTTCAATAGAACGTTTTTTGTGCCAATTTGGCTACTAGGAGTACGGACCTGTAGCTGTGTTTTTCCGTCCTTACATAGGGCAATGAATATTAATCTGACAGATCTGCTTTAATGGTGCTGCTAAAGATACAGTATGTCCTAGCACAGTGTTGCCCAAACCTTGGGTCTCCAGCCTAAACCTTGTACTAGAATATTTAGGAAATCAAATAAATGTGACCAAGCTAGATCCATAATTCAAATGAATATATATATATCAAAAGATTTGTGATTTTTGCAATTTGGAAAAAAAAACACAGAATTGTTGAAATTACAAAACAAATCGCCAGTTTTGAATATGCTTTGTTTTCCTGAATATATTTTCTACCATGCTATTATTGCTATATTTTGAAATCTGTATGATTTGGTGACCTGTCATTTAATGTTGGCAGTGTGGCATCCTGTTTTTCTACTTAACCTTATACAAAATGTGCCAGGCCAACGCAGCTTTTCAGTCATCATCCAGAGCCTGTTCTGATTATGTGCTGTGCATATTTATATGTGCTCGCTCCTGGCAAATTATAGCGTGAAGTTTAATTACTTCCTTCAACAAAGCCCAGAAGGAAATCAACATGGCAGGGAATGCCCGTCGGACAAGATTTCTTCCTATCTTGCCGTTAGCCATGAATTCTTCAGCAGCTGGTGGAGATACAGTGATACATTTGGGTTCTTAAATTTTACTTAACGGTTATTGTTTTTTATGCAACATACATATTTACTATGGAATGCTACAGTAAATGCATCATTTTAAAATATGCACAGATTTTTCAAGCATTCAGTGTAGACTTTAAAGCTCACTTAGTAAGTTAAAGGCCATGTACACCTTTGAAAACTTTTTTGGTTTTAATAAAAATGTGTATCAGTGTAGTTGGTGCAACTTTCTAAATACTTTTTATTAAAATTATTTTTGAGATTTCCAATTCCGGCGCCGGCATGAGAAGTGAGACGAGTCCTCCGTAGCGGCCTCCCTATAAAACCACGGCTCCAGTTCTAGACAAAGTGTAGCCCTGGGCAAAGTTAAAAGTGGGGCCCCAAATGCTGAATTAGGGCCCGTTCACATCTGCGTCAGGGTTCCGTTGATGGTTTCCCATGGGAACCCATGCACGGAAACCAAACGGAAACCAAACGGAAACCATAACTCTGCATTTGCATTACCATTGATTTCAGTGGTAGTGTTTCCATTGCAAATGGTTTCCGTTTGTCTCTATTCCGTTTTTTTGGCGGAAACAATAGCGCAGTTGACTGCGCTATTGACTTGACCCAAAAAAACTGATAACTTACGGAATGGAGGCAAACGGAAACCATTTGCAATGCAAGCATTACCATTGAAATCAATGATAATGCAAACGGAAGCTATGGTTTCTGTTTGCCATTCCGTTGATGGGTTCCTCCGACGGAAAGGTCTGACGGAACCCACCAATGGAAACCAATGTGAACACACCCATACTGTATCAATAATGCAGTCAATTCAGAAGGCGGTGTGCACAGATCTGCATCACTAATTTCTAGCACGTCCAGGAGTGTTGTAAGCCCAAAATCACGTCCCCCCTCTCACACCAAAAAATTATCTATATACATATACAGTTATTAAATCATATTACAATACCAGATTAAATATTACCTGCATACTGTTACTGAACACAACTCACTATTATAAGACCAATATTACTAATAATAAAACATTATAAAGTCCACAGAATGCTGCTACACCATAACTTTATAGTAACTGAATAATACCCCCATACTGTTACTGAATAATACCTCCACACCATAACCACATAGTGACTGAATAATATCCCCAAACTGCTACTGAATAATACCTCCACACCATAACCACATAGTGACTGAATAATGCCCTATACGGTTACTGAATAATACCTCCACACCATAACCACATAGTGACAGTATAATACCCCCACACTGTAGCTGAATAACCACACCATAACCACATACTGAATAATATCCCCATACTGTTACTGAATAATACCTCCACACCATAAGCACATAGTTACTGAATACTACCCCCATACTATTACTGAATAATACCACCACACCATAACCACATAGTAACTGAATAATACCCCCATACTGTTACTGAATAATACCGCCACACCATAACTACATAGTGACTGAATAATACTCCCAAACTTTTACTGAATAATACCGCCAAACCATAACCAATGACGGAATAATACCCCCATACTTTTACTAAATAATACTCCCACACCATAACCACATAGTGACTGTAATGACAGGGTAGGGAGACAGACAGGTGAGCCCTAATCTACCCGCCACTCAGTCCCTGCCTACTTGCAATGACCCATCCTAAGCGACGGGGTACAACTGGGCGACGATCCCTACGCTCAGTAAGTGCAAGACAGACAAAACAGACAAGGGTACACAGAAGCTAGGGAAACGGGGCAGCTGCCCACGGAGACACCGTGAGCAACAAGAGTAGTGAACGAGCCGAGTCAAACCAGGAGAGAGCGAGGTACAAAACGCTGAGCAGGAGAGTGGTCAGAAAGCCAAGGTCAATAACAAGCAGAGGATGAGTAGTACAAGCAGCAGCAGAAAGCCAGGAAACAAGCATAGAAGAATCACAGGCAAAGAAGGAACAGGAAAGGCAGGTATAATGAGACAGTGGGCGGGAACTAGCTCCGTCTGGCCAGGCTGTGATAGGCTCTCCCACTCCTAAGCTTGCCATCCTGAGTGGTGGAAGATGGAGTCAGTCTCACAGACATAGGAGCAGGTGCAGACTGATTGCCCATGGGCGTTGACACAGAAGCTGTGTCTGGCAAATCCTTTACAGTACCCCCCTTTTATGAGGGGCCACCGGACCCTTTCTAGGTGGACCTGGTTTATTGGGGAAACTAAGGTGGAACCTCCTGAGCAATACCCCAGCGTGAACATCCCGGGCGGGTACCCAAGTCCTTTCCTCAGGTCTGTATCCTCTCCAATGGACCAGGTACTGGAGGGAGCCTTGGACCATCCCGCTGTCCACAATCTTGGCTACCTCGAATTCTACCCCCTCAGGGGTGAGAACAGGGACCGGAGGTTTCCTCGAGGGAGCCAAGGACGGGGAGCAGCATTTAAGGAGGGAGGCATGAAAGACGTTGTGCACTCGAAAAGACGGGGGCAACTCCAGTCGGAAGGAGACAGGGTTAAGGACTTCAATGACCTTGTACAGCCCTATAAACCGGGGAGCAAACTTCTTAGATGGGACTTTAAGGCGCAAATTTTTAGAAGATAGCCACACCAGATCCCCGACCACAAACAAGGGGTTAGCAGAACGTCTTCTATCTGCCTGAGTCTTTTGTATGCTCTGGGACGCCTCTAGGTTCTTCTGAACCTGGACCCAGACTGTGCACAGTTCCTGATGAACGACATCTACCTCGGGATTGTTGGAACTACCAGGTGAAACGGAGGAGAACCGTGGATTAAACCCAAAATTAAAGAAAAAGGGGGAGACCCCTGACGAGCTACTGACCCGGTTATTAAGGGAAAATTCGGCGAGGGGAATGAATGAGACCCAATCATGTTGACAGTCAGAGATAAAACAAAACAGGAATTACCAGCCTATTGTCACTGCTCTAGTGGCCAGTGTGAAAACTGGAATAAAATAAGAGATATGTAATGACAGGGTAGGGAGACAGACAGGTGAGCCCTAATCTACCCGCCACTCAGTCCCTGCCTACTTGCAACGACCCGTCCTAAGCGACGGGATACAACTGGGCAACAGTCCCTACGCTCAGTAAGTGCAAGACAGACAAAACAGACAAGGGTACACAGAAGCTAGGGAAATGGGGCAGCTGCCCACGGAGACACCGTGAGCAACAAGAGTAGTGAACGAGCCGAGTCAAACCAGGAGAGAGCGAGGTACAAAACGCTGAGCAGGAGAGTGGTCAGAAAGCCAAGGTCAATAACAAGCAGAGGATGAGTAGTACAAGCAGCAGCAGCAAGCCAGGAAACAAGCATAGAAGAATCACAGGCAAAGGAGGAACAGGAAAGGCAGGTATAAATAGACAGTGGGCGGGAACTAGCTCCGTCTGGCCAGGCTGTGATAGGCTCTCCCACTCCTAAGCCTCCCATCCTGAGTGGCGGAAGATGGCGTCAGTCTCATAGACATAGGAGCAGGTGCAGACTGATTGCCCACGGGCGTTGACACAGAAGCTGTGTCTGGCAAATCCTTTACAGTGACTGTATAATACCCCCATACTGTTACTAAATAATACCTCCACACCATAACCACCTAGTGACTGAATAATGCACCCATACTGTCACTGAGTAATACCTCCACAAATAACCACCTAGTGACTAAATAATGCCCCCATACTATTAATGAATAATACCTCCACACCATAACACCTAGTGACTGAATAATGTCTCATACTGTTACTGAATAATACATCCACACCATAACCACATAGTGAATGAATAATACCCCCATACTGTTAATGAATGATACCGCCACTCCATAACCACATAGTGACTGAATAATACCCAAATACTGTTACTGTATAATACCTCCACACCATAACCAAATAATGACTGAATAATACCCCCATACTGTTACTAAATAATACCTCTGCACCATAACCACCTAGTGACTGAATAATGCCCCCATACTGTTACTGAATAAAAACCACTATACAAAGACCAATATTACCACCATGTGGTGACCATAGAGGGGTAGATGCCAGTTATACACAGGAGCTCTGCAGATGATATAAGTGATTACAGCACATTTATATCCAGTGACTCACAGGTGATGTTTTCTCTGATTAGTCGTTCACTTTCCCTTTTTTTCTCTCCATCCGGTCCAGACCACTATGACAACTTATTCCAGCCACAACTCATCTCTGCAGAATTTGACACACAGACATGTTGGTTTCTCGCTTTTCCTGCACCCACCACATTTATACCCCATCCTCTAAACAAACTCGTAATCCACAGTGCCCCAGACTGTAATAATGATCCCTCAGTGCTCGACACAATAAAAGTGACCCATCAGCAACCGTACCCCCTTTGTGCCCCCACAGTAATAATGCCACATTTGTGCCTCCTTTAGATAGCGCTACACACAGCTCCCTGTAGATAGTGCCACACACAGCCCCCCTTTAGATAGCGCCACACACAGCCCCCTGTAGATAGCGCCACACACTGCCCCTGTAGATAGCGCCATAGTGCTCCCCCTTGTATATAGTGCCACACAGCCCCCTAGTAGATAGTGCCACACAGCCCCCCCTTAGTAGATAGTGCCACACAGCCCCCTCTTGTTTATTGTGCCACACAGCCCCCCTTGTATATAGTGCCATTCAGCCCCATTGTATATAGAGCCACACAGCCCTCTGTATATAGTGCCACACAGCTCCCTCCCTTGTATATAGTCTAAACACCCCACCTTGTATAATGTGCCACACAGCCCCCCTTGTTTATAGTGCCACACAGCGCCCAACCCTTGTATATAGTGCCACACAGCACCGCCCTTGTATATAGTGCTACACAGCAATCCCCCCACTGTATATTGCCACAGAGCCCCCCAAAAAATATATTGTACATGCCTTGCCCCGTTCCCTTGACGGACGAAGCGCTGCACAGCCTCCGGGCAGGACGCTTGCGCAGACCAGCGAAATGCAGTGGCGTCATCACGCTGGACTGCGCAGGGAGTTCTCCCAGAGCCTTATAGGCTGCAGGTCTATTGTGGCCTGCAGCCTATAGTATTCATTTTTATCTGTGCCGGGCGGTGCAGCCTCCTTATGCCTCAGGCCCCATAGGTGCCACGGGCAATGAGCCCCAAGAGGATGGGGGCCCTACTCCTCTGGCATAAGGGCCGAATGGATACTCCACATGTCAGAAAAAAGTGAAGTTCATGTATGGGAAATTTTCTGCAACAGGAGATTTATGGTCAAATTGTTGTTACTGTTTTTTCTGTTTGTTATTCTGTAGCACTTCTAGTCAGAATCGCAGACTGATTACACTGTATTCATATTACTTGCTGATATGGTGTTGGGAGTGGACAAGACCCATGAGCATTGAACCACATGTTATTTTATCCCCCCCATGAAGATAGTGACATGGAATGTCAAGGGTTTGTTATCTCCTCATAAATGCTCTCATGGCAAATAATTTTTTTATATGTTAAAGATGTTAGTGCTGTAATAAAAACGTTTATATTCATTTGTGTGTTTGTGTTTTACTGTTTCTTATTTTTACACTTTTTCTTCCCTATGGGGGCTGCCATTTTTTGTTCCATTTCTGTGTGTGTCGATTAACGACACACACAGACATGGAGTACGGCAGCCACAGTCCCATAGGGACTGTGAACGGCTCCCGTCCCATTCACGTCCGTGTACGGCGTCTGTGTGGGAACTGCGCATGCGCCGCTCCCACACAGTCCTATTCGAAATTGGCGCCGTCCGGCGCCATTTTCCTGTGGACCGGAAGTCGCGGCCGGACTGTAATATTACTACTTCCGGTCGCGGCTTCCGGACTTGTGCACATGGAACAGCGGCAGCAAAGGGAGCGGACGGGCCGGAGGGAGCCGCGGCGGCAGGATCAGGTAAGACATTTCAATGTATGTTAGTGTTTGTGTGTGTTTACTACTGTATGTAAACCTACTACACTGTGGGTTACCTCAAAAAATGGCGACACACAGTGTAGGAGGTTAAACCTTTCAAACCCCTCGTTTATCCCGGCACTAGCCAGGATAAAGGAGGGGGGATGCTGAGAGCTCACTAGAGCGAGGGCTTTTAACCCAATGTTGCAATGCTGCAACATTGGGAACAGCTCCATCTAGTGACCAAAAATGGGTAGTATTATAAATTAGAAATAATTTATAATATTTCCTGGACTCGTGCAAAAAAAAAAAAAAATTTGAACAATGTTTAATCACCCACACACTAAATGTTTAATTTTTTTAAAAAAAACATGTTTTTAGGGCAACACCATGCCTTTAAACATCTGAAGTGCTTAAAATCTGACATTGCCCTTCTCCAAGAGACACATATACGTGAAAGAGATTTCTTTAGAATGAAAAAATACTGGGTAGTGGAAGTATTGGGCTCAGCCTCAGATGAATAAATCTGTAGCTTTTAAAATAAAATCTCAACAATCAGACACTAAAGGCAGTCTCATACATACTCTTTTAGATACACAGCTGGAGAACTGAACATATATAATATATATGGACCAAACAGAGATAACAGACGTTTTTTTATATCCTTACAAACTCAAACAGCCTTAGATGGTGCCTTATTCAAAATTGTGGCAGGAGACTTTAACACGATACTATCACCCACTGAAGACAGGAAATGCTCAAGAACCTCTACACCGATGGTTAGAACTTCGGATAAAATACTACAATCCTTCACTTCTGACCTACAGCTAGTAGATGCCTGGCGATCTTTCAATCCAGATGGGCGGGAATACACACATTATTCACATGCTCATGGGTCTTGGTCCAGAATTGAGTATGTCTTAATGTGGGTCTCGCTGCTGCCTCGCATTTCTAACCCTGTTATAGAACAATTACTAATCTCAGATCACGCATCGGTTTGCTTAGACATAGCAGACATTCATGTTCGTTGCTCTGACTACCAGTGGCGGTTTATCATTAGGGCAGTTCGGGCGGCCGCCCGGGGCCCAAGGCTCATGCCCGGTGTGGCGTCGCTAGCACCGGAGGGGGCCCCGGTGCTAGCGGCAGCCACATTCACACATCAATGAAAAGTTACTATAGTAACTGGGGCCTATGTAATAAACTACACGGGCCCCTGTTACTATAGTAACTGACAGTACTTACCCCTCCTCTTCCTGGAGCGCATCGGAGGTTCTGACGTCACAGCGCTCTGCGCAGCGCATAACGTCACGATGCTATGCGCCGCGCACAGCTTCCCAACAGTTGATGGAGTGAGGACCTGCGGCCGAAGAGGAGGTAAGTTTAATTTATTGTCTTGCTGATGGGTTGGGGTCAGACACCCGGGACCCCCGCCAATCAGCTGTTTTGAAGGGGTTGAAGCCGCTCGTACGAGCGCTACTGCCCCTTCATTCCGGTCACTTTGTCACACTGAATCGCCGACACGGACGTGTCAGCGATTCACAGTGTGAGCAAGTGAGGGAAATGAAGGGGAAGCAGCACTCGTACGAGCGGCTACAACCCCTTCAAAACAGCTGATTGGCGGGGGTCCCGGGTGTCTGACCCCAACCCATCAGCTATTAATGGCCTATCCTGAGGATAGGCCATCAATGTTTAGGGACTGGACAACCTTTAAAGCCTACCGTGTGTTAGGCTTAGATACAGGGCCCCAGCTTATACTGCATAAGAATACTGTCTGCTGCACCCTGTATCTAAGCCTACATTAGGCTTAGATACAGGGTCCAACAAACAGTATCACACATGCACATGGGCCCTGTATCTAGGGCCCTGTATCTAAGGCCCTGTTCACATCACCGCTGCCCTTCCGCTGATGTGTTCCGTCTGGTTAACCCCTCAACGTTAGCTTCCGTTTGCATCACCATTGATCTCAATGGTGATGGAAACTTTGCTAAAGATTTCCGTTTGGGGGGATATTCATTTGTATCTATAGGGGCTGTGTGTAACACTCTCTATGGGGGGGATGTGTGATATCTACAGGGGGCTGTGTGTGGCGCTATGTATAAGGGGGGGTGTAATATCCACAGGGGCTGTGTGTGGCACTATGTACAGGGGGCTGTGTGTGGCGCTATGTATGGGGGGGTAATATCCACAGGGGCTGTGTGTGGCACTATGTACAGGGGGTTGTATATTGCACTGTGTACAGGGGGATGTGTGTGGCGCTATCTATGGGGGGGGGGTGTAATATCTACAGGGGCTGTGTGTGGCACTATGTACAGGGGGGTGTTTGTATGTGGTGTTTTACAGTGTGTGGTATTATTATATTCAGGCGCGCAGTGTTTGGTGCTATTATATTTAGGGGTACAGTATGTGGCACCATGATAACTTTATTTTCATTTATAGGTGTGGAAATGTTGAAAAAGTGAGGAGTCGAAGACATCTGAGTGGCAAATTCTGCAGAAATCAGTCATGGCCGGGAGACGTCGTCATGAGCTCTGGACCGGATGGAGAAGAAAAGAGGAAGAAAACTACTAGAATCTGAGACGTCATCACATGTGAGTCACTAGATTTATAGAGAATCTGTCACCTCTCCTGACATTTTTATTATAGGAAATCCTTGTATTTCACAAAAAGTCTTTCTGCAGTCCAGGACTGATAGACAATTCCCCTTGTCAGGAGGATGTGTCCCTGCACAGTGTGATACTGTCAGTATGTAGGGACACAGCCCTGTGACAAGGGGAATCCATAACACCCATTTGTTAATGCTTGCCCAAAAATGTAGTGTTAAAAATAGTTACGGCGCGGCAGGGCGGCGGTGCGCAAGGGGGCTCAAGTTTGGGTAACAGCCCAGGGCCCATCGTCTACTTAATCCGCCACTGCTGACTACATATGGTGCTTCCCCTCATTTCTAGTAAAAGATGACACTTTTGTAGAGCTGTGGCTGGAATATGACTCCTTTAACAGGGGCCATAGTGACAATCCTTCCCTGTACTGGGAAAAAGCAACGGCTGTACTTAGAGTAAGGCTGATTGCACATGTTTCTAAGATCAAAAAAGTTGCTAAACAACATTATTAAGAAAGCAGCGCGGCCCTCAGGGATGCATATATTAAATATCTATTACAACCTTCGCCAGATGCTCTGTAAGAGTGGCAGACCTCCAGGGCTCAATTTTAGCTCTGGTTAGAACATAGAGAGCGTTTTCATCCCTCCATGTTCAAGGTAGAACTGTTCAGATATGGCAATAAATCTGGTAGGCTGCTTGCCAATTTGACTAGGGGATTTAGACCATACGTTCACGTAACCAAAATTAGGCATGATGCTGGTACAATACACACAAACCCGTCAAACATTATGCGTACCTTTGAACAATTCTATCACCATTTATATGATGACACTATTCAATTTAATGCAGACCTCGGTCGGCAATACCTACAATCTTTGCAACTGCCTTCCACATCTCCTTCACAACTAGACTTACTAAATACTGAAATAACTGAAGAGCTTACACAAACTATCCGAACACTCAAAAACAATAAGTCCCTGGGGCCAGACGGGTATTCAGCAGAATTCTACAAAGCCCTAGACCAACAAGTCTCCCCTGCTCTAGTGGCTTACTTTAATCCTATTATACATGGCGCGGCCATACTCCCTGCCGTGAATCTGGCATACATCAGAGTACTCCCCAAAACTGGCAAAGAACTACTATTACCCTCAAACTACCACCCAATGTCATTAGTCAATCAAGACTTAAAGCTAATTGCCAAAATCTTTGCCGATCATATTTCCCAGATACTCCCTAGTATATCCGACCCAAGTTGGTTTTGTGTGTGGCAGAGCAGCAGTTTTTAATATTAGGAGAGTTATGACAGTTCTAGATGCCTCAAAAAATCAACAACAACCATCAGGACCTTACCCTTTAGTAGCATTAGACGCGAAAAAGGCCTTTGATAATGTCCGATGGAAATGGTTGGATTTGGTGCTTGATAAATTTGAGCTAACAGGTAACTTTAGAACATACCTTTCAGCATTGTATAGCACACCCGAGCAGCAATATACTCCCCGTGATGCAGGTCCTCCTTATTCCCATTACAGAAGGGTACTAGGCAGGGGTGCCCCTGTCTCCACTATTATTCAACTTGGCTTTAGAACCTTTGATATATAATCTAGAGCAGACCCTCCTATTTCAAGGAATCCAGATAGGAAACCACATGGCACATACTGCCTTATTTGTAGATGACATCCTACTGTTTATGTCAGTTCCAGCTAGTCATGTAAAATCAGTATTCCAACATGTTAGTGAATTTGGAAAAATATCTGGATTCAAAATAAACCAGGAAAAATGTGAACTACTTAGTCTACATCCACTTAACCGTGCAGACCAACTAACTATAGACTCCGTGGCATTGAAAACAGCTCCCTCCCACATTACAGATGTATCCATCTTTATCTTGACTTTCAACGCATTAAATACACAGTGACAAGAAACTGTAACTAGACATTTTTAATGGCTTTTCAATGGCTTTTGTTGTGTGATATCACGTTGCAGCAAGTTATCAGAGTCAAGATAAAGATGGCTACATCCGTACATACTTGGGAGTGAAAATCGGAAAAACTCCTGACTCTATATATGGTCTTAATTATCCCCCCGTATTGCGCAAAATACAATTTGAACTTCAACGATGGGAATCCCTCCTGATTAACTTAATGGGAAGGGCGCATCTCATAAAAATGATGAACTTTTCTAAACTTCTATACCCGCTCCAAACTATACCGCTACTTCTGAAACACAGAAAGCAATAGCAAACAGGGTGTTTACTAAATTCCTCTGGGCTGGAAAAAGACCCAGAATATCGGTAGCCAAGTTGTCTCTGAGTGGGGGACAAGGGGGACTAAACATACCAAATATAAGAGGATACAACATAGCATGTCTGGGAAGACATATCCTAGATTGGATTCACTCCCCAAATTAATATTCCAACTATGTCCTGGAGTCTGCATTAGTGGAACCACACAATTTAATGACACTTTTACATGATACTTCTCTTCCACCAATCACAAAACATTCGATTACCATACGAGATACTATTGCAGTATGGAAGGAACTAAGAAGGTGTTTTAGTCTTTCCTTTCCGTTTTATAGATATCTACCCCTTTGGTATCATACTGATTTTCAGGCAGGATAACTCAAAAAGTTCTTTCAGATCTGGAAAAAAAAAAGGTTATAAAATCTGTAGCACACATATTACATGATTCTGAACCACATATAAAAATTATACCAGAACTAACACAGGATTATAATCTGCCGGTGAACCAGACCTTCCAGTATATGCAATTGAAATCCTTCTGTGACAAAAGATTACGTAATATCTCTAAAGAAATTACTATCAATGAGTTTGATAAGATAGTGGGTCATAGATCAGTTATAAAATAAATCTCTGATTTAGGCCTCATGCCCACAGAAGTGTGCATGAAGCCTTATACCTAGCAATTAGAGATAAATGTGGGTCATACAAACTACCAATCAGGTTTTCCTACTGGGAGAGAGTTTGTATATTGGAGGGCTCGTTGCTGCTGTATAAGCATGTTCCTAGTGAGAATTGGAGGCAATCGCACTTTCAACTGATACACGCAGCTATATATGCCTTTAATTTACCTGATTTGACAAATATTCCTGACAGATTGACAAATTGTCCGAAATGCCATCAAACCCGCACTGATTTATGATCCTGACAGATTGACAAATTGTCCGAAATGCCATCAAACCCGCACTGATTTATATCAATCTTACTGGAAAAGCATCCTTGTATATACCGGTACTTTGTGGAAAATCCCAATACAATTAGCACCTCTAGTGTTACTATTTCATTCTAGTGCTCCTACAATATCTCAATCTCAAGAAGGAGCTAAATTGCCCACCATGATACACATAATTCTATTGATAGCTAAAAGATGTATATTACGCTATTGGCTCTTACCTCAGATACCCTCATTAGCTGATGTGTCTGCCCAACTAAAATGATATCTATATGCTGACAAAATCGAAACCGAAAGACATAAACAAAAACAAGACATTTCTATAAAAAATGGAAACTATTTATTATTACTCATCTCACTCAATCTAAAATTTCCGAATTTATGACAAAATATATTCCACTTGGTACCATACTGAAAACCTAAAAGATTCTTTGGGGTCTTAAAGCAATCTGATTAAATAGACTATACATCTGTTAGAGCAGTGATCCCCACCCACTGGGCCGCGGACCAATATCGGGCCTTGGATCATTTGGTACCGGCCGTGGTATCAGGTATCCGCCCCGGTGGCCACAGACAATTCAAGGCAAAAACCGCACCAAATTATGCTGCAGTTTTTCGCCCGGAACGTCCGCTGCGGAAAACTGCTGAGCATTCAGTCGGCCTGCTAGCAGGCCAGCCTCCATGGATGACGTTTTATCCCAGGAAAGCGCAGCAGCCTGTGATTGGCTGCAGCGGCGGTCACATGGAATGAAGCTTCATCTCAGGAGGCCGGCCCTCTGACATCATCCAGGGCGGCCTACTGGGATGACGTTTCATCCCATGTGACTGCCGCTACAGCCTGTGATTGGCTGCAGCGGTCACACAGGATAAATCGTCATCCCAGGAGCCGGCCTGGAGGAAGAAACAGACATCTGAGTATGTACGGATGTAGCCGTTTTTATCTTGACTCTGATAACTTACTGCAGCGTGATATCACACAACAAAAGCCATTGAAAAAGATAAGGGATCTTGCCACTGTGTATTTAATCCCTTCCCGAAATATGACATACAGTTACGTCATAGCCAGGGAGGGGAAGCATGGAGCGGGCTCACGAAGTGAACCCGCTCCATACAATGCGGGTGTCGACTGTATGTTACAGCCGGCATTTCAGAGTAACGAGCAGCATCGCGCTTGAGCGCGATCCCGCTCGTTTAACTCGTTAAATGCTGCGGTCAATAGCGACAGCAGCATTTGAATCGTTAGAAAGAGGGGGGGGGTGACCCCCTCTAACAGCTCATCGCGCCCCCCGCAACGCAATCGCAGGGGGGCGATGGTTGCTATGGCTGCCTGGTGGCCTAATGAAGGCCCCCAGGTCCGCCATCTTTGTACACCTATTAAGCATTAGTAATATATTAGTATTGCAGCATATCGTGCAAGCGATCGTTAAATGGTTGAAGTCCCCTAGGGGGCCTAATAATAAAAAAAAAAGTAAAAATGAGTTCAATAAAGTTGTTTTTTTTTGTGTGAAAAAAAATAAAAAAATATTAAAAGTTCAAAAACCTTCCTATTCCCATTTCCCCCCTAGAGCATAGTAAAAAAAATAAGCAAACATAATTGGTATCGCCGCGTCCGTAAAAGTCTGAACTATTACAATATATCATTATTTAACCTGCACGGTGAACGCCGTAAAAAAAAAAAAATCTAAACGCCAATATCTCTCTTTTTTGGTCACCTAATCTCCCACAAAAAAATGAAATAAAAAGTGATCAAACCATTGCATGTACAATAAAATGGTATTATTAAAAACTACAGCTTATTCCGCAAAAAATAAGCCCTTATACCACTTAATCGACGGAAAAATAAAAAAGTTATGGCTCTCGGAATTTGGCGACAAAATACATTTTCTTTTTTACACTTAGGTTTTTACTTGTAAAAGTAGTAAAATATAGAAAAAACTATATATATTTGGTATTGCCGTAATCGTATTTACCCACAGAATAAGGTTAACATGTTGTTTTAATTGCACAGTGAATTCCGTAAAAACGGCGCACAAAAAACCATGGTGGAATCGCTGTTTTTTTTTATTTTCTACCCTACAAATAATTTTTTTACTGTTTCCTAGTACATTATATGGCAAAATAAATGGTGCTACAAAAAACTACAACTCGTCCCGCAAAAATCAAGCCCTCATGGTACTATATCGACGGGAAAAAAAAGACGTTATGTCTTTTGGAAGGTGGGGAGGAAAAAACGAAAATTAAAATCTGAAAGTTGTTTATGACGGGAAGGGGTTAATGCGTTAAAAAGTCAAGATAAAGACGGCTACATTTGTACAAGATTTTTTTTTTCCTGAGTTGCGTGTTTTGCCGTAGAATCGCTGCAAATCCGCTGGAATATACGCAACAACTGCTATTTGCTGTGGGTTTTTCCTCCCCATTGAATTCAACGGGGAAAACCCGCAACAAATAAGCAGCGTTTACGCAAATACATTTGACATGCTGCGGTTTTTCCGCTCACTATTTGTGCAGCGTGTGGATGAGATTTGCGTTAGGGACCCACCTTATAGAGGGCGTCTTGTCGTGGCAGATGGGCTCACACAATTTGATCAAAATGTGCGATAAGAACTTCACTATTGTAAGTAGATTCAGCAGTAATGCATATTTATTTATATTTAGTGGTTTAGGTGGCATTGGTGTTCGCAGAGTGCTGTTGTCACTTTCTTGTGTGCTGTATCTAATCTATCTATCTATCTATCTATCTATCTATCTATCTATCTATCTATCTATCTATCTATCTATCTATCTATCTATCTATCTATCTATCTATCTATCTATCTATCTATCTATCTATCTATCTCATATCTATCTATCTATCTATCTATCTATCTATCTATCTATCTATCTATCTATCTATCTATCTATCTATCTATCTATCTATCTATCTATCTATCTATCTATCTATCTATCTATCTATCTATCTATCTCATGTCTATCTATCTATCTATCTATCTATCTATCTATCTATCTATCTATCTATCTATCTATCTATCTATCTATCTATCTATCTATCTATCTATCTATCTATCTATCTATCTATCTATCTATCTATCTATCATCTATTTTCTATAAAACCAGCAGTACAAACTATAGGAATAAATATTTTAAGTAACACAACATGTAACTATGAATCAGAGTTATGAGAATGTGCTTTTCCCTAGTTTAAGTAAATTGATTTACCTTTAGAAGATGTATATATTTGTCACAGTGGAAAAATGAGCAGCCCTGTAACTAAGTTATATTGCCATTTGCCATTATACTGTCATTTCTTAATTTGCCGGTATTTGTTTTTAGCTTACTTTGCATAGAGTAATAAATGACATGACACCTACAGTGTGAAGATGCAGTAGTTTTATTGCATACTGTATGTCCAACTTGTATAATTCATGTGCAGGCTGGTAGATATATATAATATTTTGGAAAGGTATCATTATAATTGAGAAGAGTCTCTAAGGTGAATGAGTCAAAGGTAATTTGCATACTGAAGGAGCTAGGAAAAGAATACATTGGAATTGGAAAAGTATTGCTGCAGCTTCTACGTTAATTTAAACTTACTGTCTTTGCTCTACAGAGCAGAGCTTGATTTCAGACAACCTTATAATAGAAATCTCAAATATCTCTAGCCTGGTAAACTTCTGGGAAAAACTAAGATTTAAGTCACACCAGATCTAAAGAGCCATTCTATAAGGCCCCATGCACACGACCGTGTCTTTAATCAGGGTCCGTGATTACGCGCACTGACAGCCGCATGCATTTGCAGGCCGTGCTCCCATATGAAGAATGGGAGCACGGTCTGTAAAAAGCAAAAAAATAGGACATGTCCTATCTTTTGCAGAGCCTTTCTATGGCACGGACACCTTCCTGTAAATATACGGGAAGGTGTCAGTGAGCAATAGAAGTGAATGTGACCATAATCGCAGTCTGTAATTACAGTCCGTTATTATGGACGAATTCTACGGTCATGTGCATGGGGCCTAAGATAGTTTCTTGTAAAAATAAAATAGAATGTCTCTCCAGAGGAGTTTAATAAGTATATATAAGTAAGCGGACCCTTTGGAATTACCTGAATTTCAGCATTGATTAACAATTTAATGTGATTGATTTTTATCTATGTCACAATCTAACAAAACCAATAACACACAAACAGTTGTACTGCTCATGTATTTTATTGAGCACATTGAGTAAACATTCACAGTGCGCGGAGGAGAAAACATCATGGTTTTGGGCTGCTTTGCTGCCTCAGGGCCTTGAGGACTTGGGATCATTAAAGAAATAATGAATTCAAAAGTGTATCAAAACATTTTACAGGAGAATGTAACGGCATCAGTCCATGACCTCAAGCTGAAGAGACGTTGGGTGATGCAACAAGACAATGACCCAAAGCACACAGGTAAATCAACTACAGAATGGTTGAAAGAAAAGATTTGTGTTTTGGAATGGCCATATCAGAGACCTGACTTTAACCCTATGTGGCATGATTTAGGATTAACCCCTTCCCGACATGCGCCGTACATGTACGGCGCTGTCGGGAGGTGCTTCCCGCAAAGTGCCGTACATGTACGGCGCAGTGATTGTGCGGGCTCAGAAGCAGAGCCGGCACCATCACCGCGGGGTGACAGCTGTATTATACAGCTGGCACCCTCCTGTAACTGCCAGGACCGGAGCTATTCTCCGATCCGGCAGATTAACCCCTCAGATGCTGCGCTCAATAGATCGGCAACCCAGTGATGCAATCGCTGGGTTGCTGTGGCAATCGGACACCAGAAAATGGCGTCCGAGTCTGCCGTGTACGGGAGCCCATGAGTACCCGCCTTCGGCGTGTCCTCATAGGCTTGCTGTCAGTGAATAACTGACAGCGCTAATACACTGCACTTCGTATGTAGTGCAGTGTATTAGAGTAGCGATCGGGGCATCAGGCCCTCATGTCCCCTAGTGGGACAAGTCAGAAAAGTAAAAAAAAGTTAATAAAAATGTGGTAAAACAATAAAAACACACACATTTCAAATAAAAATAAAGCTAAACTGACTTTTTTCCCATAGTAAGTCTTTTATTATGGGAAAAACCGTAAAAATTAAAAAAACTATACATATTTGGTATCGCCGCGTCCGTAACGACCCAAACTACAAAACTATTATGTAATTTATCCCGCACGGTGAACGCCGTAAAAAAAAAACATGAAAAACAATGCCAGAATCTTTGTTTTTAGGTCACATCTCCTTCCAAAAAATGCTATAAAAAGTGATCAAAAAGTCACATTTACTCCAAAATAGTACTAATAAAAACTACAATCCGTCCCGGAAAAAATAATCCCTGACACCGTTTCGTGCACGCAAAAATAAAAAAGTTATGGGTCTTAGAATATGGCGACACAGAAAACAAATGATTTTATAAAAAAAGTGATTTTGTTGTGCAAAAGCCGCAATACGTAAAAAAAACGATACATAATTGGTATCACCGCGTACGTAACGACCCAAACTACAAAACTATTATGTAATTTATCCTGCACGGTGAACGCCGTAAAACAAAAACATGAAAAACAACGCCAGAATCTTTGTTTTTAGGTCACATCTCCTTCCAAAAAATGCTATAAAAAGTGATCAAAAAGTCACATTTACTCCAAAATAGTACTAATAAAAACTACAATCCGTCCCGCAAAAAATAATCCCCGACACCGTTTAGTGCACGCAAAAATAAAAAAGTTATGGGTCTTAGAATGGCGACACAGAAAACAAATGATTTTATAAAAAGTGATTTTATTGTGCAAAAGCCGCAATACATAAAAAAACTATATAAATTTGGTATCGCCGTAATCGTATCGACCCGCAGAATAAAGCTAATATGTAATTTAGGGCGCACTGTGGATGCCGATAAAAAAACCAATAAAAAACGATTCCAGAATTGCTTGTTTTTGGTAATTTCCTTTACCAAAAAATGAAAAGTCGTATGTGTTCTAAAATGATACCAATAAAATCTACAGCCCGTCTCGCAAAAACAAGCCCGCACACCGCTCAATCAACTGAAAAATAAAAAAGTTACGGCACTAGTAATGCGGTGATGAAAAAACATCTCAATGCGCAGGCCGGAGGGGAACATTCCTTCAGTTTCAGGGCCCTAGTATTTAGGAACTAGGAAAGGGAAGGGACATTGCACATCCGCTGGAAGCGAGGGTGCCCGTATTATACCAGCGCAAAACTTTCCCAGTAATATTTCCCAAACTACGAAGGAGAAAAAGTCCCCAAAAGGTGCAGAGCGTTACAGAAGGGGGATAAGAAAGAAAACCGTTTATCAGTGTGACACCGGCCTGTGCATAACAGATCGCTTCACAGCGTAACACACACCTATGGATAATTGTATTATTTACCCATTATTATACCCTCTTATTATGCCCTGATGTACTCCGCACAGATTACATATGCCACCACATTATAAACTGAAATACCAGCAAAACCCCAAACAGAACTGTTACCAAGCAAAATCCATGCTCAAAATGGCGGTCTATTCCTTCTTAGCCCTACAGTGTGCCCAAACAGCAATTTATGTCCACAAGTAAGGCATTACCATACCTGGGAGAACCCGCTAAACAATTTATGTGGTAAGATTCTCTAGGGGCACAACATCTTGTGCGGTGAATGGGCAGATCAGTGGAAAAATTGCAATTTTCACTTTGCACCATCCACTGCGTATTCATTTCTGAAAAACACCTGTGATGTCTAAATTCTCACTACACCCCTTGATAAATGCCTTTAGGGGTGTAGTTTCTAAAACGGGGTCACTTTTGTTTGGTACATCAGGGGTTTTGCAAATGCAACATGCTGTCTGCAAACCATTCCAGCAAAATCTACGCTCCAAAAGATAAGTACCGCTCCTTTTCTTCTGAATGCTCCCATATACGTAATCAGCTGATTATAACCACATATGGGGTGTTACCGTACTCGGGAGAAATTACTTTACAAATGTTGGGGTGCTTTTTCTTCTCTATTCCTTGTAAAAATGAAAAATGTTGATCTAAAACTACATCTTGTTGGAAAAAAAAAATATTTTTCATTTTCATAGCTTAATTCTAATTAATTCAGCAAAAAACCTTTGGGATCAAAATTTTCACTATACCCCTAGATGATTCCTCAGGGGGTGCAGTTTCCCAAATGGAGTCACTTTTGGGGTGTTTCCACTGTACTAGTACTACAGGGGCTCAGCAAATGTGACATGGCGCCCAGACACTATCCAAAATCCAAATGGTGCTAGTTCCATTCTGAGCCCTACCGTGTGTCCAAACAGCCGTTTATGACCACATGTGGGGTATTGTTTTAGTCGGGAGAAGTTGCTTTACTAATTTTGTGGTGCTTTTTCTCCTTCAGTCCTTGTGGAAATGAAAAAAAAATACCTAAACCTACATTTTATTTGAAAAAATGTAGATTTTCATTTTTACGGCCTACTTCCAATAAGTTCTGTAAAACACCTGTGGGGTCAAACTGCTCACTTTACTCCTAGATAATTTCCTCATAGGGTGTAGTTTCCAAAATGGGGTCACTTGTTGGGGGTTTCCACTGTTTTGTCCCCTCAGGAGCTTTGCAAATGCGACATGGCCTCCGCAAACCATTTCTGCTAAATTTGAGTTCCAAAAGCCAAATGGCGCTCTTTCCCTTCTCAGCCTCGCCGTGTCTCCAAACAGCCGTTTATTACTACATGTGGGGTATTGTTTTACTCGGGAGAAATTTCTTTACAAATTTTATAGTGCTTTTTCTCCTTCAGTCCTTGTGGAAATGAAAAAAAATTAGCTAAACCTACATTTTATTTGAAAAAATGTAGATTTTCATTTTCACAGCCTAATTCCAAAAATTTCTGCAAAAAACCTGTGGGGTCAAAATGCTCACTATACCCCTAGATAATTTCCTCAAGGGGTATAGTTTCCAAAATGGGGTCACTTGTTGGGGGTTTCCACTGTTTTGTCCCCTAGGGGGCTTTGCAAATGCGACATGGCCTCCGCAAACCATTCCTGCTAAATTTGAGCTCCAAGAGCCAAATGGCACTCTTTCCATTCTAAGGGCATGACCACACGTGGCGGATTTCCTCCGCAACTGTCCGCATCAATGCCGCACAGAATCTGCGTTGCAGATTCTGCTGCGGATCTGCACAAAATGTGCAGAAAATTGATGCGGACTAGCTGCTGCGGACTGCGGGAAAAGTGCTTCCCTTCTTCCTATCAGTGCAGGATAGAGAGAAGGGACAGCACTATCCCTAGTGAAAGTAAACAAATTTAATACTTACCGGCCGTTGTCTTGGTGACGCGTCCCTCTTTCGGCATCCAGCCCGACCTCCCTGGATGACGCGCCAGTCCATGTGACCGCTGCAGCCTGTGCTTGGCCTGTGATTGGCTGCAGCCGTCACTTAGACTGAAACGTCATCCTGGGAGGCCGGACTGGAGACAGAAGCAGGGAGTTCTCGGTAAGTATGAACTTCAATTTTTTTACAGGTTGCTGTATATTGGGATCGGTAGTCACTGTCCCGGGTGCAGAAACAGTTACTGCCGATCGCTTAACTCTTTCAGCACCCTGGACAGTGACTATTTACAGACGTCTCCTAGTCATTACGGGAGCCCCATTGACTTCCTCAGTCTGGCTGTAGACCTAGAAATACATAGGTCCAGCCAGAATGAAGAAATGTCAAGTTAAAAAAGCAAGACGCATCCGCAGCACACATAACATGTGCATGACAGCTGCGGACTTCATTGCGAAAATTAGAATCTCCATTGAAGTCAATGGAGAAATTCCGCCATGAGTCCGCCACTGCTCCGCAACAGACAGAGCATGCTGCGGACACCAAATTCCGCTCCGCAGCCTATGCTCCGGAGCGGAATTTTACGCATCGTCTAAACGAACACTGCTAAATTAAAGTGAAAGTCAATGGACAAACGGCTCCGCTGCGGATTAACGCTGCGGAGTGTCCGCAGCGGAATTTAAGTGAAATTCCGCCACGTGTGAACCCAGCCTAAGCCCTGCTGTGTGTTCAAATAACCGTTTATTACCACATGTGGGGTATTGTTTTACTCGGGAGAAATTGCTCTACAAATGTTGTGGTGCTTTTTCTACTTTAGTTCTTTTGGAAATGAAAAAAAATTAGCTAAACCTACATTTTATTTGAAAAAATTTAGATTTTCATTTTCATGGCCTAGTTCCAAAAATTTTTGCAAAAAAACTGGCCTGTCAAAATGCTTGCTACACCCCTAGATAAATTCCTCGAGGGGTGTAGTTTCCCAAATGGGGTCACTTTTGGGGGGTTTCCACTGTTTTAGTTCCACAAGGCCTGTTCAAAGCTGACATGGTGCCTAAAATATATTCTAATAAAAAGGAGACCCAAAATCCACCAGGTGCTCCTTTGCTTCTGAGGCCGGTGCTTCAGTCCAGTAGCACACTAGAGCCACATGTGGGATATTTCCTAAAACTGCAGAACCTGGGCAATAAATATTGAGTTGCATTTCTTGGGTAAAACATTCTGTGGTACAAAAAAAATGGATTCAAAATGAATTTCTGGAAAAAAATAATGAACTTTGTAAATGTCACCTCTACATTGCCTTAATTCCTGTGCAATGTCTAAAGGGTTAAGAAACTTTCTAAATGCTGTTTTGAATACTTTGAGGGGTGCAGTTTTTAAAATGGGTTGACTTATTGGGGGTTTCTAATATCTAAGGACCTCAAAGCCACTTCACAACTGAACTGGCCCCTGTAAAAATAGCATTTTGAAATTTTCTTGAAAATGTGAGAAATTGCTGCTAAAGTTCTAAGCCTTGTAACGTCCTAGAAAAATAAAATGATGTTCAAAAAACGATGCCAATCTAAAGTAGACATATGGGGGATGTTAGTTAGCTACATTTTTGTGTGGTATAACTGCCTGTCTTACAAGCAGATACATTTAAATTGAGAAAAATGCAAATTTTTGCAATTTTTCGCAAAATTTTGGTGTTTTTCACAATTAAATACTGAATGTATCGGGCAAATTTTGCCAGTAACATAAAGTCCAATGTGTCACGAGAAAACAATCTCAGAATCACTTGGATAGGTAAAAGCATTCCAGAGTTATTACCATATAAAGTGAAACATGTCAGATTTGAAAAATGAGGCTCTGTCAGGAAGGTCAAAAGCGGCCAAAGAGGGAAGGGGTTAACACTACGCAACTAACGTTGTATTGATAATAATAGATATACGTTCCCTTGTGTTCAAAATGAGTATCACTGCCTATATGAACGATTAAAATTGAATTTTATTGTAGACATCAACGACTAAAAATGGGCTAAATAGCCAACAAAACTATTAGAGGCGTAAGCACGGCGACCAGTCGGGTCACCTGCACGAGGCGAGCCCCCGGATGCACAGTGAGGCCATGGGTGAGAGTAGAAAAAGCATCCCCATTGTATCAGGGGTTGATAATATGACCCAAAATGCTGGTCTCTATATTGATCAAATTCTAAATCCTCTTGTATTGGCTCTCCCATCTTACGTCAGGGACACGATGGATGCACTTAGAAGACTTGAGGGCATTAGGTGTGACACCGGTGATCACCTGGCCTCCCTAGATGTTGAGGTCCTCTACAGCTCTATACCCCATACCTTTGGATGTAGGGCTGTAGGGGAGTTCCTCAATGAAAGGGGACTACATTATCAGGCTCACAACGAGTTTGTGCTCAGCCTACTCAGATTTGTCCTTGAACACAACTTCTTCCGGTATGATGGTAACTACTATCACCAGCTCAGGTGGGTTGCGATGGGTTGTCCCTGCGCCTCCTCATATGCCAATTTATACCTGGGCTGGTGGGAGAGGAAGGTTGTGTTCAATGAGGACATGGATAAATGGACATCATTGATTCTCCTGTGGCTAAGATTCATTGACGATGTCTTGATTCTCTGGACGGGAACCAGGAAACAGTTCAATGAATTTGTGGCCATTCTTAATGTCAATGAGATGGGGCTCTTTTTCACCTCTGAAATCCATGACAGCAAAATGACGTTCCTCGACATCAACATCTTCAAGACTGAACAAGGATGCATTCAAACTAGCATCTACAGGAAGGACACAGCGACCAATAGTCTTCTCAGATGGGAGAGCTGGCACCCCGGACCATTAAAATGGGGGATACCCAATGGACAGTACCTGAGGGTACGTAGGAATTGTTCCACCATCACAGACTTTGGAATAGCTGCAACAGATTTACAAAACAGATTCCTTCGGAGAGGCTATCCTCGCGAAGTCTTGAGATCATCATACCACATGGCATTAAGGGGACTTTCAGATGCGGATCTTGCAAGGCTTGTGACTCCATACTATGCCGCAATAATTTTCGTAGTCACACTACATGGAGGACTTTTGACAATAGGTCTTTCATTAATTGTAAAACAAAAGGAATTGTCTATCTTATTTCATGTGTTTGTGGGCTGCAATACATTGGCAAGTCTTCCAGAGAGTTCAGGAGAAGGATTAGGGACCACATAGGTGATATCCGCAGAAATGAGGATACTCCGGTGGCAAGGCATGTTTGGGAGTGCCATGCTGGTAACACGAATGTCATCAAATTGCAGGGGATTGAACATATACGACCATCAGCTAGGTGGGGGGGGGATCTGGACAAGAGAAGTCTGCAAAAAGAGGCTCAATAGATTTTTCGCATGCAGAATGTGAAACCTGCGGGCCTCAATGAACAGTTATCCTTTAATTGTTTCTTATAATCCGACCCGCATCAGATTATTCCTCCTGGTGTGTTTCATTAAGGCACCTACATTCCTTATATACAGTACATGTGTATACTTAGTCCCCCTGACCATCTATATATTCCGGTTGTCTGCCACTTTATCTTCATCATCCTACCCCCGATGTTTAGCGGAGCAGCCTTGTAGTAGCTGTGTGCTACATTTTTTCATATTCATTTCAATACAATGATCTAGTTCCTCTTAATGCTTAAGCGTCTTTCTCATTCTATTTATTGCCAGCAACTGTCCAGCAGTTCTCTACATGGCCGCCTAATGATCCCTGGTTACTAGGGCCGCATTTTCTCCTCTCACCCGCGGCCTCACTGTGCATCCGGGGGCTCGCCTCGTGCAGGTGACGTCACTGGCGTGTGCTTGCATGGGATTGGCCAGCCGGGCGCCGTGTCCTCGTATAGTGGGAGGGACTACTACTATATATGGCCGGCGTTCACTCCACTCGTGTTCGACCAGCTGACCAGTGTCATGCACGAGCCGGGTGAATGTTAAAGCACGCAACTGGTGCTAACCGGCCTCTTGGTGTTCTGAACTAATAAAACTTATAAACATTGTGACCCCTGATGATGCACCCTGCTAACAAGGGGTGCTGAAACGCGTTGGGACACAGTTCTAGTGGCATGGATGACCAGGTGTTTATATTATAATTTGAAGGAGTAGAATTCTTCAGGCATTTGGAGGTGTATACAGATAAATACAATATCCATTTGCACCCCACGACTGGTCACTGTGCTTACGCCTCTAATAGTTTCGTTGGCTATTTAGCCCATTTTTAGTCATTGATGTCTACAATAAAATTCAATTTTAATCGTTCATATAGGCAGTGATACTCTCTATGTGGCATGATATGGCATGACCTGTAGACGGCTGTGCACACAAGACATCCTGGAAATTTTGAGGAATTGAAACACATTTGGAGTGGGGAATGGTGCAAATTTCCTCCTCAACATTGGGCAAAACTTATTTTCAGCTACAGGAAATGTTTTGTGGAGGTGATTACTGCTAAAGGGGATCTATAGGTTATTAAATTCAAGGGTTCACTTACTTTTTCTCCATACATTATGAATGTTTACTCAATGTGCCAAATAAAAGACACGAACAGTACAACTGTGTGTTATTAGTTTAGTTAGATTGTGTTTGTCTATAATATATATATTATATAGATTTCCAGCCTTGTCATAAAAACTAATTAAAATAACACTTTATGGATTTAACACTTCTATTTTCCAGTGTCGAGCCACACTGTATTTTCTGCTTTAAATTTAGAGTCACTGAATTATTTGGGGCCCATTTGAGGTTAAAAATCTACTATAAAACTTAAATCACATCAACCTTTCAGTAAGGGAATATTTCACCCCTATAAGCTCATTTAAATCTTTCATTAGCACAACAGTTCAGTGATGAAATGGCCTTAAAGAGGCTCTGTCACCAGATTTTGCAACCCCTATCTGCTATTGCAGCAGATAGGCGCTGCAATGTAGATTACAGTAAAGTTTTTATTTTTAAAAAACGAGCATTTTTGGCCAAGTTATGACCATTTTTGTAGTTATGCAAATGAGGCGTGCAAAAGTCCAAGTGGGTGTGTTTAAAAGTAAAAGTCCAAGTGGGCGTGCATTATGTGCGTACATCGGGGCGTTTTTAATACTTTTACTAGCTGGGCGCTCTGATGAGAAGTATCATCCACTTCTCTTCAGAACGCCCAGCTTCTGGCAGTGCAGACACAGCGTGTTCTCGAGAGATCACGCTGTGACGTCACTCACAGGTCCTGCATCGTGTCAGACGAGCGAGGACATCGACACCAGAGGCTACAGTTGATTCTGCAGCAGCATCAGCGTTTGCAGGTAAGTAGCTACATCGACTTACCTGCTAACGCCGATGCTGCTGCAGAATCAACTGAAGCCTCTGGTGCCGGTGTCCTCGCTCGTCTGACACGATGCAGGACCTGTGAGTGACGTCACAGCGTGATCTCTCGAGAACACGCTGTGTGTCTGCACTGCCAGAAGCTGGGCGTTCTGAAGAGAAGTGGATGATACTTCTCATCATAGCGCCCAGCTAGTAAAAGTATTAAAAACGCCCCGATGTACGCACACAATACACGCCCACTTGGACTTTTACTTTTAAACACACCCACTTGGACTTTTGCACGCCTCATTTGCATAACTACAAAAATGGTCATAACTTGGCCAAAAATGCTCGTTTTTTAAAAATAAAAACGTTACTGTAATCTACATTGCAGCGTCTATCTGCTGCAATAGCAGATAGGGGTTGCAAAATCTGGTGACAGAGCCTCTTTAAGTGGGTTGTCTGACGAAGAGAAAAACTATTTATTACTTTGCCTTTTTGAAATAAAGAAATATTCTCATATACTTTATTTTACAAATGTGAATGGACTGCGGGTTTTTAGTCCCCGTCGCCTAGACCCATGAGTTCCGAGCTGCCGTTGTTGCTGTGACGCACCGACGCAGGCTCTGTGGGTAGAAGCTCCCCCCTCCTCTCTGTGTGCCGACGATGTGGATGAATTAGTTTCTCAACTAAGCTATCTCCCTTCTCGCTCTTTGATTCAGCCATGATGGTGGCTTAGATGATGAATTGAGCCAGGCAGCCAAGCCCTTTATCCACGTTATTGGCATAGCAAGAACGAGATCTCAGAACTTCCAGGTCCACGTGACCGGAACTGAAAACCTGCAATCCGTGAAGGTTTGAAAAACAAAGTATATTAGAAAGATTCTTTATTTCGCAAAAAGAAAGTAATAAATATTTTTTCTTTTTGTCGGCAACCCTTTTAAATCCAATAAACATTTGCATTGATGTTTTTACTGTGTCTGGTTTCCATCTAAGTTTCAAGCAACTAAGGCTAGATGCTCACCGCATTACGGGATAATGTTCAGATGTACAGTTTGAAATGGCCCCACCGAGTGTTGTTCCTAGATGTATGCACTTATAGGCATACAGTATACAGTGTGTACAGTCTTTTAAACATGTATATGTGATTGTAGGTATAATATGTTTTTTTATGTGCAAATTCCACAGTGTTTGGCAATTTTCAATATGTTAATTGCAGTTTTGTCTGGGATTTTCATATTTGACATTAAAGTACTATTCTATTTATTCAGTTGTAATGAAAAGTGCAGTCAACTCAGCTTTTCAATACAGTTGGAGTTTCAAGATCCCGATGTATGCCAACCAAATAAATTCCAAAATTACACACTCAACGTGCACCACAGAGTCTTACCTCTGTGGTGCACATTGAGTGTGTAATTTTAGCCTAACTGTTCGGTCAGCTGACATTCTACCTTTAAAATTAACTAATTACAAACGATCTAACTAACTAACTAACTAACTAACTAACTAACTAACTAACTAACTAACTAACTAACTAACTAAACCCAGCATTGTCAACATCTAGATGTCCAGATGTAACAACCTTGATTATCTGAATTTCCAGACCATTAGATGTTATTAATATATTATACATTTAACCAGTTCAGGAACTCAGTATCCACAAGGGCTCTGTTAAAACAAATAGCAAAATATTAGGGCCATTCTTATGATCCAGGGTGATCGTGGGTTAATTAGTGCTAATTCCCACGTGCGTGCGCTAGCCCTTTAAGACCGGGCACTTGCATGGGCGCGCACCCTACGGGACACAGCGGACCAGAGCGGAAGTGAGCGCTGGCGTCTCCTGGGGAGGAGATGCGGACCAGCGCTCACAGATCCATGGCCGTGGCCACCGGGGGTGAGTAATCCAGATGGTCCGCAGCCACAGATGCTACAGCCTGATTTTAATCTTTTGACTGCAGCCAAACCTAGATCATCATATAAAAGTATTTTCCAATAGTACAGTTTATGGGCTTGTCCACACGTAGCAGAATTGCTTCATTTTTTAGGTGTGGAATTGCAGACGGAAAATACGCAGCAGAATATAGTAGCAGCAAAGTGGGTGAAATCGAACAAATGTCATCAACATGCTGCATAAACTTTCCGACCAGAAATTCACCTGCGGTGCGTATTTTTCATACCGCAGCATGACTATTCCTGCTGCGGAAAGTGGACTGAATTGCTGCGTTTTTCAGAGGAGACGTCCCCATCTCCCAGCATTGCAAAAAACGCAGCAAAATCCACACCCGTAAAAAATGCATGAAATGATGCAGTTTTTCTGCAGCGGAATTTCTGCTAGTTTCTGTGGAATTGCTGCAGAAATTTTCTGCAGCAATTCCGTTACGTGTGGGCAAGCCCTATGACATGTCAATCAGACCTGTCACAAGGGTCACATTTGTCAGGGTCTAGAATGCTCAATGGTGTTGATAACAATTTTTCACTTCTTATTAAAGAGATGACAGTGACTGGGCGGCAACATCTTCAATAGGTGTTATGGACGCCAGGGAGTTAGGATATTTTATGTTTACTCCCAGTGTTAGGAGGGTTTCTTCCACAATAGCAACTGGATCACCAATTATCCTCATAATGAAGGGACCGCAGCACTAGTTAAGTTCTGCTGCTCCTTCCCTTCACATATTTACCCTGCATGGCAATTGGCCAGGAGTAGTGGGAATCCCAGATATCAGTCCCCCATGGATCAGAATATTATGACATATCCTAGTAATATTCCATACTACTTTTAGATGAGAATACCCCTTAAATGGTGAGACCACTATCAATGTGTGACTACCCTACCATTTTTGTAACTGTAACTGATACGAATGGTCCATTCTTGATATTTATTTATTTATTATCATATTGTTGTGTAACATATGGTAAGACTTATAATGGTCATGTTGCTTCTAAGCATATGTTATAGAATAAAACTTATATAATATTCAAAGAGGTTCCTGTCATAATATCATATGAACAACCCCTTTGTTATAATATGTTGTATGCTTTGGTATCCATAACCTATACTTATAAAATGCATTTGCCACAGTATCATGGCAGCAATAGGAAACCAATTACCTAATTTGTGTAAGGCTCCATACAGAAAAGCTTATTTTCACAGTAATCAGTTTGCTTTAACTATATCTTTTAACATTCCTTTCTTTATGAATGCTGTGATGATTGTTTATTTTTTTTATTACTTTTAGCAAAACAAGAATTATAAAAAGGAAGGAAAAAACTATTTGCATGGTCTGATTGCCAGAGCATTTTAGCATTATTGCGAGGCTCCTGGGATGCTTCACTACAGCAAACCTACAAGGTAATATGGAAATATGTTTTCAAGATATTTCTCTGTGGAGTCTTTGTTCAAACATCTGTTCTTTTGTCCATTTCTATGACATGTTCTCCTGTATCTCAGAAAAGCAAAGAAATCAATGTTGACAGAATAACAGTTTGTTTGTATCGTTTTAGTGTTCAACAATTCCACAAAAATAAATGTAATTTAAACATACATAATACTAGGATTTACTATACTGTTAAATTGCATTATCGTTCATTATATTGATATAATAGCATAATTCACAGGTATGTAATTATATATATTTTAGGACAAACTATTTTGTTATGGATATAACATTAAGGCTGGGTTCACACGACCTATGTTCAGGCGTAAACGAGGCGTATAATGCCTCGATTTACGCCTGAAAATAGGGCTACAATACGTCGGCAAACATCTGCCCATTCATTTGAATGGGTTTGCCGACGTATTGTGCAGACGACCTGTAATTTACGCGTCGTCGTTTGACAGCTGTCAAACGACGACGTGTAAATTGACTGCCTCGGCAAAGAAGTGCAGGGCACTTCTTTGCAACGTAATTTGAGCCGTTCTTCATTGAACTCAATGAAGAGCAGCTCAAGATTTACGAGCGTCACAGACGCCTCGCAAAATACGAGGAGGAGCTTTTACGGCTGAAACGAGGCAGCTGTTTTCCCCTGAAAACAGTCTGTCATTTCAGCCGTAAAAGCCTCTCATCGTGTGCACATACCCTCACAGAATTTACTGCATTAGCATTACAAACAAATCACAGAAAATGGGATCAAAATTACTTAATAGCCCAGAAAAAGGCCAAACTTACTGATCCAAGGGCAGGTTAAAATACCAGTTCCCAGCAGGATGCAGACAAGCCACAATGTTACATAATGGAAGTCTCACTGGTGCAAAATACTGATATACTTCCACCCGTACACTTATCATTCAGGAGGGGTGGTAATCCCGTTTTCTGTGATTTGTTTGTAAAGTTTCGGATTTTAGGAAACTGTTGGGATTTGTTCCTCGCAAAATGCCAAAATGGCGGCCACCATTTTACAGATCAGAAGAAGAAAGATAAAAGGGATCCAATGACCTTCGGTGGTGGCCTGGTCGGCTTCCCCATAGTGCCTTGCTGGCAGCGCTCTCTCTAGCACAGCCAATCATGAGGGTTACTGGTGACAGTTATATGAGTCATAGCTACTATAAACAGCCCAACCAGGAAATGCTGCTGCAGAGATATATAGAGAGTCCACCGCCCATCAGCACCATCAGCACCATCTTGAATTTCAGGTGGATGCACGCCCTAAGAACCTGATTCTTGGTTCCAAAGTTTCCAATATATCCAAAAATAGACAGCACTCCAATTCAAAGGTGAAAAAAAAATGGGTTTTTATTTACCCTTGTGCAACGTTTCGGCTCTATATGGTGAGCCTTTTTCAAGCATACAGCAATGGTTTACATGGGGACCAGACATACTGTCCCATTAACATGTGATTAATACAAACATCAAAATAGTAATAAAACCGTTGTGTTGACATTGTGTAACACAAAAACCCATTTCTTCACCTTTGAATTGGAGTGCTGTCTATTTTTGGATATATATATATATATATATATATATATATATATATATATATATATATATATATATATATATATATATGTATATATATATATATATGTATCAAAACACCTATTGGTACAGACAGGAAGCGATCTTGCTAAAAGTGTGGCAGACAATGCTATATTTAAGCCAAGATCTATATGTAAAACCAAGTTGACTTGGTGCATTGACCCTCAATGACTAATATATAACCTATAGATTTACAGGTACAATTAACACAAAAAAGTGTGGCGGAAAGAATATAAATTTTATTGACATATATCACAAACAATTAAAAATGAGTCATACAGAGCATGAAAAATAAAAACGTTCAAAAATCGCAGGGAGTACAGGTACAAAAAAGATGGGGACAAAGTCCAGTGAGTGTAGCAACCAGACTAATTATATTGTCGTGTGGTCTACACAGAGATCCAAACTGATGTTTTGTAACAAGCAACAATGTGCAATGACACTAATGTAAAGTGATAAACAATATGCAAGTCTGTAGCCAAACTTCAGTCACCCATATAACTGCTTGACAAGCTAGAGAGTAAAAGTAAGTATTGCTTGGAAATAAATGTTATGGTAAACACAAGCAGCACGGGAGAAGTGAGTTAAATGACATACCCATGATACTGATGGTATCCCTGCGATGAGAGACCGTCAAACCCGACGCGGGTTTCGGCGGGATGCCTTCGTCCCCCGGACGAAGGCATCCCGCCGAAACGCGCGTCGGGTTTGACGGTCTCTCATCGCAGGGATACCATCAGTATCATGGGTATGTCATTTAACTCACTTCTCCCGTGCTGCTTGTGTTTACCATAACATTCATTTCCAAGCAATACTTACTTTTACTCTCTAGCTTGTCAAGCAGTTATATGGGTGACTGAAGTTTGGCTACAGACTTGCATATTGTTTATCACTTTACATTAGTGTCATTGCACATTGTTGCTTGTTACAAAACATCAGTTTGGATCTCTGTGTAGACCACACGACAATATAATTAGTCTGGTTGCTACACTCACTGGACTTTGTCCCCATCTTTTTTTGTACCTGTACTCCCTGCGATTTTTGAACGTTTTTATTTTTCATGCTCTGTATGACTCATTTTTAATTGTTTGTGATATATGTCAATAAAATTTATATTCTTTCCGCCACACTTTTTTGTGTTAATTGTACCCGTAAATCTATAGGTTATATATATATATGTATGTATACACTATCGTTCAAAAGTTTGGGGTCACCCAGACAATTTTGTGTTTTCCATGAAAACTCACACTTATTGTAAAGGATCTGCCAGACACAACTTCTGTGTTGACGCCCATAGGTAATCAGTCTGCACCTGCTTCTATGTCTGTGAGACTGACTCCATCTTCCACCACCCAGGATGGCAGGCTTAGGAGTGGGAGAGCCTATCACAGCCTGGCCAGACGGAGCTAGCTCTCGCCCTCTGTCTATTTATACCTGCCTTTCCTGTTCCTCCTTTGCTTGTGATTCTTCTCTGTTGGTTTCCTGGCCCAGCTGTAGCTTCTTGAACTACTGATCCTCTGCTTGTGATTGACCTTGGCTTTTCTGACCACTCTTCTGCTCTGCGTTTTTGTACCTCGCTCATCTGCTGGTTTGATTTTTTACCAGATTCAACTTTTTGGTCACCTATAGGGCTGGGTCTAAAAATATTAAGGCTGATGCACTGTCGCGTAGCTTCACGGCCAGCCCTCCTTCGGAGGAAGATCCTGCTTGTGTTTTTCCTCCAGGTATAATCATTTCCTCTATTGATTCTGATTTAGTCTCTGAAATTGCGGCTGATCAAGGTTCAGCTCCCGGGAACCTTCCTGAGAACAAGTTGTTTATTCCCCTGCAATTCCGGCTAAGGGTACTTAGGGAAAATCATGACTCTGCACTATCTGGCCATCCAGGCATCCTGGGTACCAAGCACCTCATTGCCAGAAACTATTGGTGGCCTGGGTTGCTCAAAGACGTTAAGGCCTACGTCGCCGCTTGTGAGGTTTGTGCTAGGTCCAAAACTCCCAGGTCCCGACCAGCGGGCTTAATATGTTCTTTGCCCGTTCCCCAGAGACCTTGGACCCATATCTCCATGGATTTCATCACCGATTTGCCTCCATCTCAAGGCAAGTCGGTGGTGTGGGTTGTAGTAGACCGCTTCAGTAAGATGTGCCACTTTGTGCCCCTCAAGAAACTACCCAATGCTAAGACGTTAGCTACCTTGTTTGTCAAACACATCCTGCGTCTCCATGGGGTCCCTGTCAATATTGTTTCTGACAGAGGGGTACAATTTGTTTCATTGTTTTGGAGAGCCTTCTGTAAAAAGTTGGAGATTGATCTGTCCTTCTCCTCTGCCTACCATCCTGAAACTAATGGCCAAACTGAGAGGACTAATCAGTCTCTAGAACAATATTTAAGGTGTTTTATCTCTGACTGTCAATATGATTGGGTCTCATTCATTCCCCTCGCCGAATTTTCCCTTAATAACCGGGTCAGTAACTCGTCAGGGGTCTCCCCGTTTTTTCTGTAATTTTGGGTTTAATCCACGGTTCTCCTCCGTTTCACCTGGTAGTTCCAACAATCCCGAGGTAGATGTCGTTCATCGGGAACTGTGCACAGTCTGGGCCCAGGTTCAGAAGAACCTAGAGGAGTCCCAGAGCATACAAAAGACTCAGGCAGATAGAAGACGTTCTGCTAACCCCTTGTTTGTGGTTGGGGATCTGGTGTGGCTATCGTCAAAAAATTTGCGCCTTAAAGTCCCGTCCAAGAAGTTTGCTCCCCGGTTTATAGGGCCATACAAGGTCATTGAAGTCCTTAACCCTGTCTCCTTCCGACTGGAGTTGCCCCCGTCTTTTCGAGTACACAACGTGTTTCATGCATCCCTCCTTAAACACTGCTCCCCGTCCTTGGCTCCCTTAAGGAAACCTCTAGTCCCTGTTCTCACCCCTGAGTGGGTAGAATTTGAGGTGGCCAAGATTGTGGACAGCAGGATGGTCCAAGGCTCCCTCCAGTACCTGGTCCATTGGAGGGGATATGGGACTGAGGAGAGGACTTGGGTACCCGCCCGGGATGTTCACGCTGGGGTATTGCTCAGGAGGTTCCACCTTAGTTTCCCCAATAAACCAGGTCCACCTAGAAAGGGTCCGTTGGCCCCTCATAAAAGGGGGGGTACTGTAAAGGATCTGCCAGACACAACTTATGTGTCGACGCCCATAGGTAATCAGTCTGCACCTGCTTCTATGCCTGTGAGACTGACTCCATCTTCCACCACCCAGGATGGCAGGCTTAGGATTGGGAGAGCCTATCACAGCCTGGCCAGACGGAGCTAACTCCCGCCCTCTGTCTATTTATACCTGCCTTTCCTGTTCCTCCTTTGCTTGTGATTCTTCTCTGTTGGTTTCCTGGCCCTGCTGCAGCTTCTTGAACTACTGATCCTCTGCTTGTGATTGACCTTGGCTTTTCTGACCACTCTTCTGCTCTGCGTTTTTGTACCTCGCTCATCTGCTGGTTTGACTCGGCACGTTCACCTCGCTTGTTGCTCACGGTGTTCCCGTGGGCAACTTCCCCATTTCCCTGGCTTCTTTGTACCCTTGTCTGTTTGTCTGTCGTGCACCTATTAAGTGTAGGGACCGTCGCCCAGTTGTACCCCGTCGCCTATGGCGGGTCGTTGCAAGTAGGCAGGGACTGAGTGGCGGGTAGATTAAGGCTCACTTGTCTGTTTCCCTACCCCGACATTACACTTATATTTATCAAATGAGTTCAAAATGACTAGAAAATATAGTCAAGACATTAACAAGGTTAGAAATAATGATTTTTATTTGAAATAATCATTTTCTCCTTCAAACTTTGCTTTCGTCAAAGAATGCTCCATTTGCAGCAATTACAGCATTGCCGACCTTTGCCATTCTAGCTGTTAATTTGCTGAGGTAATCAGGAGAAATTTCACCCCATGCTTCCAGAAGGAACTCCCACAAGTTGGATTGGCTTGATGGGCACTTCTTGCGTACCATACGGTCAAGCTGCTCCCACAACAGCTCTATGGGGTTGAGATCTGGTGACTGCGCTGGCCACTCCATTACAGATAGAATACCAGCTACCTGCTTCTTCCCTAAATACTTCTGGCATAATTTGGAGGTGTGCTTTGGGTCATTGTCCTGTTGTAGGATGAAATTGGCTCCAATCAAGCGCTGTCCACAGGGTATGGCATGGCGTTGCAAAATGGAGTGATAGCCTTCCTTATTCAAAATCCCTTTTACCTTGTACAAATAATCTCCCACTTTACCAGCACCAAAGCAACCCCAGACCATCACATTACCTCCACCATGCTTGACAGATGGCGTCAGGCACTCTTCCAGCATCTTTTCAGTTATTCTGCGTCTCACAAATGTTCTTCTGTGTGATCCAAACACCTCAAACTTCGATTCGTCTGTCCATAACACTTTTTTCCAATCTTCCTCTGTCCAATGTCTGTGTGCTTTTGCCCATATTAATCTTTTCCTTTTATTAGCCAGTCTCAGATATGGCTTTTTCTTTGCCACTCTGCCCTGAAGGCCAGCATCCCGGAGTCACCTCTTCACTGTAGACGTTGACACTGTTTTGTGGGTACTATTTAATGAAGCTGCCAGTTGAGGACCTGTAAGGCGTCTATTTCTCAAACTAGAGACTCTAATGTACTTGTCTTGTTGCTCAGTTGTGCAGCGGGGCCTCCCACTTCTCTTTCTACTCTGGTTAGAGCCTGTGTGTGCTGTCCTCTGATGGGATTAGTACACACCGTTGTAGGAAATCTTCAGTTTCTTGGCAATTTCTCACATGGAATAGCCTTCATTTCTAAGAACAAGAATAGACTGTCGAGTTTCACATGAAAGCTCTCTTTTTATAGCCATTTTGAGAGTTTAATCGAACCTACAAATGTAATGCTCCAGATTCTGAACTAGCTCAAAGGAAGGTCAGTTGTATAGCTCCTCTAAACAGCAAAACTGTTTACAGCGGTGCTAACATAATTGCACAAGGGTTTTCAAGTGTTTTCTAATCATCCATTAGCCTTCTAACATAGTTAACAAACACAATGTACCATTACAACACTGGAGTGAAGATTGCTGGAAATGGGCCGCTATACACCTATGTAGATATTGTATTAAAAACCAGACGTTTGCAGCTAGAATAGTCATTAAGCACATTAACAATGTATAGAGTGTATATCTGATTAATTTAATGTTATATTCATTGAAAAAAAACTGTGCTTTTCTTGCAAAAATAAGGAAATTTCTAAGTGACCCTAAACTTTTAAATGTTAGTATATATATATATATATATATATATATATATATATATATATATATAAATGTTCTTTAAGAGTTTGAAAGAGGTTGGATATAGTTTTAAAAGTCCTCAGAGTGTCATACACAACGTTTCAGGGCAATTGGGGCACTTTCGATTTGCAACTAATTTATTTGGACCGAATCAAATCCGATGGCCGGTTTGATTATATAATTGGACTCTAAACTAATATCAGGAAATTCGCTCTTCTCTGGTGTCAGTACATTGGATGGTGTACAGAGAAGGTGCTGGTCAGCCTGCCTGATTGTCACGTCGGGTGCGTGGACCCACTGGGCTGTACTGCCTTAACGGTATGGCAGCTGGCCAACAGGACACAGGTCAAAGTCTATATTTCAAATAGGTGTATCTGCCTGTCACGAAGGGTCTGTGGACCCACTGGGCCGTACCACCGTGGCGGTAAGGCAGCTGGCCAACAGGGAGCAGGTGACTGTCTATAGTTCTATAGGTACCTGTGGCAGCTTAGACAGAAGCAGGGCAGGCTCGGCTGGGACTTAGGTAGCAGGCGGACGTCAGGCGAGATGAAGCAGGTCAGACGTGGATGTAGGGTAGCACGACTTTGGCACAGCACAGTGCTCGACCAGGAAGGTATGGATTGCTAGTGACAGGAACTGGAAACAAGTATAGGTACAGGGACAGGTACAAGGACGGGGACTGGAATAGGGACCAAAACAGGAAACAACTAGGAGGCCATCACATAGACAAACTTAGGGAACACAACAACGATCAGGCATAGAACTAAGGGGCTCTGCCCATGGGAGCAGCTGCACCCAGTCAACATGCTGCTTGGAGATGAAGTGGCGTAGGTAGTTCTCCAAAATCTGGTTGATCCTCTCGACCTGACCATTAGACTGAGGATGGTAGGCAGAATAAAAGTCCAACTTCACGCCAAGAAGTCAACAGAGGGCTCTCCAGAATCTCAAAGTAAACTGAACCCCCAGATAAGACACAATATGCTGCGGCAAGCCGTGCAGGTGGAAGATGTGTTGGATAAATAACTTGGCCAACTGAGGAGCAGAAGGAAGACCGGTGAGAGGGATAAAGTAGGCCATCTTCGAAAATTGGTCCACCACCACCCAGACAGCACTGCATCCCGCAGAGAGAGGCAGGTCCGTGATAAAGTCCATCGCTATATGCTGCCAGGGAGCATTGAGCACAGGCAATTGCTGGAGCAGGCCAGCAGGTCTGGAGTGGGTGGCCTTGTTGGCTGCACATACAGCACAGGAAGAAACTAAGTCCACAATATCCTTGGGCAGAGTGGGCCACCAGAAATGATGAGCAATCAAATCCTGGGTCTTACGTAACCCCGTGTGACCTGCCAGTCTAGAGGAGTGACACCAGTGGAGGATTCTTCCACGATCAGCCAGGCGCACAAAAGTCCTCCCAGGGGGAATGTCCCAGATTTGCAAGGGGTTTGACCGAGACAATGCAAGATGGATCGATAATGTTCTGTGGACTCTCAATGGTGTCTTCTGTCTCTAAAGACCTGGACAAGGCATCGGCCCTCACAGTCTTGTCGGCCGGGCGATAATGAAGCTCAAACTGGAACCTTGCAAAAAACAGTGACCACCTGGCCTGACGAGGGTTCAGCAGTTGGGCCGTCTGGAGGTAGGTCAGATTCTTGTGGTCCATAAAAATCAAACTCGGATGAGCTGCGCCCTCTAGTAGATGTTTCCACTCTTCCAGAGCCAATTTGATGGCCAGTAACTCCCAATACCCAATCGAGTAGTTGCGTTCTGCGGAAGAGAAGAGCTTGGAAAAGTATCCACATACCATTGACTTGCCCTTGGGACCTCTCTGGAACAGGAGTGCACCAGCACCGAGAGAGGATGCGTCCACCTCCAACGAGAACTGCAGAGAGACATCCGGATGATGGAGGATAGAGGCTGACGTGAAGGCACTTTTCAGACTATCGAATGCGGACTCTGCCTCAGGAGTCCACACCTTGGCATTCATACCCTTCTTAGTAAGGTTAGAGATGGGAGAAGTCAGTGAGGAGAAGTTCGGAATAAACTGCCTGTAAAAATTAGCAAATCCCAAAAAGCGCTGTATGGCCCTCAAGCCTTGAGGGCATGGCCACTCCAGGACAGACTTTATCTTCTCAGGGTCCATCTCAAGACCTCGATTCGAGACGATGTAGCCCAGGAAGGGTAGATCATCCTTGTCATATACGCACTTCTCCAGCTAGGCGTACAGGCGATTCTCCCTTAACCGTAGCAGAACCTGACGGACATGTCTCTGGTGCGTCATAGGATCTGGGGAGAAAATCAAGATGTCCTTAAGGTAGACTACAACACAAACATATAAGAGGTCACGGAAAATGTCATTCACAAACTCCTGGAAGACCGCGGGAGCATTACACAGGCCGAAGGGCATTACTAGATACTCATAGTGTCCATCACGGGTGTTAAATGCAGTCTTCCACTCATCACCCTGGCGAATCCGGACTAGGTTGTAAGCCCCACGTAGGTCTAGTTTAGAAAAAAAATTTGCACCACGTGTAAAGGATCTGCCAGGCACAGCTTCGGGGTTAACTCCCAGAACGAATCAGTCAGCACCTGAGAATACATCCCTGAGACTGACTCCTGCTTCCACCATTCAGGCTGGCAGGCTTAGGAGTGGGAGAGCCTATCGTAACCTGGCCAGACTCAGCTAGCTCCCGCCCTCGGTCTATTTAAGACTGCACTTCCTGTCCCTCGGTGCTTGTGATTCTTTCCTTGTGGTTTCCTGGCCCAGCTACAGCTCCTGCTATTTTTGATCCTGCTCCATACAGACCCTGGCTTACCGACTACTCTTCTGCTTTTCGTTTTGTACCTCGCACACTCCTGGCTTGACTCGGCTCGTTCACCACTCTGGTTGCTCACGGTGTTGCCGTGGGCAACGGCCCCTTTTCCTTGCTTGTGTTCCTTTGTATGTTTGTCGTGTTTGTCGTGCACTTACTGAGGCAGGGACCGCCGCCCAGTTGTACCCCGTCGCCTAGGGCGGGTCGTTGCAAGTAGGCAGGGACAGAGTGGCGGGTAGATTAGGGCTCACTTGTCCGTCTCCCTACCCCCTGCCATTACATAATCACAAGCCCATACCTAGTCTACCCCTGGTCCCTGACACCACTATGGATCCCCGTGAGACCCTGGCTCAGCAAATGCAGGGTCTCTCCCTACAGGTCCAGGCCCTGGCTCAGAGGGTCAACCAGCCTGATGCTACCCTGGTAGTTCCCCTCACCGCACCTCTTGAACCCCACCTCAAGTTGCCTGACCGGTTCTCAGGGGACCGGAGGGCTTTTCTCTACTTTCGGGAGAGTTGTAGGCTTTACTTTCGTTTAAAGCCTCATTCCTCAGGTTCTGAGAGCCAGCGGGTGGGTATAATTATGTCCCGGCTCCAGGAAGGGCCCCAAGAGTGGGCCTTCTCCTTGGCTCCTGACGCCCCTGAACTTTCCTCCGTTGATTGTTTCTTTTCTGCTCTCGGACTTATTTATGACGAGACTGACAGGACTGCCTTTGCCGAGAGTCAGCTGGTGACCTTAAGTCAGGGTAAGAGACCTGTTGAGGAGTATTGCTCTGACTTTCGGAAGTGGTGCGTAGCTTCTCGGTGGAATGACCCTGCCTTAAGGTGCCAGTTTAGGTTGGGTCTGTCGAATGCCCTGAAAGACCTGCTAGTTAGCTATCCCTCTTCTGACTCCCTAGACCAGGTTATGGCTTTAGCGGTACGACTTGACCGACGTCTCAGGGAACGACAACGTGAACGTTTATGTGTTTTCTCCTCCGACTCCCCCATGATGCCTCCCGAAGCTCCGTTGCTTCGTTCCTCCCCGAAAGATTCAGAGATACCTATGCAACTCGGGGCCTCCGTGTCCCCCCAACAACGTAGAGAATTCCGCAGGAAGAATGGTCTCTGTTTCTACTGTGGGGACGACAAGCATCAAGTGAACAACTGTCCTAAGCGTAAGATTGCAGCCAGAGAACTTCCGCGTCTAAGTGATCATCGGGGAGGTCACTTAGGCGCACAGGTATTTCCCGTAAATATGAAACGTACTAAGATCTTGCTTCCCTTTCAGGTCTCTTTTGGTGGTAGGTCTGCTACCGGCAGTGCCTTCATGGATTCAGGGTCCTCTACTAATATCATGTCTGTGGAATTTGCTATGTCCCTTGCTATGCCTCTGATTGATTTGCCTAAACCTGTCCCGGTAGTGGGTATCGACTCCACTCCTCTTGCTAATGGTTATTTTACACAGCATACCCCTTTTTTGAACTCCTTGTTGGCTCCATGCATTTGGAGCAATGCTCAGTACTGTTGATGCAGGGATTATCGTACGATTTGGTTCTAGGTCTTCCCTGGTTGCAGTTGCATAATCCCACGTTTGACTGGAATACTGGGGAGCTAACCAAATGGGGTAATGAATGTTGTACGTCATGTTTTTCTGTTAATTCTATTTCTCCCCCTAAGGAGGTGAATACGCTACCCGAGTTTGTTCAGGACTTCGCTGATGTTTTCTCTAGGGAGGCCTCCGAAGTGTTACCTCCTCATAGAGAATACGATTGCGCTATCGAATTGGTACCAGGAGCTAAGCTTCCTAAGGGTAGGATATTTAATCTTTCTTGTCCCGAACGTGAAGCTATGAGAGTGTATATCCAGGAATCCCTGGCCAAGGGTTACATTCGTCCCTCTTCTTCTCCGGTAGGTGCTGGCTTCTTCTTCGTGGGGAAGAAGGATGGTGGTCTTAGGCCATGCATTGACTACCGTAGCCTGAATAAGGTCACGGTAAGAAACCAGTATCCCCTTCCTTTGATTCCTGATCTCTTTAATCAGGTTCAGGGGGCCCAATGGTTTTCTAAATTGGATCTACGGGGGGCGTATAACCTTATTCGCATCAAAGAGGGGGATGAGTGGAAGACTGCGTTTAACACGCCCGAAGGCCATTTCGAATACCTCGTCATGCCCTTTGGGTTGTGTAATGCCCCTGCGGTCTTCCAGAATTTCATAAATGAGATTTTGAGAAATTACCTGGGGATTTTTCTGGTAGTGTACCTTGATGACATACTGGTGTTTTCCAAGGACTGGTCCTCCCACATTGAGCATGTCAGGAAGGTGCTCCAGGTCCTTCGGGAAAACAAACTGTTTGCCAAAACCGAAAAATGTGTGTTTGGGGTACAGGAGATTCCATTTTTGGGTCAAATCCTCACTCCTCATGAATTCCGCATGGGCCCCGCCAAGGTTCAGGCTGTGGCGGAATGGGTCCAACCTGCCTCCCTGAAGGCGTTACAGTGTTTTTTGGGGTTCGCTAATTATTACAGGAGATTTATTGCTAACTTCTCGGTCATCGCTAAGCCCCTTACGGACCTCACTCGCAAAGGTGCTAATCTCCTCCACTGGCCTCCTGAGGCTGTCCAGGCTTTTGAGGTCCTTAAGAAGTGCTTTGTCTCGGCCCCGGTGCTGGTTCAGCCCAACCAAATGGAGCCATTTATCGTGGAAGTTGACGCATCTGAGGTGGGAGTGGGGGCTGTCTTGTCCCAGGGTACCAGGTCCCTCACCCATCTCCGCCCCTGTGCCTACTTCTCCAGGAAGTTTTCGCCAACTGAAAGTAACTATGATATTGGCAACCGCGAACTCTTAGCCATTAAATGGGCATTTGAAGAGTGGCGCCACTTCCTGGAGGGGGCTAGGCACCAGGTAACGGTCCTTACCGACCACAAGAATCTGGTTTTCCTAGAATCTGCCCGGAGGCTAAACCCGAGACAAGCTCGATGGGCGTTATTTTTTACCAGATTCAATTTTTGGGTTACCTATAGGGCTGGGTCTAAAAATATTAAGGCTGATGCACTGTCGCGTAGCTTCATGGCCAGCCCTCCTTCGGAGGAAGATCCTGCTTGTATTTTGCCTCCAGGTATAATCATTTCCTCGATCGATTCTGATTTAGTCTCTGATATTGCTGCTGATCAAGGTGCAGCTCCCGGGAACCTTCATGAGAACAAGCTGTTTGTTCCCCTGCAATTCCGGCTAAGGGTACTTAGGGAAAATCATGACTCCGCACTATCTGGCCATCCAGGCATCCTGGGTACCAAACACCTCATTACCAGAAATTATTGGTGGCCTGGGTTGCCTAAAGACGTTAAGGCCTACGTCGCCGCTTGTGAGGTTTGTGCTAGGTCCAAGACTCCCAGGTCCCGACCAGCGGGCTTACTGCGTTCGTTGCCCATTCCCCAGAGACCTTGGACACATATCTCCATGGATTTTATCACCGATTTGCCTCCATCCCAAGGCAAGTCGGTGGTGTGGGTGGTGGTGGACCGCTTCAGTAAGATGTGCCACTTTGTGCCCCTCAAGAAACTACCCAACGCCAAAACGTTGGCTACCTTGTTTGTCAAACACATCCTGCGTCTCCATGGGGTCCCTGTCAATATTGTTTCTGACAGAGGGGTACAATTTGTTTCATTGTTTTGGAGAGCCTTCTGTATGAAGTTGGGGATTGATCTGTCCTTCTCCTCTGCCTTCCATCCTGAAACCAATTTCCAAACGGAGAGGACTAATCAATCTCTAGAACAATACTTAAGGTGTTTTGTCTCTGACTGTCAATTTGATTGGGTCTCTTTCATTCCCCTCGCCGAATTTTCCCTTAATAACCGGGTCAGTAACTCGTCAGGGGTCTCCCCCTTTTTCTGTAATTTTGGGTTTAATCCACGGTTCTCCTCCGTTTCACCTGGTAGTTCCAACAATCCCGAGGTAGAGGTCGTTCATCGGGAACTGTGCACAGTCTCGGCCCAGGTTCAGAAAAACCTAGAGGTGTCCCAGAGCGTACAAAAAACTCAGGCTGATAAAAAACGTTCTGCTAACCCCCTGTTTATGGTCGGGGATCTGGTGTGGTTGTCGTCTAGGAACTTGCGTCTCAAGGTTCCGTCCAAGAAGTTTGCTCCCCGGTTTATTGGGCCGTATAAGGTCATTGAGGTCCTCAATCCTGTCTCCTTCCGACTGGAGTTACCCCCATCTTTTCGGATACACGACGTGTTTCATGCCTCCCTCCTCAAACGCTGCTCCCCGTCCTTGGCTCCCTCGAGGAGACATCCTGTTCCCATCCTCACCCCTGAGGGGGTGGAATTAGAGGTGGCCAGGATTGTGGACAGCAAGATGGTCCAAGGCTCCCTCCAGTACCTGGTCCATTGGAGAGGATACGGGCCCTTAGGAGAGGACTTGGGTACCCGCCCGGGATGTTCACGCTGGGGTATTGGTCAGGAGGTTCCACCTGCGTTTCCCCAGTAAGCCAGGTCCACTTAGAAAGGGTCCGGTGGCCCCTCATAAAAGGGGGGGTACTGTAAAGGATCTGCCAGGCACAGCTTCGGGGTTAACTCCCAGAACGAATCAGTCAGCACCTGAGAATACATCCCTGAGACTGACTCCTGCTTCCCCCATTCAGGCTGGCAGGCTTAGGAGTGGGAGAGCCTATCGTAACCTGGCCAGACTCAGCTAGCTCCCGCCCTCGGTCTATTTAAGCCTGCACTTCCTGTCCCTCGGTGCTTGTGATTCTTTCCTTGTGGTTTCCTGGCCCAGCTACAGCTCCTGCTATTTTTGATCCTGCTCCATACAGACCCTGGCTTACCGACTACTCTTCTGCTTTTCGTTTTGTACCTGGCACACTCCTGGCTTGACTCGGCTCGTTCACCACTCGTTCACCTTTTCCTTGCTTGTGTTCCTTTGTATGTTTGTCGTGTTTGTCGTGCACTTACTGAGGCAGGGACCGCCGCCCAGTTGTACCCCGTCGCCTAGGGCGGGTCGTTGCAAGTAGGCAGGGACAGAGTGGCGGGTAGATTAGGGCTCACTTGTCCGTCTCCCTACCCCCTGCCATTACACCACGTATACGATCAAATAACTCGGAGATCAGGGGCAACGGATATTTATTCTTCACCGTGATCTGGTTGAGACCATGGTAGTCGATGCAAGGACGAAGAGAGCCATCTTTCTTTTTGATGAAGAAGAACCAGGCTCCAGCCGGGGAGGAAGACTTTCGTATAGAGTCCCTTTCTAAGTTCTCCTTCACATAGGAGGACATGGACAGAGTCTCTGGCAAGGAGAGAGGATACACCCTACCACGGGGAAGGGATGCACCAGGGATCAGTTCAATAGGGCAGTCATACGCCCGATGTGGAGGCAATGTCTCCGCCTCCCACTTGCTGAAGACGTCCGAAAATGCAGCATAATGACCCTGCAATCTTGCCAATGTCCGAGGCAGAGAAAGCTGAGCCGAACGAATCCACACCAGGCATCGACCTTGACACTCAGGGCCCCACTGGAGAACCTCTCCAGAATTCCAGTCGAGAACTGGGGCATGCAGTCGGAGCCACGGCAGACCCAGCAACACAGGGTTAACAGCTTTGGGCAGGATATAGAATGACAGAAGTTCGGAGTGAAGGGCTCCCACTTGGAGCCTCAGCGGCTTGGTCACGGCTATAACAGGGTCTGGCAGGGGTAGTCCATTCACCGAAGCAACTGTCAACGGGCTCTCCAGAGGGGAGGTGGGCAATTGCAGAAGGTCCACTAGGTCTCTATGGATGAAATTAGCCGTGGATCCAGAGTCCAGGTACGCAGAGACCTGATGCATTCTCTCCTCGGACACTATGGTCACGGGTATGGACAATCTAGACGAAAGTCTCACTTTACCCAAGGTCGTCACTCCAAGCAACCCTAGGTTTTGGGATCTTTGGGCGCACAGGCGCACAAGATAGCCATCGAGACTGCAATAAAGACAGAGTCCAGATGTGCGTCTGCGTTGTCTCTCTTGAGTGGATAACTTACAATGGTCCGTTATTACCGACTTCTTAGGAGGATCGATATCGGGGGACAGCATGGGTTGCTGCAAAGTAGGGACCAGACTAAGAAGAACCCTCTCCCGTTGAATCTCTTGGAGGCGTTCACGGATCCGTATATATCCATCCGGGCAGACAGAAGAATGAGGTCATCCAGGGTAGACGGCAGATCCCGGACAGTCCATGCCAGAATGCAGCCACCAGAGCTTCATTGTTCCATAAGAGCTCTCCCGCCAGGGTGCGGAAGTGGATGGCGTACTCATTCACAGAGATGTCTCCTTGGCGTAGGTTAATCAAAGAGGCCGCTGCAGATGAGACCCGTCCAGGCTCCTCAAACACCATGCAAAAAGTCTGGAGGAAGGCAGGGAAGTCACGTGTCTTTTGTCCTTGTCTCTCCCAGATAGGGTTCACCCATGCAAGAGCCTTGCCGGTGAGGAGAGAAATTATGAAAGCGACCCTGGCACCATCAGACGAAAAAGTCCTAGCATACAGTCTGAAATGGATCTGGCATTGATTAAGAAAACCACGACAGGTACTTGCTTCTCCATCATAGCGGTCAGGAAGTGGCAAAGAAACACATGGATAAATACTGCCAAGAGGTGTAGGCGGAGGATCCACATTGCCAGGAGGTGTAGTAGGAGGAAACGGCAGCTTGTGCCTCCTGCCGACGTGCAAGAATGTTCAACGCTTGGAGGAATTGGTCCTGTCGAGACCGGAGGTCCAGCATATCCGCTCGCATCTCCTGTGACGTCGTCATAGTCTTGGATCGACCAGCGGGGTCCATGACCTGAGCGTACTATCACGAAGGGTCTGTGGACCCACTGGGCCGTAACGCCGTGGCGGTAAGGCAGCTGGCCAACAGGGAGCAGGTGACTGTCTATAGTTCTATAGGTACCTGTGGCAGCTCAGACAGTGGCAGGGCAGGCTCGGCTGGGACTTAGGTAGCAGGCGGACGTCAGGCGAGATGAAGCTGGTCAGATGTGGATGTAGCGTAGCACGACTTTGGCACAGCACAGTGCTCGACCAGGAAGATATGGATTGCTAGTAACAGGAACTGGAAACAAATATAGGTACAGGGCCAGGTACAGGGACGGGGACTGGAACAGCAAAACCACAAAAAAGGCCATACTTACTAGGTAGGTGGGTGGGTGAAAACCCGTTCCCATCAGGACGCAGACGGGTCAAAGAATGCTGCAGAAGGTGTGTGCATTAAATAGTGATAGCTCCTCCCACTGGTCTTGAGGGGAGTGGCGAACTAAGTGCTCAAAGGTGTGCGATAAATGAGTGTCAGTGTAGTGCTATGGTGTGAATGGATGGTAAAAAATAAATATGTATGTATGAAAGTGTCAGAACTGTGTAATAATGTAATAAAAATAAATAAATAAACAAATAAATGTGATGAATGGGGGTCAGTGCTGTGAATAGTACATGGGGTGTCAGTACTATGTGTAATACGTGGAGGGATAATGTGCTGGTCGTCAGGCATGGCGTATCTTGCCGAATAACAGCCTATTTGTAACGCCGCTAGTGTTAGCTAAAGCGGGCTGCTCTGCATTCCAAACCAAACGCCAGCACATCGTGCCCTCCCAGCATATAAGACCCGGCTGCGTCCTGAAAAAAAAAGTGTAGTATACGTAGTAAGAAATATCCATGAAACATGGGGTATTAGTTGTTATTTTGGCCAAAATACGCAAAGCTCGCAACCCAACGTCAAGGGTCCCCAGTGCCTTGCGAGTCCCTAACCAGAACTTTACGTTCCTAATTTAAAAACACAAACAGAAAAAATGGGACATAGATATCATCAAAACCACAAAAAAGGCCATACTTACTAGGTAGGTGGGTGGGTGAAAACCCGTTCCCATCAGGACGCAGACGGGTCAAAGAATGCTGCAGAAGGTGTGTGCATTAAATAGTGATAGCCCCTCCCACTGGTCTTGAGGGGAGTGGCGAACTAAGTGCTCAAAGGTGTGTGATAAATGAGTGTCAGTGTAGTGCTAGGGTGTGAATGGATGGTAAAAAATAAATATGTATGTATGAAAGTGTCAGAACTGTGTAATGTAATAAAAATAAATAAATGTGATGAATAGGGGTCAGTGCTGTGAATAGTACATGGGGTGTCAGTACTATGTGTAATACGTGGAGGGATAATGTGCTGGTCATCAGGCATGGCGTATCTTGCCGAATAACAGCCTATTTGTAACGCCGCTAGTGTTAGCTAAAGCGGGCTGCTCTGCATTCCAAACCAAACGCCAGCACATCGTGCCCTCCCAGCATATAAGACCCGGCTGCGTCCTGAAAAAAAGTGTAGTATACGTAGTAAGAAATATCCATGAAACATGGGGTATTAGTTGTTATTTTGGCCAAAATACGCAAAGCTCGCAACCCAACGTCAAGGGTCCCCAGTGCATTGCGAGTCCCTAACCAGAACTTTACGTTCCTAATTTAAAAACACAAACAGAAAAAATGGGACATAGATATCATCAAAACCACAAAAAAGGCCATACTTACTAGGTAGGTGGGTGGGACTGGAACAGGGACCGAAACAGGAAACAACTAGGAGGCCATCACATAGACAAACTTAGGGAACACAACAACGCTCAGGCATAGAACTAGGGGGCTGGACCCCTCTTATCGTCCAGGGTACTCACGGGTCAAAGGTCGTCCATGAGGTCCGTTGCGCGTGCACGCTCGTCCCCGCTCTTAAAGGGATCCGGCAGAGGTGAGTGGATGCGAGCGCTGGCGTCTCCTGAGGAGGAGGCTGGGGCCAGCGCTTGACAACTCGTGGCTGCGGGAGGTTGGAGCTGACAGCCCGCAGCCACGGACATTACACTGCGGCAACTTAATTTATTAATAATGTGGCTTGTCTGCAACTTGCTGTAAACTGGTGTTTTAACCTGCCCTTGTATTAGTGAGCATGGCCTTATCTACTATATTGTAGCAGGGAAGTAATTATTGACATTGTCTAGAAGGAATCTGAACCTTAGCAGTTGCAAGCATGAAAGGACTTAAATGCTTAGAAGGTCATCCGAAGAGCACTTAAAAGCTGCGACCATGAAGGGACCCGAACCCTCAATCTTCTGATACGAAGTCAGACACCTTATCCATTAGGCCTCACAGATCCTTAACTGGCAGCTTCATTAAATAGTACCCACAAAACAGTGTCAACGTCTACAGTGAAGAGGTGACTCCGGGATGCTGGCCTTCAGGGCAGAGTGGCAAAGAAAAAGCCATATCTGAGACTGGCTAATAAAAGGAAAAGATTAATATGGGCAAAAGCACACAGACATTGGACAGAGGAAGATTGGAAAAAAGTGTTATGGACAGACGAATTGAAGTTTGAGGTGTTTGGATCACACAGAAGAATATTTGTGAGACGCAGAACAACTGAAAAGATGCTGGAAGAGTGCCTGACGCCATCTGTCAAGCATGGTGGAGGTAATGTGATGGTCTGGGGTTGCTTTGGTGCTGGTAAAGTGGGAGATTTGTACAAGGTAAAAGGGATTTTGAATAAGGAAGGCTATGACTCCATTTTGCAACGCCATGCCATACCCTGTGGACAGCGCTTGATTGGAGCCAATTTCATCCTACAACAGGACAATGACCCAAAGCACACCTCCAAATTATGCAAGAACTATTTAGGGAAGAAGCAGGCAGCTGGTATTCTATCTGTAATGGAGTGGCCAGTGCAGTCACCAGATCTCAACCCCATAGAGCTGTTGTGGGAGCAGCTTGACCGTATGGTACGCAAGAAGTGCCCATCAAGCCAATCCAACTTGTGGGAGGGGCTTCTGGAAGCATGGGGTGAAATTTCTCCCGATTACCTCAGCAAATTAACAGCTAGGATGCCAAAGGTCTGCAATGCTGTAATTGCTGCAAATGGAGCATTCTTTGATGAAAGCAAAGTTTGAAGGAGAAAATTATTATTTAAAAAAAAAAATCATTATTTCTAACCTTGTCAATGTCTTGACTATATTTTCTAGTCATTTTGCAACTCATTTGATAAATATAAGTGTGAGTTTTCATGGAAAACACAAAATTGACTGGGTGACCCCAAACTTTTGAATGGTAGTATAAATATATATATATATATATATATATATATATATATATATATATACATATATATATATATATATATATATATATATATATATATATATATATATATATATATATATATATATACCCTTTCTCCTGCAGGATCACTCAGTACCTAGTTTGTCCACTGCATGAGTTCCCTGTCAGGTAGCAATGCCACATCTCATTTAGATTCCCCTGATAGGCAGGGTTTGTTTCTCCTCTTGCATCACGTCTGGTTGCGGGGTGTGCTTTTGCTCTACTGGTATTCTGTCAGTATCATTACAGATTCCCAGTGTTTGGCCCCCTTGTCTCCTCATCTCCGGCTTCACTCAAGGTACTCACTGGTCTGTTCCTCTGCACCTAGCTTCTCTGCAGACAGCTAACATGGTCATCTCTGAAACAATTCTCCCACACTTGCTTTTTTTCCTCTATGTTACAGATGAACAGTTATTTTTCTTCTTCTTGCAGTTGGTGTGGGTTAGAGACAAGGCATGATTTTATACATTAAGTAGTTCAATTTGCCCAATGAATGGAAAAGGTCAAGCCGAGAAAAGTGTGTTGGACTTCATCTAACAAGACAGCTTTTGGCAAACCAAACACCTTTCCCAGAGACCATGTAGTAGCAGTTCCAGACAAGAAACAATAATATATTTATTTTGAGGGACAATATAAACAAAATATTAACAAAGACCGTGAACATTGACTTTGACAGTCAAGTTTTAAGAAGACCCTACATGTAGCTCTATTGGTTGAGAGTAATATGAACCCTCATATAACTGTCTGCTCTACAATAAAAAAATATTGTCTGTATTAACACTAGAGAAAACCAAACAAACAGATAAAAGTAACGTCTTCTGCTTTGTAAAAGAAAAAAGAAAATGTCTAAGCAGACATAGACAGCACTGCTACAGGGCTCATGATGAATCACCGATACTTCTTGAGGTTTCGTAATCTATGTTGTTGTGGAGTAGTTGAAAGACACTTTCATGGTATTATACATTAAACACTGAAGGAATGCAAATTTACAGTATACAACACAAACAAATGCAAATAGTCTTCTCTTCTGTTAATGCATGTGTTTTTTTTAAGTGGTCATTTACCTTTTGATTTTTTTCAGCTACATAGACTTTATATCAGTGGTGGCATATTTCCTCGACAAATAAAAATAGATATTCATAACGCATAGACAGCTGAAAACTCATTAGCAAACCTTGAAGCTATGCATGTCACAAGCACAGTAATAAAAATAGAACATCAGGTCTAGCTGGAGTGAAGTGTTTATGTGTCTGTTCATGTTGTGCTTGTCAGGGTAGCCATTAAGCCATTTTTTCTTTATGTTCATATATAATTTATAGAGATACAACAAACAAAAGCAGAATTGTGTTTGCTTCTGTAAGAACCTGGATCAATTTAGCAGACTATACAATGTATAGACTACAAAGACTGGCAATTGGATATATCAGTGTTGGCGGTAGCTTATCAGTGTACTGCGAGTGCCTTATACTTCAGTGTCTTCTCAGCAAATGGTTGTTATTGTATGTCTTGTGCCATGTAAAAAGTAATTGCAGATAAAAAAAAATAGAAATTGAAGTGTGAACGCAGTCTTTGTCGCTTTTTTGCTGCATTTTTGAACCGCAGCAAAAAACCCACAATGGAGAAAACATGTGCAAGCGCATATTGCTGTGGATTTTACCCCTCCTACATCAAAAAGACGAAAATCTGCAGCATGCTCTTAAAGAGAACCTTTCACCTGCCCATACATGTGCAGCTGAGTGCAGCATGTAATGGGCAGGGCTGTACAAACCCTGGGGCACTTTCCATTTTTTTTACTATCCTCCTCCGTTATTTAGATATCCGTGACATTATATTTGGTGCCCAATATTTAAATAACTCCCTGAACTGTCAATGGGGCGGTAATTGGCAAGGGGGCGTGTAACATCGCTGTGACACTGTCCAATCAGCTACAAACTGTGTCACAGCTCGGAGCTGTGCGAGAATGCGCGCACACTCTCACTCTTTAGCTCTCAGCAGACAAGCTGAACAAGACTATGTAATCTCTCGCAAGAGATCATAGTCTTGTCCTTGTCTGCCGAGAGCTGAAGAGAGAGTGTGCGCGTGCATGCCCACGCGCGTTCATGCGCGACCGCATGCACGCAGGCGCGACCACATGCACGCAGGCGCGCACAGCTTTGATGCCGCTGCCGAATATACGCCGCCGCGCACACGCTCTCGCTCTCCATCTCTTGCTGTGACACAGTCCGTAGCTGATTGACACATTGTCACAGTAATGTTGCACGCCCCCTTGCCAATTACACGCCCCATTGACTGTTCACAGGTTTTTTTAACCCCTTCCCGCCGCAGCCCTTTTTCAGATTTTCATTTTGTTTTTTTCCTCCCCACCTTCCAAAAGCCATAACGTCTTTATTTTTCCATCGATACAGTACTATGAGGGCTTTATTTTTGCGGGTCGAGTTGTTGTTTTTCATAGCACCATTTATTTTGCCATATAATGTACTAGGAAACGGGGAACAAATTATTTGTGGGGTAGAAAATGAAAAAAACAGCGATTCCTCCATGGTTTTTTGCGCGCCGTTTTTACGGAATTCACTGTGCAATTAAAACAACATGTTAGCTTTATTCTGTGGGTCAATATGATTATGGCGATACCAAATATATATAGTTTTTTCTATATTTTACTACTTTTACAAGTAAAAACCTAAGTGTAAAAAAGAAAATGTATTTTGTGTCGCCAAATTCCGAGAGCCATAACTTTTTATTCTTCCGTCGATTAAGTGGTATGAGAGCTTATTTTTTGCGGGATAAGCTGTCGTTTTTAATAATACCATTTGGTGTACATGCGACGGTTTGATCACTTTTTATTTCATTTTTTGTGGGAGATTAGGTTGCCAAAAAACAGAGATTCTGGCGTTTACAATTTTTTTTTACGCCGTTCACCGTCTGGGTTAAATAATGATATATTGTAATAGTTCATACTTTTACGGATGCGGCGATACCAATTATTTTTATTTATTTATTTTACTATGCTCTAGGGGGAAAATGGGAAAAGGTTTTTTTTTTAAACTTTTAATATTTATTTTTTTTTTACACAAAAAACAAAACTTTATTTAACTCATTTTTACTTTTTTTATTAGTCCCCCTAGAGGAATTCAACCAGCTGCACATGTATGGGCAGGTGAAAGGTTCTCTTTAAATCAGTGCGGAAAATGATCAGCAGCATGTGGCTGAGATTTTTTAAATCTCATTTACTTGCGTGCAACAGTCTTCCGTTGCATATTTTCCCCCGCGAATCCAGACGAAAAATCTGCAACAGATGTGTGCAGGGGTTGTACCATGGTAGACAATGATAAGAACTTCCTGTTAGTAAATTAGGAAGAAGGTGACCTCTTCAGCAGAAACGCATGAGCTTTGAAGGAAAAGGCTCCACACAGGTATTGTACATGAAGACCTGAGAGAAATGTTAAGGTTTTGTGTTTTACTGGTCGTACAGTACGCTTTAAAAAAGGATCTAAAAATATGTTTGTGTGGATGAATATTTAAGTACGTCAATAGTTAGGTCTTGTATTCAATAAGATTTTATTGTAAGCAATACTCAGAAAAAAAGCAAATATAATTTTCACATCAAAATGAAATCAAAGAGAAAGATCTCACAAACAGGTGATATCAATACATGTGCTAGTAAGGCCGTTGCACACAGAAATTAGGGTAAGGTTTTATTCCACACACAGGTAACTTTTCCCAAATTCGTTTTCTACACCTAAATCTATATTTGGCACTATCTGAGACAGTGGCATAAATACTGCTGTAGCAGCCATAGCGACTGCTACGGGGGCCCGTGGCATAAGGGGGCCCGTCAGGGCCAAATTAAGGCTGCCAGCAGTATGGAGCAGTTATTTATGATGGGGGCCCCCCACCCAACTCCCACAGGGCTCCCCACGACAATGCTTGTAGGCATTTGAAGCTTAGTACAACCTATTATATACTGTGTCCCACAAAATAGAAGCCAGAGTGCTTGAGATATAAGAAACAAAGTCTACTAATGTTAAGGATCTGCCAGGCACAGCTTCTGTATCCACGCCCATAGGTAATCAGTCTGCACCTGAGTCTATGTCTCTGAGACTGACTCCATCTTCCACCACTCATGATGGCAGGCTTAGGAGTGGGAGAGCCTATCACAGCCTGGCCAGACGGAGCTAGCTCCCGCCCTCTGTCTATTTATACCTGCCTTTCCTGTTCCTCCTTGCTTGTGATTCTTCTCGTTTTGTTTCCTGGCCCTTCTGCAGCTTCTTGTACCATTTGACCCTGCTTCATATTAACCCTGGCTTACTGACTACTCTCCTGCTCTGCGTTAGGTACCTCGTACACTCCTGGTTTGACTCGGCTTGTTCACTACTCTCCTGCTCTGCGTTTGGTACCTCGTACACTCCTGGTTTGACTCGGCTCGTTCACCACTCTTGTTGCTCACGGTGTTGCCGTGGGCAACTGCCCCTTTTCCCTTGCTTCTGTATACCCTTATCTGTTTGTCTGTCGGGCACTTATTGAGCATAGGGACCGTCGCCCAGTTGTACCCCGTCGCCTAGGGCGGGTCGTTGCAAGTAGGCAGGGACTGAGTGGCGGGTAGATTAGGGCTCACTTGTCTGTTTCCTTACCACCATCATTACAACTAAGTTAAACATTAAAAGCAGTGACTTACATTTGATGCCCATCATTCCTCGCTCTGTACCCATAGATGGTGGGTGGCATGTAGTGAGTGCAGGTTCGTCTTTGCTAAGTGTTAAAAATAAATGCAGATAACATTACACTCATTGCTGGGTAGGCCGGTTGCTCTCATGAAACATAAGCATGATTAAACCAGGGGTCTTAAAAAGTACACGCTTTGCTAGAGGTCACCGAGGCACCAGTGACCAAATTTAAAATGAACATTATATATAAAATATGTATAATTAAAAATGTTCTCTCATCTCATACATTTATGGCATATCCACAGGATAGCACAGCGAGCTACACTGTTTTCGTAACTCAGGAGTCTTGTACATTATCTCATACATTTATGGTATATCCACAGGATTGCTCGCTATGCTATTTGTTTAACCCAATTGACTTCTATTGGAATTATTCAAACAGCTGAAAAAAGCCTGCTTGGCTATTTCTATACCCCCGTCCACTTTAGAAGACTTGACAGGTGTCAGGAGACCTGCGTTCTAGAGATAGGTGCGGGTCCCAGAAGTGGTTCTTGCATCTATCAGACATTTATAGCATATCATGTGGATATGCCATGAATTTATGAGATGGGATTCAAAAACCCATTTAATTACTGCAATATTTCTTATAATCAAATAACAGTGAGGTTCTTGGCACACAGTTTAATCAAATTTGATAAAATTGTGTAAGCCCACCTGCCACGACAAGGCAACCTCATTCAGATGTGTACAACAAACAGAATGTTCAGTATTGCTAACCAGTTCTTGCCTGACTAAAACAATTTCTTGAAGGAAAAGCTGTACAAACTTTGCTAACAGCAACACATTCTTGTTTTAAAGCAGCATTTTAATATGTTACATTTTTTTAACAAGTTTTAATATTGAATAGAACGTCTATGTAAGCCATCTTTAGCGTGACGATGAGCGCTGCTCACAGCCGAAGGTGCAAATCGCTCAGCTGAGTACTTCTGCACATTAGTTTCAGCAAAGGTGGGGGTCTCAGCACCCAGACACCCAACGATCCAAACTTTTTATTTGTCTATATGATGAAAGTGTAGTTACTCTTTAACCCCTTCCCGACATTTGACGTACATGTACGTCATGGAAAGCATTGACTTCCCGCAAAATGCCGTACATGTACGTCAAACGTTTGGCACCAGCTCAGAAGCTGAGTCGGTGCCATCATCGTCGGATCTCAGCTGTATCTTACAGCTGACATCCGACTGTAACGGCGGGGACCGAAATTAGCTTCGATCCCCGCCATTAACCCCTTAAGTGCAGCGCTCAAACGCGATCGCTGCACTTAAGGTGTTTGCAGCTCATCGGAGCCCCAGCAATGAAATTGCCGGGGTTCCGGTGGCTGCAATGGCAACCGGAGGCCTAATACTGGCCTCCCGGTCTGCCTAGCACCGAAGCCGGTCAAGATCCGCCCGGCGGCGGAGCCTGATCGGCTTCCGTAGCTGCCGGCAAGATGGCGCCGGGTCAGGAGCTGATCCGGCGTCATCAGCGGTGGAGGTCAGCTGTACTGTACAGCTGACATCCACCTGTAACGGCAGGAACCGGAGCTAGCTCCGATCCCTGCCATTAACCCCTTCGATGCAGCAATCGAAAGCGATTGCTGCATCGTAGCGGTTACAAGCAGATCGCCAGCCCTGACAGGCAATCGGGACTGGCGACTGCTGTTATGGCAACAGGAGACACAATGGTCTCCTGCTCTGCCATTACGGAAGCCGATTTAGGCCCCGCCGGGAGGCGAAGCCTAAACGGCTTGCTGTCAGTGAATGACTGACAGATCTAATACATTGCACTACATAGGTAGTGCAATGTATTAGAAAAAAAAAAATCTGACCGTTGGACCTTCAAGTCCCCTAGTGGGACTTGAGAAAAAGTGTAAAAAAAGTATAAAAAAGTGTAAAAAAAAGTGCAAAAAATAAAAGTTTGAAAACAATAAAAGTTTCAAGTAATCAAATAACACACAATCCCCCTTTTACTCTTATCAAGTCCTTTATTATTGAAAAATAATAATAAACCATATGTATTTGGTATCGCCACGACCGTAACGACCGGAGGTATCAAAATATTATATTATTTATTGCACGCGGTGAACAGCGTAAAAAAAAAACGTAAAAAACGTTACCAGAGTTTCTGTTTTTTGGTCACTTTGCCCTACATATATTACAATAAAAAGTGAACAAAAAGTCGCACGTATCCAAAAATGGTACCTATAAAAACTATAGCTCGTCCCGCAAAAAACAAGCCCTCATACAACTCCGTCGACAAAAAAATTAAAACGTTATGGTTCTCACAACTTGGCGACAGAAAAAATACATTCTTTTTACAAAAGTAATTTTATTGTGCAAAAAGTTGTAAAACATAAAAAAGTGCTATAAATTAGGTATCGCCGGAATCGTACTGACCCGCAGAATAAAGTTAACATGTAGTTTATAATGCGTGGTGAACGCTGTATAAAAAAAACAAAAAAAGCTGTGCCAAAATTGTGTTTTTTTGTTTACCTAGCATCCCAAAAAATAGGATAAAAGGTGATCAAAAAGTTGCATGTACCCCAAAATGGTACCAATAATAACTACAGCTCGTCCCGCAACAAACCAGCCTTCATATCGATACGTCTATGAAAAATAAAATTAGTTATGGCTCCAATAAGTCAGGAAATAAAAAAATATGCAGTTGTGCCCGAGGGGAACATTTCTTCTGTTTCAAGAGGCGATTTATCAAGGACCTAAAATTAGGGAACCAGGAAGGGGAGGGCCCAAACATATCCGCTGGAAGCGACGGTGCCCGTATTATACCAGGCTAATACTTTCCCAGCAAAATTCCCCAAACTACAAAGGCGCGGAGTGTGGACCAAAAGGGGGATAAGAAATGACACCATTTATCAGTGCGACACCGGCCTGTGCAGAAAGGATTGCTTCACAGCGTAACACACATCTATGGATTATTTTTATTTTTTTATACCACCTGACTATGCCCCTTATATACTCCGCCCCGCTTACATGTACCCCCACATTATAAAACACCAGCAATACTCAAACAAATATAGTACCAAGCAAAATCCGCTCTCCAAAAGCCAAATGGTGCTCCCTCGGCCCTGAACCCTACAGCGTGCCCAAACAGCAGTTTCCTTCAACATATATGGCATCGTCATACCCGGGAGAACCCTTTTAACAATTTTTGGGGTGTGTGTCTCCAGCGTCATAAGCTGGGCATGACATATTTGCCACTGAATGGCATATCTAGGGAAAAATAATTTTTTTTAATTTGCATCATCCGCAGTGCATTCATTTATGGAAAAGACCTGTGGGGTGAAAATGCTCACTACACCCCTTAATAAATGCATTGAGGGGTGCAGTTCCATAGTGGGGGTCACTTATCAGGGGTTTCTTTTTATTATTTCACATCTGAGCCTCTGCAGTTGTGAACCAATACTTTGTAAATCGCCAAATTAGGCCTCCACTCCGCATGGTACTCTTCACTTCTGAGCCCTGTCATATGTCCAGACAAAAGATTAGGGCCACATGTAGGGTGTTTCTAAAACCGGGAAACACCGCATAATAATTAGAGAGCTGTCTTGTTATGGTGGCACAAGCCGGGCACCACATATTGGCATATCTATGGAAAAAAATCCCATTTTCACTCTGCAACATTGAGCGCACACTAATTTCTACAAAACACCTGCAGGGTTAAAATGCTTACTACACCCCTTGGTAAATGCATTGAGGGGTGTAGTTTCCAAAATGGGGTCACTTCTGGGGGGTTTCCACTGTTTTGGGCCCACAGGTGTCCAGAAACCAATCCAGCAACATCTGCACTCCAAATGGCGGTCCTTCCCATCTGAGCCCTGCGGTTTGCCCAAACAGCAGTTTATGACCATATATGGGGTATTGCCGTACTCGGGAGAAATAGCTTTACAAATGTTGGGTTCTTTTTTTCCTTTATTTGTTGAGAAAATGAAAAAATTTGCGCTAAAGCTACGTCTTATTGAAGAAAAAGGACTGTTTTTATTTTCACTGCCCAATTCTAATAAATTCTATGAAACATCTGTGGGGTCAAAATGCTCACTACACCCCTAGATGCATTCCTCAAGAGGTGTCGTTTCCTAAATGGAGTCCCTTTTTGGGCGTTTTCATTGTTTTGTCCCCTCAGGGGCTTTGCAAATGTGACCTGGCCTCCGCAAATCATTCCTGCTAAATGTGATCTCAAAAAGTCAAATAGTGCTCTTTCCCTTCTAAGCCAAGCCGTGTGTCCAAACAGCCGTTTATTACCACATGTGGGGTATTGTTTTACTCGGGAGAAATTGCTTTACAAATTTTGTGGTGCTTTTTCTCCTTTAGTCCTTCTGGAAATGAGAAAAAATTAGCTAAACCTACATTTTCTTTGAAAAAATGTAGATTATTATTTTCAGGGCCTACTTCCAATAATTTCTGCAAAAAAACTGGGGTGTCAAATCGCTCACTATACCCCTAGATAATTTCCTCAATGGGTTTTGTTTCCAAAATGGGGTCACTTGTGGGGGGTTTCACCTGTTTTATCCCCTCAGGGGCTTTGTAAATGTGACATGGCCTCCGCAAACCATTCCTGCTAAATTTGAGTTCAAAAAGCCAAATGGCGCTCTTTCCCTTCTCAGCCTCGCCGTGTGTCCAAACAGCCGTTTATTACCACATGTGGGGTACTGTTTTACTCGGGAGAAATTTCTGTACAAATTTTATGGTGATTTTTCTCCTTTAGTCCTTGTGGAAATGAAAAAAAATTAGCTAAACCTACATTTTATTTGAAAAAATGTAGATTTTCATTTTCACAGCCTACTTGCAAAAATTTCTGCAAAAAACCTGTGGGGTCAAAATGCTCACTATACCCCTAGATAATTTCCTCAAGGGGTATAGTTTCCAAAATGGGGTCACTTGTTTGGGGTTTTCACTGTTTTGTCACCTCAGGGGCTTTGCAAATGTGACATGGCCTCCGCAAACCATTCCTGCTAAATGTGAACTCCAAAAGCCAAATAGTGCTCTTTCCCTTCTCAGCCACGCCGTGTCTCCAAACAACCGTTTATTACCACATGTGAGGTATTGTTTTACTCGGGAGAAATTGCTTTACAAATTTTGCGGTGCTTTTTCTCCTTTAGTCCTTGTGGAAATGAGAAAAAAAATCGCTAAACCTACATTTTCTTTGAAGAAATGTTGATTTTAATTTTCACTGCCTACTTCCAATAATTTCTGTAAAAAACCTGTGCGGTCAAAATGCTCACTGTACCCCTAGATAATTTCCTTGAGGTGTCTAGTTTCCCAGATGGGGTCACTTTTGGGGGATTTTGACTGTTTTGGCACCGCAAGAGCCCTTCAAACCTGACATGGTGCCTAAAATATATTCTAACAAAAATAAGGCCCCAAAATCCACTAGGTGCTCCTTTGCTTCTGAGGCCGGTGCTTCAGTCCAGTAGCACGCTACGGCCACATGTGGGATATTTCCTAAAACTGCAGAAACTGGGCAACAAATATTGAGTTGCATTTCTCTGGTAAAACCTTCTGTGTTATAAAAAAAATTGTATTAAAAATGTATTTCTGCAGAAAAATATGAAATTTGTAAATTTCACCTCTACTTTGCTTTAATTCCTGTGAAATGTTTAAAGGGTTAAGACATTTTCTAAATGCTGTTTTGAATACTTTGAGGGGTGACGTTTTTAAAATGGGGTGACTTTTTTGGGGTTTCTAATATATAAGGCCCTCAAAACCACTTCACAACTGAACTGGCCCCTGTAAAAATAGCCTTTTGAAATTTTCTTGAAAATGTGAGAAATTGCTGCTAAAGTTCTAAGCCTTGTGAGGTCATAGAAAAATAAAAGGATGTTCAAAAAACGATGCCAATCTAAAGTAGACATATGGGTGATGTTAATTAGCAACAATTTTGTGTGGTATAACTGCCTGTCTTACAAGCAGATACATTTAAATTGAGAAAAATGCTAATTTTTTAAATTTTTCGCTAATTTTTGGTGTTTTTCACAATTAAATACTGAACATATCGAGCAAATTTTGCCAGTAACATAAAGTCCAATGTGTCACGAGAAAACAATCTCAGAATCGCTTGGATAGGTGAAAGCATTCCGGAGTTATTACCACATAAAGTGACACATGTCAGATTTGAAAAATGAGGCTCTGTCAGGAAGGTCAAAAGTGGCTAAAGAGGGAAGGGGTTAAAGTGTTAACAGTTATTAAGTAAAAATGTGATTCCAGAAAACAAGAGCAACGGAAACACCTAATGGGAAGCTAACTTCTATATACTTATATAACAAGAGGCTTTGTATTATTCAAAACCTGCTGGAGCAAATAGATAGTGGGTAGGAGTGAGATGAAAAATGTCTTGTTAATTGGATCCATCTAACTCCTTTTTTTAGAAAAAAAGTTTGAACTGGCATATGACAACATTGCTCAGTTGACTTCTGCCAAGCTGTATTTCTCCCTCTTAATTCCACCCAGCTCCAAACACAGAAGTGGGAACAAAAGAGAGGAGAGATATCAGATTTTTCTTTAGGGTATGTTCACACGGCAGCGTCCGTTACGGCTGAAATTACGGTGCTGTTTTCAGGAGAAAACAGCACCGTAATTTCAGCCATAATGGCATGTGCAGGCGTCTTTTGCTGCGTCCATTACGGAAGTAATTGGAGCTGTTTTTCCATGGAGTCCATGGAAAACGGCTCCATTTACGTCTGAAGAAGTGACAGGCACTTCTTTGACGCGGGCGTCTTTTTTACGCGCCACCTTTTGACAGCGGCGCGTAAAAAAAATGACCGTCGGCACAGAACATCGTAAAACCCATTCAAATGAATGGGCAGATGTTTGCCGACGTTTTTGAGTTGCATTTTCGGACATTATTCGGGGCTAAAACGCCCGAATTACATCCGTAAATAGTGTGTGAACCCAGCCTCATACTTTTCCTTCTTTCAGGATCCACTTCTTGTGTTTGGCACAAAAACAAAACCAAAACGCATAAAACCCCCCCTTCCAAAAAAAAATAAAAAATGAATACTTATGAAAAGAAAAAAATAAATCATACAATTTAAATTTTCTCTACTCACAAAATAACTTTTCGAGCTTTCTGTGCTGCAAAGTCCGAAATTCTATCTTCATAATTAATTTTCTGAAGAAGGTTTCTTTCAATGATCAACAGACACAGAGCATTAAATCGTTGATCTGTCATTGTTGAACATATATCATTCATTACTCTGGACATTTTTGAAAATGCCCGTTCTGCACTACAATTTGCTACCCGTATGGCAAGATAAATGCAGAAAGCAATCTCAACATTTGGAAACACAGATTCTAATTTGTTATTTCGGATTATTTTAAGGCATTCCAGTGCTGGTGGCGTTACATTACTTTGAATAAATTTTGAGTACTGCAACATTTCGTCTGGGAAGGATTTTTCTAAATCATCAAAATATGATTCACATAATGTTTTTGCTGCTTGAAGGAGTTGAGAGTTTTGCAAAGACCTGAAATACATTAAAAAAATCCAAATATGCTGTCAATTTTCTTATACTCTTGTAGGCGGTTCTTCAGGCAGGTATCGAGATCGACAATGGGTATAAAGAGTTCTACATGCAATTTTGTTAGGCCATGTAGTGTTATGTGGTGGTCACTCTTTTCACCAAATGGTATCTTGCACTTATGTGACCTTGATTTTCCATTCTTGTACTGTTGGTCGGTAGAAGGTGAAAGGCTTTGAATGCTGGTTTCAATATCATCAAATGAATTGTGTGTATGTTTTATGTATTCAACAAGTGAGTTTAAAAGTTTTACGGCAACGGATAAGTCTAGTGCTTTTTCTTGCAACTTTTTGCTTGTTGTATCTAACCTATCTAATATTCTGTTCCAGAATACTGCCATGAAAGCGATGTCTCGTGACTTTAATTTTTGTACAGAACCTTTGTAGAACTGGCTCTTGCAGACCATCGTGTTCCACTCAGATTACTTTTCTCCCTGACTCACTAACAAGTCCCGAACCTCTGTATTAGTAGAAACGTACCTCAAAATAAGTGCTGGTTGGTCAGAATTTGATTAATCTCGTGCAGTCAACAATCAAACTAAAATATTTTGCGTTTTTTACATCTTCGGTTATTGTGCTAAGGACTTTTCCACTCATTAGCACAATTATTTCCTTATAAACTGTAGACGATAAGTAGGAAATATGACCTCTTCCCTGATTTGCATCTGTTTTCAAATAATGGGTAAGAAAGGGATCAAATTTCGACAGATACTCTAGTGATGCCAGAAAATTACCATTAACTGTAATGATGGGGGTAGGGAAACAGACAAGTGAGCCCTAATCTACCCGCCACTCAGTCCCTGCCTACTTGCAACGACCCGCCCTAGGCGACGGGGTACAACTGGGCGACGGTCCCTACACTCAATAAGTGAACGACAGACAAACAGACAAGGGAACACAGAACCTAAGGGAAACGGGGCAGTTGCCCACGGCAACACATTGAGCAACAAGAGTGGTAAACGAGCCGAGTCAAACCAGGAGAGTACGAGGTGCCAAACGCAGAGCAGGAGAGTAGTGAACAAGCCGAGTAAAACCAGGAGAGCACGAGGTACCAAACTCAGAGAAGGAGAGTAGTCAACAAGCCAGGGTCAATACGAAGCAGGGACAAATAGTACAAGAAGCTGCAGCAGGGCCAGGAAACCAACAGAGAAGAATCACAAGCAAGGAGGAACAGGAAAGGCAGGTATAAATAGACAGAGGGCGGGAGCTAGCTCCGTCTGGCCAGGCTGCGATAGGCTCTCCCACTCCTAAGCCTGCCATCCTGAGTGGTGGAAGATGGAGTCAGTCTCACAGACCTAGAAGCAGGTGCAGACTGATTACCTATGGGCGTTGATAAAGAAGCTGTGCCTGGCAGATCCTTTACATTAACATCATCAAAAAGGTTTTCAGAATCTCGTCTAAGAGCAAGTCCTCTACTACAAAGGAATTTTAAAGTTTCAACCACCCTTCTCAAAACTTCCTTCCAATATTGTTTCTGTTTTTCATATTCACAATTAAGAAGAGTGGCTACATTATTGGATATGTTCATTCTTGAAATCCAGTGTTGTGCACATAGCACATGACCATCACTAGTTTCATGATTTTTAAGATCACGATGCCCATGTGCCCAATCACAGTAACCTGTAATAAATTTATCTCTAAAAAGTTAACAAAAAACCCCCAAAAATGTTGTCAGTAGAAGGGGAATATAATCAATCCCTTTTACGGATTTTGTCATTTTTAGATTTAAATGTAAAAAAATCTCAAGGAGCAATGGCGGGCTTTATTTAAGGTTTTTTTTCTTCTCTTGTTCAGAACCTTTTGAATCATTTGAGGTATGATGGGCGGCAGAGTTATGATGGGCGACAGAGTCACTACAAGTGGCAGAGTCATAATGTGCAGCAGAGTCATCGTGATGGGTGGCAGAGTTGCCACAAGTGGCAGAGTCATGATGGGCGGCAGGGTAATCAAAATGAACAGCAAGATCATCATTGGTGTCATCGTCACCACAAATGGCAGACAGATCAACAGCATAGTCCTCAAAGACCTTGCCATATGTGGCTTCACCTAACACAGAAATGGTATCATCCATTACATTGTGGACACCTTCTACAACATTTTCTACATGAACAGTACTTATGCTTGCCTCCTTATGAGATTAAGATTCTTTTCTGTTTTGATCACTGATAGAATGTGGGCTAGACCTAGAAAAAAATACTGACAGTCTAGGGACCTTTTGTAGAAATTCAGTCACCTTCACTGCTTCTTCCTTTTCTTTGCGTCTTTTTACAGCTCCACTTTTAAATCTCCTTTGCATTATGATATCCTGTAAAGTTAAAGGGGTTGGCCAGGAAAAAAATATTTTCTAAAAAGTGTCCTCCAGCCATGGTTTGCGTTCCCTAAAACTCCCTACATACATATCAGTCCCTGTTTGATCTCCATCTTCACTGTTGCTCTTTGTGTTTGTTTACATCCTTTGCTTCTGGTCCTGGCTGTTTCCTGTCTTGTAACCCACCATACCCATGATCCCCTGCTGCATCTGAGGAGACCGCTTACATCCCCCCTTCCTCCCTCCACAGCATCTCCGCTATTTGCATACTGCCACGCCACTCTATGTTTACGGTGTGATTCCCTGCTCTAATTACAGTCACCCAGCTCCCTGCACTGTCACACACCCAGTAATAATCACACAAGGGGAGGTGGTTATATACAGGAATGTGGGGGTAATACACAGGAATGTTGGGGGTTATACACAGGGATGTTGTGGTTATAAACACATGAATGATGGGGTTATAAACAGGGATGATATTGTAATACACAGGGATGATGGGGGTTATACACATGGATGATATAACTCCATCATACCTGTATACAACCTATATGTAACCCCCATCATCCATGTGTGTTACCTCATCACCCCTGTATATAACCCCGATCATCCCTGTGTATTACCTCATCATCCCTGTATATAACCCCCATCATACCTGTGTATTACCTCATCATCCGTTTATTACCTCATCATCCCTGTATATAACCCCCATCATCCCTGTATATAACCCCCATCATCCCTGTATATAACCCCCACCATCCCTGTGTATTACTTCATCATCCCTGTGTATAACCCCATCATCCCTGTGTATTACCTCATCATCCCTGTGTATAACCACCATCATCCCTATGTATTACTTCATCCTCCCTGTATATAACCCCGATCATCCCTGTGTATTACCTCATCATCCCTGTGTATATCCCCCATCATCCCTGTATAAAACCTGCATCATCCCTGTGTATTACCTCATCATCCCTGTATATAACCCCCATCATCCGTGTAGTACCTCATCATCCACAGGGATGATGGGGTAATACAAGGATGATGAGGTAATAGACAGGGATGATGGGGGTTATATACAGGGATGGTGATATAATACACAGGGATGATCAGCATTATATACAGGGATGATGATGTCATACACGGGGATGATGGGGGTTATACACAGGGATGATGAGGTAATACACAGGGATGATGGGGGTTATACACAGGGATGATTAGGTTATACACAGGGATGATATAACTCCATCATACCTGTATACAACGTATATGTAACCCCCATCATCCCTGTGTATTACTACATCATCCCTGTATATAACCCCAATCATCCCTGTGTATAACCCCCATCATCCCTGTGTATTACCTCATTATCATTGTATTGCCTCATCATGATGGGGGTTATGCACAGGGATGATGGGAGTTATATTCAGGGATAACGGCCCCATCATTACTGTATATAACCCCCATCATCCCTGTATTTATATAACCCCTGTAACAACTGTATATACCATCAAGGGGTGTGCCGCCGCCGGGGGACTGCTCCGTGAGGGGGGGGGGGCGTGGGTGGGTGCTTCGGGAGGGTGGGGGGGCCATGTGAGGCGGCGTGGGAGATGAGAGGAGACGGGCAGGCAGTGCGGGAACTCCGAGATAGGAGGAGGAGGGGGCGTGTACAAGCATAGACGACCCGTGTCTCTGCTCAGCCAGTACTTCCTGGTGTGTAGAGACACGGCGCGTCATCAACTATGTTTACAGGCGGCAGGACCAGAGGAGGTAGAGCTCATGAAATATCCGCCCTGCACACTGCCTGTAAATGTAGTTCATGACGCGCCGAGCAAAGACACAGAACGTCAGAGGAAATGAAAAATTTACCCTGGGTGCAGTCACGTGACCGCAGATCAGAACACAGTAATGCTGCCACAGGTAAACAGACATTATATTAGAAATGTACTTAAATATGTCCAATTAAGTTAAAATATAAATAAAATGTATTCCTGGACAACCCTTTTAAGTGTATAGGGCACTTTGTCTATTTATGTTAAAGAGGCTCTGTCACCAGATTTTGCAACCCCTATCTGCTATTGCAGCAGATCGGCGCTGCAATGTAGATTACAGTAACGTTTTTATTTTTAAAAAACGAGCATTTTTGGCCAAGTTATGGCCATTTTTGTATTTATGCAAATGAGGCTTGCAAAAGTACAACTGGGCGTGTTGAAAAGTAAAAGTCCAACTGGGCGTGTATTATGTGCGTACATCGGGGCGTGTTTACTACTTTTACTAGCTGGGCGTTCTGACGAGAAGTATCATCCACTTCTCTTCAGAACGCCCAGCTTCTGGCAGTGCAGACACAGCCGTGTTCTCGAGAGATCACGCTGTGTCGTCACTCACAGGTCCTGCATCGTGTCAGACGAGCGAGGACACATCGGCACCAGAGGCTACAGTTGATTCTGCAGCAGCATCAGCGTTTGCAGGTAAGTAGCTACATCGACTTACCTGCAAATGCTGATGCTGCTGCAGAATCAACTGTCCTCTGGTGCCGATGTGTCCTCGCTCATCTGACACGATGCAGGACCTGGGGCAGGAAGTGAGTGACGACACAGCGTGATCTCTCGAGAACACGCTGTGTGTCTGCACTGCCAGAAGCTGGGTGTTCTGAAGAGAAGTGGATGATACTTCTCGTCAGAAAGCCCAGCTAGTAAAAGTAGTAAAAACGCCCCGATGTACGCACATAATACACGCCCAGTTGTACTTTTACTTTTCAACACGCCCAGTTGTACTTTTGCAAGCCTCATTTGCATAAATACAAAAATGGTCATAACTTGGCCAAAAATGCTCGTTTTTTAAAAATAAAAACGTTACTGTAATCTACATTGCAGCGCCTATCTGCTGCAATAGCAGATAGGGGTTGCAAAATCTGGTGACAGAGCCTCTTTAAACATATATTTATTATATATATTAAACTTGGCATGGTCAAATCTTGCACTGATGCTGAATTTGTACAGCCTGTATTCTAGTCCAAAGCTGCATTCACAATTCTAAAGGTCAGTTTGCATGCTGGCTAAAAGCCACCAAACCAACAGTGTAAAAGAGCTACTATAATTATGCGGGATACATTAAATTAATAATCAGTAATTCAAATAAACACCAAACTGGTTGGAATGCAAATCACCAAAGCAAGCTCAGACATTTAGACTCAAATGAATGTTGGGAAACTTCAGATCCAAACTCAGATTTTAAAGGGGTTGTCCAAGATATTAAATAAAAAATAAAGTAACCATCAGCAGGAGGAATGCTAAAATAACGAACGCATCAGTACTCACCTACGCGGCATAAAAGTGGCAGGATGTGAAGTAGGCGAGTATTGATGATTCCCCGGACAACCAATTTTAAACAGCTCTGAACTCCAATACAAAGTAACTCAACATCAGTTAAAGATAATCCCAAATAGAGCAAGATATGAGCTGCACAGCAAGAAGGGTATTGGGTGCTGAACCTCAAGGATCTGGATCCCACCAGACAAAGCCATGCAAAGTTCCCTCGGAGTGTATCCAGAAGAATATCTGGTGTATCAATGAAGTGTATCAATATAAGTGTATCAATGAGGGCATGATCGAGCCTTGATAATGCCTTCATTGTGAAGGTGAAATGTCGTCTTTTGCACTAGGTGAATAAACACCTTTATTTCGTACTTATGCTGGTGTGCTGCCTCTCTTTCTTCTGGATACACTCCGGGGAACTTTGCATGACTTAGTTAAAGAAAAGCCATGTTTTTACAAAATTAATGTACTTTAGGCAGTGTATTTCTATTTTAACCCTTTCACGACCAAGGACGAAAATGAACGTCATGGTCGGCTGCTAGTTCCCGCACCAGGACGTTAATTTTCATCAGTATTTCAAACTGTCACTCTGTGTAAACACAGAGTGACAGGCGCGCGCTGACAGCTGTCCTAGACAGCTGACATATCAGTCTAGCCGGACAGCGGACCATCACCGCTGATTTCGGCAATTAACCCCTTAAGTGCGGCGATGGATTGCCGTTGCCGCATTTAAGTGGTTTGAAGCACATCGGCAGCCCCCACGAAGTGATCGTGGGGGCTACCGATGCTTGTCGTGGCAATCGGAGGTCAGACAATGACCTCCGGGTTGCCATGTACGGAAGCCTCAGAGGAGCAGCCTCCTGCCGGTCCTCCTCGGCTTCCTGTCAGAGTGATAGTTACGTCACAATGACAGTTGGAGTACATTACACTACGTGTGTAGTGTAATGTACTCTAGCAGCGATCAAAGCTGCAAGACTAATTGTCCCCCTAGTGGGACAAGTAAAAAAGTAAAAAAAAGATAATAAAAATGTTTTAAAAAAAGTGTAAAAATAATAGTTAGAAGTGACATAAACATGAACTGCTTTTTTTTTTCCTATAATAAGTCTTTTATTATAGAAAAAAAATGAACACATTAAAAAAGTACACATATTTGGTATCACCGCGTTCGTAACGACCCCAACTATAAAACTGTAATGTTATTTTTCCCGCACGATGAACACCCCAAAAAAAATCAATAAAAAACTACGACAGAATCACAATTTTTTTGGTCACCAACGCTCCCTATATAAAGAATAAAAAGTGATCAAAAAGTTGCATGTACCCAAAAATAGTACCAATAAAAACTTCTATCCATCCTGCAAAAAACAAGCCCTTACACAGCTTTTTTGACTAAAAAATAAAATTATGGCTCTCTGAATATGGTGACACAGAGTTTTTTTTTTATAGAAATAAGTCATTTTATTGTGCAAACGCTAAAAAAAAGGACCAAACCTATATACATATGGTATCGGCGTAACCGTACCAACTCGCAGAATAAAGTTAAAATGTCACTTAAAGCGTACGGTGAGCGCCGCAAAAAGAAAACCTAAAAAACTGTGTCAGAATTCCTCTTTTTTGCTCAGGATTGCAAAAAAATTGAATAAAAAGTGATAAAAAAAAAATCGCACGTACCCCAAAATGGTACCAATGAAAACGACAGATTGTCCGGCAACAAATAAACCCTCACAGGGCTCCGGTGGTGAAAAAATAAAAAAGTTCTGGCTTTCAGAATATAACGATGCAAAATGTGCAGAGTGTCCAAAAGTGGATAAGATCGGGCGCCATTTATCAGTGCGACACCGGGCACATATCTATGAAATATTATTTATTTACCCCATTATTATACCCTCTTATTATGCCCTGATGTACTCCGCACAGATTACACATACCCCCAAATTATAAACTGAAATACCAACAAAACCCCAAACAAAACTACTGCCAAGCAAAATCTGCACTCCAAAAGCAAAATGGCGTCCCTCCCTTCTGAGCCCTGCAGCGTGCCCAAGCAGCAGTTTGCGCCCACACATATGGCATCGCCATACCCGAGAGAACCCGCTTAACGTTTTATGAGGTATTTGTCTTCTGTGGCACAAACTGGGCACAACATATTATGCACTAAAATTGCATATCAGTGGAAAATTGCAATTTTCACTTTGAACCATCCGCTGCGCATTAACCCCTTTGCGCACTATGACTTAATTGCCCGTCATGGTGCGGCGGTTGATGTATGGAGCCGGCTCACGTGCTGAGCCCGCCCCATACGCTGCGGGTGTCGGCTGTGTATTACAGCAGGCCCCCTCGGTACTAACGGACAGGTACAGCGATCGCTCTGTTACAGAAGCCTGTAAGAATAACAATATACTGCAATACATTAGTATTGCAGTGTATTGTACCAGTGATCCAATGATCGCTGGATCAAGTCCCCTAAGGGGATTGATTAATAAAATGTGTAGAAGAATTATAGTTATTAGTAGTGAGATTTTTTTTTTTTAAAACGTAAAAAATAAAACACCTTTTCGCATTTTTCTTCAAAAGTAATGTAAAAAAATTAACAAAATTTGTATCGCTACGTCCGTAAAAGTCCAAACTATTACAATATACCATTATTTAATTTGCACAGTGCACACCTTAAAACAATTGAATAATTGAAACCACCAAAATCGCTGTTTTTTTTTTGTCACCTTCGCTCTAAATAAAAAAATTTATACAACTTTTTAATCACTTTTTATGTACCAAAAAATGGTACCAATAAAAACTGCAGTCCTCCCGCAAGAAATAAGCCCTCACACTGCTCTATTGATGGAAAAATAAAAAAGTTATGGCTCTTGGAAAGCGGGGAGTGAAAATCTAAAATATGAAAGCAAAAAATGGATCAGTCCTGAAAGGGTTAATTCATTTCTAATGAAAAAACGTATGACCACATATGGGGTATTTCCGTACTCGGGAGAAATTACTTTATAAAAAATGTTTGTTTTTTTCCTCCTTTATCCCTTGTGAAAATGAGAAAATTCAACATTTTAGTGGAAAAAATGTTGATATTAATTTTCGCGCCCTAATTCTAATAAACTCTGCAAAAGACCCGTGGGGTGTAAATGCTCACTATACCCCTAGAAAAATTCCTTGAAGGTTTTTCCAAAAACCTTTGGTCCCTCCAGTGCATTGCAAATGCGACATGGCACCGAAAACCATTCCGGCAAAATCATAAATCCAAATCGCGCTCCTTCCCTTCTGAGCCCTGCTGTGAGTCCAAACAGCAGTTTATTACCACATATGGGGTATTGTCGTAATCGGGAGACATTGCTTTACAAATGTTGGGGTGCATTTTCTTCGTTATTCCTTGTAAATAATAAAAATTTCTATGTTGTTTCAGAAAAAAAGTACATTTTCATTTTTACAGACTAATTCCAATATATTTAGCGATAAACCTGTGTGCTCAAAATGCTAACTATACCCCTAGATAAATACCTTAAGGGGTCTAGTTTTCGAAATGGGGTCGTTTATGGGGAGTTTCTATCGTTCTGGCAGCTCAAAGCTTCTCCAAATGTACAGTGGGGCCTAAAACATTTTCAAGCAAAATATGAGTCCTGAAAGCCTCCGGGTGCTCCCTTCATTTTGGGCCCTGCCGTGTGTCCAGGCAGCGCATTAGGGCCACAATGTGGGTATTTTTGAAAACAGGAGAAACAGGGTGATAGATTTTGTGGTGTGTTTCTTCATTCTCATGGTCGCTTTACAAAGAAATTGGTCTTCAAACTGATACTTTTATGAAAAAAAGTTATTTTTTTTTTCACCTGCTATGTATTCAATTTAACAAAAAACTGTGGGGTCAAAATACTTACTATACCCCTAGGTAAATACCTTAAGGGGTCTAGTTTTCTAAATGGGGTCATTTGTGGGGGTTTCCATCACTCTGAGACCTATGAGCCTCTGAAAACCTGGCTTGGTGCAGGAAAACAAAATGTACTTCAAAATTTATAAAATTACTATTCAATTTGTAAGTCCTCTAAATTGCTGAAGATTTATTTTATTTTTTCAAAAGTGCTGCCAAAATAGAGTAAAGAGATGGAAATATATATTTAATTAAAAAAAATTGTACAGTATGTGTGTACATATGTGACATATTGCAGTTAAAAATAGGGAAAAATTGTAATTTTTACAAAATTTCTTCGATTTTTCTATTTTTTTATTTGTATCAGTCTACTTTTACCACTAAAATAAAGTACAACATGTGACGAAAAAACAATGTCAGAATTACTTGGATATTCAAAACTTTCACAGAGTTATTCTCTGATAAAGTCAGACATACCAGATTTGACAAATCTGGCTTTGTCATTAAAGAGGCTCTGTCACCAGATTTTGCAACCCCTATCTGCTATTGCAGCAGATAGGCGCTGCAATGTAGATTACAGTAACGTTTTTATTTTTAAAAAACGAGCATTCTTGGCCACGTTATGACCATTTTTGTAGTTATGCAAATGAGGCTTGCAAAAGTCCAAGTGGGTGTGTTTAAAAGTAAAAGTCCAAGTGGGCGTGTATTATGTGCGTACATCGGGGCGTTTTTAATACTTTTACTAGCTGGGCGTTCTGATGAGAATTATCATCCACTTCTCTTCAGAACGCCCAGCTTCTGACAGTGCAGATCTGTGACGTCACTCACAGGTCCTGCATCGTGTCGGACACATCGGCACCAGAGGCTACAGTTGATTCTGCAGCAGCATCAGCGTTTGCAGGTAAGTAGCTATATCGACTTACCTGCAAACGCCGATGCTGCTGCAGAATCATCTGTAGCCTCTGGTGCCGATGTGTCCTCGCTCATCTGACACGATGCAGGACCTGTGAGTGACGTCACAGCATGATCTGGCAGAAGCTGGGTGTTCTGAAGAGAAGTGGATGATACTTCTCGTCAGAGCGCCCAGCTAGTAAAAGTATTAAAAACGCCCCGATGTACGCACATAATACACGCCCACTTGGACTTTTACTTTTAAACACACCCACTTGGACTTTTGCAAGCCTCATTTGCATAACTACAAAAATGGTCATAACTTGGCCAAAAATGCTTGTTTTTAAAAAATAAAAACGTTACTGTAATCTACATTGCAGCGCCTATCTGCTGCAATAGCAGATAGGGGTTGCAAAATCTGGTGACAGAGCCTCTTTAAGGTACAAACATGCCTGGTCATTAAAGAGGCTCTGTCACCAGATTTTACAACCCCTATCTGCTATTGCAGCAGATAGGCGCTGCAATGTAGATTACAGTAACGTTTTTATTTTTAAAAAACGAGCATTTTTGGCCAAGTTATGACCATTTTTGTATTTATGTAAATGAGGCTTGCAAAAGTACAAGTGGGCGTGTTTAAAGTAAAAGTCCAACTGGGCGTGTATTATGTGCGTACATCGGGGCGTTTTTACTACTTTTACTAGCTGGGCGTTCTGACGAGAAGTATCATCCACTTCTCTTCAGAACGCCCAGCTTCTGGCAGTGCAGACACAGAGCGTGTTCTCGAGAGATCACGCTGTGACGTCACTCACAGGTCCTGCATTGTGTTGGACGAGCGAGGACACATCGGCACCAGAGGCTACAGTTGATTCTGCAGCAGCATCAGCGTTTGCAGGTAAGTAGCTACATCGACTTACCTGCAAACGCCGATGCTGCTGCAGAATCAACTGTAGCCTCTGGTGCCGATGTGTCCTCGCTCGTCCGACAGGATGCAGGACCTGTGAGTGACGTCACAGCGTGATCTCTCGAGAACACGCTCTGTGTCTGCACTGCCAGAAGCTGGGCGTTCTGAAGAGAAGTGGATGATACTTCTCGTCAGAACGCCCAGCTAGTAAAAGTAGTAAAAACGCCCCGGTGTACACACATAATACACGCCCAGTTGTACTTTTACTGTAAACACGCCCAGTTGTACTTTTGCAAGCCTCATTTACATAAATACAAAAATGGTCATAACTTGGCCAAAAATGCTCGTTTTTTTAAAAATAAAAACTTTACTGTAATCTACATTGCAGCGCCTATCTGCTGCAATAGCAGATAGGGGTTGCAAAATCTGGTGACAGAGCCTCTTTAAGATGTTAAAACGGATTGTTCAGGACTCTAAAAAACAACAACACTTTTTTAAACAACATCACGTCGGTCTATAGGTTGTGTATGGTATTGCAGTTCAGTTCCATTAATTTAAATGAGGATGAACTGAAATATGAGACAGCTCATAGACAGAGGGCTGTTAGCATATTTCTTTGAGGCTGGTGTCACAGTTTTTTTTAGCCAAACACAGAAGTGTATACTGAAAGATGGAAATGTATAAAGACAAACCTGATATGTCTCTCTTTTTTATGCACTCCTGTGTTTGGCTAAAATAAATGGCTTCAAAAACTGCCAGAAAAAAAAGTGACATCAGCCGAACAAAATTTATAAATCATCCCCTTCCTATGTAGTACAGTCTTATAAATAAGCCAATTGACTACTCACCAATTGTAAACTACACCGAAGAGACAAGTTCAATTCTATGCCCGCTAGGTAGCCAGTACACAGAAAATACAGGTAGAAGGAGCCTGAAATCTTTACGCACCAAGTAGTGGTTTGGTTCTTCACGTCATCTAAATAAAAAAGTTAATATGTTAATACAGCTACTCCTCAACACATTAGTCAATTCCTAACCTGCCCTACTTCATGATTTACTTACATAGCAGCATCCTCTTCCATTGCACCTTGCCAATCAAGTATGAGCCCATCCCCCAAAATCACTTTCCAATTAATAAAAGTGATCTTCACCTACCCCACCCTGTTCAATACTACACTGTCTACACATAGGTTCATCATCTACTTACCAATTGTAGCCTACACCAAAGGGACAAGTTCAATTTTATGCCTACTGGTGACGGCAGGGCAAGCGTCAACTGGGTATGGGGCAGGGGCGTAACTAGGAAAGACTGGGCCCCATAGCAAACTTTTGACTGGGGCCCCCCCTCTGCTGGGTATCACACAACCCCCCCCTTGTAGATAGTGCCTCCCTATAGATTCCACCACACAGCGCCCCCCTATAGATAGCACCATACACAGCGGCCTGTAGATGACGCCATACAGCCCCCTGTAGATAACGCCATACAGTCCACCCTGTAGATAACGCCATACAGCCCCCCTGTAGATAACACCATACAGACCCCCTCTGTAGATAACGCCATACAGCCCCCCCTGTAGATAACACCATACAGCCCCCTCTGTAGATAACACCATACATAACCCCTCTGTAGATAACGCCATATAGTCGTCCCCCCCCCAAAAAAAAAAACGGCCTATAGTTTGTCCTACAAAAGACATGCATCCCCTATCCACAGGATAGGGGATACATGTGTGATCGCTGGCAGCGATAAGGAGAACGGGGGACCGAAAGTCCCCCGAAGTTCTCCATGACTAACCTCGGAATTCCGGTGTCTGCGCAGTTCAATAAAAATGAAAGGAGCGCTGGTCACGCATGCGCATAAGCGCGACCGGTGCTCCATTCATTTCTACGGAGCTGCCGACACAAACCCCGGAAGTCCGAGCTTTGTCATGGAGAACTTAGGGGGGACTTTCGGTCCCCCGTTCTCATAGCTGGGCGTCCCAGCGATCCCACATGTATCCCCTATCCTGTGGATAGGGGATGCATGTCTTTTGTAGGAACAACCCCTTCAGTGGCGTCGCGCTGTAGCAGCCATAGCGGCTGCTAGCGGAGCCTGCGGCCATGGGAGGGGGCCGTGCCGGCGGGTGCCACGAGCCCCCTCATGCTGCAGGCCCTGTAGAAGTCGCTACGGCTGCTATAGCGGTAGTTATGCCACCCAGCATGGCCGGAACAATGGTAAGGATATGCTGGGAGATGCGGTTTCACAATAAAAATCCTATCACCATCATCTCGCTGCAGATCATACAGTGACTACAATACTGATTAGAGGCAGAATAAACATTTACATTAAGTGACTCACCGGTGACGTCTCAGATTCTAGTTCTTTTCTTCTCCCTCCGGTTCAGACATCTATGATGGATTTCTCCCGGCCATGACCCATTTCTGCAGTTTTCCGTTTAGATGTCTTCAGCTTCTCATTTCTGCACCTATAAACAAAGTTAAAATTCTCAACACATCTAAATATAACTGTCACACACACACACACACACACACACACACACACACACACACACACACACACACACATCATGCCCCCTGTAGATCGTGACCTACATAGAAACCCCTGTAGATAGTGCCCACATATGGACTCCAGAGCTGCAAGGCAATAGTGCTAACCACTGAGCCACCGTGCTGCCCTACATATAGCTTCCCCTATAGTTAGTGCTCCACGTATAGCCCACCTCTGTATATAGTGTCTCACATATAGCTCCCCCTGTATATAGTGTCCCACATATAGCCCACCCCTTTAGACTGTGCACTACATATAGCCACCCTGTTGCTAGTGCCCCACAGGTAACCCACCCCTGTATATAGTGTCCCACACATAGCCCACCCCTATAGAAAGTACCCTAAAAAAATAGCTCCCCTATAGATAGTGCTCTACATATAGCCCACCCCTGTATATAGTGGCCCACATATAGACCCCCCCCTGTATATAGTGGCCCACATATAGAGCCCCCTGTATATAATGGCCCACATATAGAGCCCCCTGTATATAGTGGCCCCCACCCCCACATATAGACCCCCCTGTATATAATGGCCCACATATAGAGCCCCCTGTATATAATGGCCCACACCCCCACATATAGACCCCCTGTAGCTACTGCCCCACATATAGACCCCCCTGTAGCTACTGCCCCACATATAGACCCCCTATATATAATAGCCCACATAAAGACGACCCCCCCTGTAGATAGACCCCCCCCTGTAGATAGACCCCCCACTATAGATAATGCCATTCACATTTTTATGAGGAAAAAAAAAAAAGAATTGACATACTCACATGATCCCGTTCCCACGCTGTTCACTGGCGATGCAGACATGCTCTCTTCTGAGCATGTCTGCAGGAGCTGAACGAGCATCCTCCAATGACGCTGATTGGCGGGGCAGAATGACTTGCCCCGCCAATCAGCACCTTCCAAGCATGGAAGCGGCGCGATGATGTCATCGCGCCGCTAACCAATCAGTGTCATTGTAAGGCACTGGATGGTCAGGCACGGAACATGCCCGGCCATTCAGTGCTAATACATGTATTTGGCTGCCGCTAGCACTGGGGCCCCCTCCGGTGCTAGCGACAAATACAGGCATGAGAGGGCCTGTGTAAGGCTCGGCGTCGCGGGCCATAACGGCTGCTAGCGGCGCCACCGGGCATTTGGGTGGGCGTGTCGGCTGGCGGCACGGGCCCCCTCAAGCCCCGGGCCCCGTAGCAGCCGCTACTGCTGCTACCGCGGTAGTTACGCCACTGGTATGGGGCAATGTCAAATTAGAATTTGCGGCATGTGACGTGGCCTGGCCAGGAGAATATGTATAGGAACCTAATATGTATCTATACCAGGGGCGTTGTTAGGGTCTTATAGGATCAAGGGCACAGGGTCCAAAACATGCCCCCACCCAAAAAAAGACATCTATATCTAAAAGACTGCGACCCACTATAGCTACACCACTGGATAGAATTAGACACAGCTGACAGTATCAGACATGATAGTATTAGATACAACAGTTCAGCAGACAGTATCACACTAAGTTTAGATACAGTGGTTCAGAAAATAGTATCATGACAAGATTAGATACAACAGCTCAGCAGACAATATCACACGATAGGCTTAGATTCAGCGGATCAGCAGACCGTTTCACACATGATAGACTTACATTGCCCCCTATAGATTGTAACATTGCAACACACACACACACACACACACACACACACACACACACACCCTAGAGGTAGAGACATACCCCCACTGTAGGTGGTGCCACACACATCCATCTGTAGGTAGAGCCACACATATCCCTCTCTAGGTAGTGCCACACATCCCTCTCTAGGTAGTGCCACACACATCCCTCTCTAGGTAGTGCCACATGCATCCCTCTCTAGGTAGTGCCACACACATCTCGCTCTAGGTAGTGCCACACACAGCCCTCTGTAGCTAGTGTCACACACAGCCCTCTATAGCTAGTGTCACACACAGCCCTCTGTAGCTAGTGCCACACACAGCCCTCTGTAGCTAGTGCCACACACAGCCCTCTGTTGCTGGTGTCGCACACAGCCCTCCACTGTAGCTAGTGCCATACACCCCTTGTACCTAATGCCATACACCCATGGTAGCTAGTGCCACACACCCCTTGTAGCTAGTGCCACACACCCCTTATAGCTAGTGCCACACCACTCCCATGTCAATAGTGCCCTTTGTAGATAGTGCCATATGCTCATTTGTAGATGTTGCCACACACCCTCTATAGTGCCACACACCCCTAGTGCAACACATACCCCCTTCTAGATAGTGCCACACAACCCTCCCTGCATATAGCGCCCATAGAAATAAAAAAAACAAAAAACACCTGTACTCACCTAGTCCGGGCTGTTCCCGTGATGAACAGAGCTCCAGCCTACTCAGCCACATTAGGCCTGATGTGTACGGTGGCACGATGACATCTTTCCGCCAGCACGATGACGTCATCGCGCCTTCGTAAGAATCAAATCCCTGTGTTCTATAGGCTGCAGGCCTAATGTGGCCTGTAGCCGCAGATGCAATTGAATATAGAAGCCGGGGCCCCCCTTGAATGAGGGGAAACACAGGGCCTGGAGCTGGAGCTCCAAGAGCTCCAATGATAATCCGGCCCTGGGACCCGTGCCTCGGCATGATCGGTGGACGCCGCTATCAGCCGCTAAGCCTGCTACAGCGGTAGCAACACCACATTCAATAGTATCTGCGACCCTAGGATGCAGATACTATTGAACACTATGGCAGAACAGGGAGGTACGTCCCTGCTCTGCCATCTACTAGGCTACAGGCCTGCCTATCAGGATCCCTGTGCAGGCTGGCGTGATGATGTCACTGGATCACGCCAACCTATGCAAGGATCCTGTCGGCGTTGTGGAGCAGATCCGTTCATCGTGGGAACGGGTCCTAGGTGAGCATAATTTTTTTTGTTTTATTTGTTCGCAGTGGCGGATTAAGTGTACCATGGGCCCTGGGCTGTTGACACAATTTGGGCCCCCTCCTTCCCCCTCACAACCTGCTGACACTGTACCCGTCAGTGCCACTGACCTGACGGATACAGGTTTTAGCACTAGATACAGCTGCTCTGTATTCAGGATATAAAGCAGCTGTATCTTAAAAAGTTAAAATAATTTTTAATAAAAAGTATTTAGAAAGTTACACCAGACACTGATACAATAATAATAACAATAATAATAATAATAATAATAATAATAATAATAATAAAAAAAAAAAACAACAATTGTAACACCTCTCTTTAAAGTGTAACTAAACTTTAAAAAAAGTTTTAACATGTCATACTGATATGTCAGAACTTTTAATCGGTTGGGGGTTCGAGCACTGAGACCCCCACCGATCGCTAAAGTGAAGCAGCAGAAGAGCACGATTGAATGCTGTATCGCTTCGTTTCTGATTGGCATTCCTCGGGGCGGTGTACGTCCCATTCCGCCCCTCCCGCCCTATCAGCAGCTGCCATTAGTGGCGCTAGCACGCTGCATAGCTGCATGAAACTCAGAAGTGATTTTTTAAATTATGTGCAGTTTGGGCGGACATGGGCCCCCTGGGAGCCTTGGGCCCTGGGCGGCCGCCCAAACCGCCCATATGATAATCCGCTACTGTTGGTTCAGGGGCATTGTTTACAAGGGGAGGTGGAGAGCTGTATGGCACTACCTACAAAGGGGAAGCGGGTCTGGATCGCACTATCTACAAGGGGGAGGTGGGGGCTGTATGGCACCATCTACAAGGGGAGGTGAGGGGCACTGTCTACAAGTGGGAGGTGGGGGCTGTATGGCACTATCTACAAGAGGGAGGTGGAGGGCACTATCTACAGGGGGCAGTATGGCACTATCTATAAGGGGGAAGTGGGTGACACTATCTACAAGGGGGGCTGTATAGCACTGTTTACAAGGGGGACTAAATGGCACAATCTACAGAGAGGGCTGTATGTCACAATGTACAGGGGGGCTGTATGGCATAATCTATGGGGGGCTGTATGGCACAGCCTACAGGGAGGCTGTATGGTGCTATCTACAGTCGGGCTGTATGGCAGAATCTACAGGGGGGGCTGTATGGCACAATCTACAGGGGGGTACTATCTACAAGGGGGGGGTCTTTGTGTGGCACCCAGGGGATGGGGGCCCAGTCAAAAGTTGGCCCAGCCTTTCCTAGTTACGCCTCTGATCTGATCAGTATCGCAGTCTGAGAGGGAGATTGACTTGACCTGACTGCTGCCCAGCTGATTTTTTTCCTTTTGGGCTCTTGTCTTAATCCAGTTTTGAGTTGACTGGCTGAATAATGTCTGTAAGCCTGGTTGCTAGAGATACACTACGAAAAGACCACATCTCCAGATGTATGTAAACCTTTGGCTGTCAGAGTCAGTGTGCCTGCTGTCTACCCCACCCACAGCTTAACAGAATACCAAGAGCCCTGCTATTGATCCTGACATTCGCTCAGTTTGACTGATACAGACATGAGACCCAGTCAGGGGCGTAGCTAGGGGGGCAGGCGGGGCATGTGCAGCAGGCGCAACTATGAGGGAAGGTAGGGGCGGCCACCGACGTTCTGGCCAGGGATTTCGCTCCTAGAGGTAGCCCCTGAGGTCACTGTCCATATATGGACAGTGACGTGTGGAACGGAATCCCTGGCCAGAGGGTCGGAAGCGCTCTGGCTGGGGATTCCACTCCTAAAGGGAGCCCTAATGGTACTATTTACAGGGAGGGGGGTATGTGGCGCTATCTACTAGGGGGGGGAGTGTGGCAGTATCTACTGGGGGAGGTGTGGCACTATCTAGTGGGGGTGAGTGTGGCAATATCTACAGGGGGGCTGTGTGGCACTATCTACAAGGGTGTGTGTCGCTTTATCTACAAGGGGGGTGTGGCACTATATACAGGGATGTGTGTCTGTGGCACTATCTACAGGAGGGGTGTCTGGCACTATCTACTAGGGGAGGATTATGGCAGTATCAAAAAGGGATGTGTGTCTGTGGCACTATCTACAGGAGGGGTGTCTGGCCCTATCTACTAGGGGAGGATTATGGCAGTATCAAAATGGGGTGTGTGGCACTATTTACAAGTGGTGTGTGTGTGTGTGTGTGTGTTTGTGTGTGGCACCATCTACAAGGGGGGCGTGTTGCACATTCTACAAGAGGGGGGCTGTGTGGCAATATCTACAGGGGTGTCTGTGTGGCACTATCTACAAGGGGGGTCTGTGTGGCAGTATCTACAAGGGGGTGTGAGGCACTATCTACAGGGGGGCTGTGTGGCACTATTTACAAGGGTGTGTGTGGCAATATCTACAAGAGTTCATTATGCCATCATATAGCACACTAGCCTCAGTTATACAATCTGTTTTAGTCAGTCACACTGACTTCTAATTTATTTCCTTTTAATTAACTGTTAGGGTATGTTCACATGCACTGTTTTCAGACATAATTCGGGCGTTTTGCTTGTAAAATGTACCAATGGTTTTATGCGAGAGTTACATTAAAAAATGTGAACAAAAATATTACACCTCATTGATTGGTAGAGAAAGCAAACATGGTGAGGGGAAAGGAGATGTCGGGAAAGAGGTTTTGAGGATGGGAAGCCAAACAGAATCTTTGCCCCGGGTGCAGGAGAACCTAGCTACGCCTCTGGGCCCATTTATCCATAGCAACCTGTCTGTCTCAGATAAATCAGGTTTTCAGCCCAAGGCAGACTTGCCACTGAATGGGGAGCAGAGAAGAAACAAGGAGGCCTCAAAGGTTGTTAACCCCAACTTCAATATTTATGTCAATATATGTGTTTGTCTAGTGAATGTATATTCTATGAAGGTAGCCGGGGTGTGAAAGGAGAACCTACCAGACTTTACTTGTGCTGTTTATCTTGGGGAAGGAGGGGTCTTGAGATTATTGATGGATCGTTTTCAATGAATTTGACAGGATCCACCGACAAATAGCTGATAACTATGGCCAGTTTGAAACAGTTTCTGGGAGGCACAGAGTAGAAATACACAGGGGTGGGATTTGACTGGTAGTATGATAACAACAAACATGCGGTATTGCTCTAGAACAAGCATAAATGTCTCTTATAAGTCTTCGAAAGCTGTGGTATTGTACACTATCCCAGTCCTGTTACAATGCACTACAGTCTTCACTCTGATATATTCAACCCCCTGGTGACTCCTCAATTACTCCACGCTGGGGGGGCCTTTCTTTTTATATATATTTTTGGAGCTTTTGCTTTAACTCCCTGTTCATACAGTATTCTTGTACTCACTCCGAATGATCCCTCTGTTGGCTTCTTGCAAGTAGGCCGGCTTCCTCTCCAGCGCAATTCTTCTGATAGACTCTCAAATGTATCTCTATGTTTCCTTTCCGCAGCAACTTCCTGCTCACTTTATTGCCAGACTCTCTCTCACCGCACCCGAACCATACTCCCGCCTTCTCACTGGAACTAACGGTGCACACCAATTCCTCCTCAGGTCTCCTCTGCTATTCCAGCACTCTTGACCAGTGTACCACCGCCCTCTGTTTACTGTTCTGAATACTGCACATTCAGCATAGACATTACCATCCTTATGGGTTACAGGTATGTTAAAGAGAACCTTTCACTAGCCCATACATGTGCAGCTGAGTGTACTATGTTATAGTCACTGTTGCATACACCCTGGGTCACTTTAAACTACCTGTCTAGCCTCCTCTGTTTTTGAGATATCGGTGCCATTATATTTGGCACCCGATATGTAAATTACTCCCTTTACTGTCAATGGGGCGTTTCTTTTCATGGAAAGGGCAGGTGGGCGCAATACTTAGCGCTCTGACACTGTTTAATTAGCTACGGACAGTGTCAGAGCGGATTGTGCTGTGTGTTCTCTCACTTGCCTATAACATGGTGCACTTAGCTGCACATGTATGGGCTAGTGAAAGGTTCTCTTTAAATCAGTACTGCATTGTGCCATTAATTCAGTAGAATATGAGGGTATTAATAAATGATGTGATTGAGTACTGTAATTGGGTATTAATTAAATATTGTTGGTTGTAATGGCCACATTGTTGTATTATATGTTACTAAAAATCAAAATCGGTTCAAATTCCTTAGACTAGAGGGTACTCTTCATAGGAATCCTGAAGCACCAGCCTGCATTTTCTGGGGCATTGCTGGGACACAGTCTTACATACAAATATTTATTTAAGGTCGCCCAATATTTGTAACAAATTTGGATATTTTAATAGTTTTACTTCATGTACCATTTTCGGCGATGTAGGAAACCCGTAATTAAAAATTGGATTCCCACTCCTGGAAATACATGTGAAAAGCAGAACAACTACAAATACTTAGCCCATCTAGTTCTACCAGCGGTGTCTATTTGCTTGGAACAGATGCTAAATAGCATTAGAATTGTAAAAAAAAAAAGGGGCATAGTCGCATTAAAATATGGGAAAATCTTACAATAGTTAAAGCGTGAGTGTTACTAGATATTAGGGCACTAAACCACAAGCAAGTCGTTATACTGTTGGGGTTTAGCACCCTAAACATGTCCCTCTCAAAACTGTCCGTCTCAGCATTTTGCCTAAAAACAAGTCTTAATACATTGTGCGCTGTATGTAAAGTACCAGAGAAAAGTCCCAAGATGAGTCCAGGTGTACCGGCCTCGGCTTCTTCTGAGCACTGAGCATGTGCAGGATGCCGATGAACTCATCTCAAGAGTCTTCTCTGGTAATTTTCATACAGCGCACAATGTATTATAAACTTTTTTCAGGGAAAATTCAAAAATTTACTGTTTCGATTGGGACATGTTTAGGATGCTAATTCCTACCAGTTTAACAACATGCTGGTGGTTTAATGCCCTAAAATGTAGTGACAGGTTCCCTAAAAAGGTTATGTACACTTTTGAAATCATTTTTTTATTTTTTATTTTTTTTTAAATAAAAATGTCTATCAGTGTGTTTTGTTCACCTTTGTAATTACATTTTATTAAAAATTATTTTTACTTTTTGAGATACAGCTGCTTTGTATACTGTATACAGAGCAGCTGTATCTAGTGCTGAAACCTGTATCCGTCAGGTCAGCGGCACTGATGGGTTCATTGTCAGCAGGTCTTGCGTGTCTCTGACACGCAGGATCGAGCTGTTACCGATCACATCTAAGTTCATAACTTAGATGTGACCAATATCAGGTGGATCCTGCGTGTCAGACACACACGACCCGCTGACACTGAACCCATCAGTGCCGCTGACCTGACAGAATTAGGTCTTAGCGCACAGTACAGATGCTCTGTATAAAGAATACAAAGCAGCTGTATCTCAAAAAGTAAAAATAGATTTTAATAAAAAGTATTTAGAAAGTTGCACAAAACACACTGATAGTTTTTTCTTCTTCAATAGAAATATCTATTTCAAAGATGTACATAACCTTCTTTTATTCCCAATTTTGGAAGATTTTGAATAGGGAAAACTTTAAATGTTAAATACACAAAGGACATTTTTACTTTAGTTCCGTACCAAGGAGCGTCATGTTAAGCCTAGTGGTACCATACAGTGAAGGAAATAAGTATTTGATCCCTTGCTGATTTTGTAAGTTTGCCCACTGTCAAAGACATGAACAGTCTAGAATTTTTAGGCTAGGTTAATTTTACCAGCAAACAAGACTTAATACTTGGTGGAAAAACCCTTGTTGGCAAGCACAGCGGTCAGACTTTTTTTGGAGTTGATGATGAGGTTTGCACACATGTTAGATGGAATTTTGGCCCACTCCTCTTTGCAGATCATCTGTAAATCATTAAGATTTCGAGGCTGTCGCTTGGCAACTCGGATCCTCAGCTCCCTCCATAAGTTTTCGATGGGATTAAGGTCTGGAGACTGTCTAGGCCACTCCATGATCTTAATGTGCTTCTTTTTGAGCCACTCCTTTGTTGCCTTGGCTGTATGTTTCGGGTCATTGTCGTGCTGGAAGACCCAGCCACGAGCCATTTTTAATGTCCTGGTGGAGGGAAGGAGGTTGTCATTCAGGATTTGACGGTACATGGCTCCATCCATTCTCCCATTGATGCGGTGAAGTAGTCCTGTGGCCTTAGCAGAGAAAAAAAAAACAAAACATAATGTTTCCACCTCCATGCTTGACAGTGGGGACGGTGTTCTTTGGGTCATAGGCAGCATTTCTCTTCCTCCAAACACGGCGAGTAGAGTTAATGCCAAAGAGCTCAATTTTAGTCTCATCTGACCACAGCACCTTCTCCCAATCACTCTCAGAATCATCCAGATGTTCATTTGCAAACTTCAGGCGGGCCTGTACATGTGCCTTCTTGAGCAGGGGGCCCTTCCGGGCACTGCAGGATTTTAATTCATTACGGCGTAATTTGTTACCAATGGTTTTCTTGGTGACTGTGGTCCCAGCTGCCTTGAGATCATTAACAAGTTCCCCCCGTGTAGTTTTCGGCTGAGCTCTCACCTTCCTCAGGATCAAGGATACCCCATGAGGTGAGATTTTGCATGGAGCCCCAGATCGATGTCGATTAACAGTCATTTTGTATGTCTTCCATTTTCTTACTATTGCACCAACAGTTGTCTCCTTCTCACCCAGCGTCTTACTTATGGTTTTGTAGCCCATTCCAGCCTTGTGCAGGTCTATGATCTTGTCCCTGACATCCTTAGAAAGCTCTTTGGTCTTGCCCATGTTGTAGAGGTTAGAGTCAGACTGATTAATTGAGTCTGTGGACAGGAGTCTTTTATACAGGTGACCATTTAAGACATCTTTCTTTAATGCAGGCACCAAGTTGATTTGGAGCGTGTAACGGGTCTGGAGGAGGCTGAACTCTTAATGGTTGGTAGGGGATCAAATACTTATTTCTCTCTGCACAATGCAAATAAATATATATAATTTTGACAATGTGATTTTCTTTTTTTTTTTTATATAATCTATCTCTCACTGGTAAAATTAACCTAGCCTAAAAATTCTAGACTGTTCATGTCTTTGACAGTGGGCAAACTTACAAAATCAGCAAGGGATCAAATACTTATTTCCTTCACTGTATATGGTCTCTAATGTTTTTAGTGGGGTGCAGTGATCTCATTTAGTATAATATAGCAGCTGTTTTTTCTGAACTACAAAACTAGCGGTTTATAAGTTAATTTACGTTAATGGTACTGGTGTATCTTTGCTGGTGGGAATTGCGAACATGTGTTTGTTCAATGATTTTTATAATGTTTGCTTCTATTGTTCTCTTTTTTCCTTGCATTTGCTTTAGACCTCTAGACAATATTTGTTATAATTAGACAGAGATTCTGTCTCCCAGGTACTTTTCTATCCAACATTAGCAGCTGTTCCAGAACACACAAAAGAGCTCACTCGTCCTGTGGATTCCATCTTTGTAATGCCTGGCTAATTTATTTCCTAGTTATTGTTTGTGAACTGTGATACAGAGCATTAGCTCTATAACAACACCCTAGGTATATCTTCTTTATGGCAAGTAGGTACTTTATATGATTGATTGGAAAAATAAATGTTTTTATTTTATATGCTTTATACTTGTTGTGTAACATAGCATCAGGAAATACCAATAAGGTAAAATGCCTCGTAAGTAAAACCTGGTATAGAGGAAACAAATCTATTTCAGACTAGGCTAGTAGACACAAAATAATGCAGGTTATTATTGAATTGTCAAATACATAAGTTCTGTGTCCTAAAATAGTATGTTTGCATTGAAATGATTAGTTAATAATAGTATAATTCCCCGTCTAATTATTGTCAATGAGAATATTTACTCTATTCCTTAAGTTGACAGGGGGTTTCAGAACAATTTAAGCTTGGTTCACACCTGCGTCTGTGTGTTCCGTTGCTCTGGTCCATCAGAGGAGCAGAACAAGGGAATAACGGAAGTAATGGTTCCGTTGGACAACGGACACCGCCGGCGACCGATGGACCCATTGACTTTAATAGGTTCCTTTGGCTTTCCATAGGGGTCTCCATGATTGTACCAGAGACAATAGCGCAGCATGCTGCGCTATTGTCTCTGGTAATCTCGGCCGGATCTGCGATGGAGGCCCCTGATGGAGCCTCTAACACAGATGTGAAGGAGGCCTTACACCTCTAGTGGCTGGGACAATTACCACACATCTGATATGTACAAATAAAAACCGAATTATAGATTTAAAAAAATATTAAAATATACCCCCAGAACCATATATTTTCTGAAGGTAGGCACCCGGCACATTGTCAAAATATTATATAGCACTTTACTCTCCCAACCTCGCTTAATGCAGTTTTGCATCCAACTGTCATTTTCTAAAATGCATTAAAATTCATATATGTGACTAAACATCTAACCTAAGAAAAGCTTTAGACACAAAACATCCTAAAAAGAAAAATTGTGCAGAGTTCATACATGTTACTTAGGCCTATCGCCAAAACAAAGAGACTTAAAGTCTGATTTTATGCCGCAAAAGTTAAATTAAATAACACTATGAAAAAAACATGGATTAAATATCTTGAAAAGTTAGAAAGAATGTAAAAGTCCTACCTACTAGTGTACAGTCTAGAGATGAGCGAACTTATCAAAAGTTCGGTTCGGCTAGTTCGCCGAATTTCACAAAAAAGTTCGGTTCGGACCGAACTAGTTCTGACCGAACCTGTCACTTACGTGCGCCGAGCATGCTACTGTCCAGGGTGCTGATAGAGTTAATGGGCTGCACTAACTCTTTCAGCAACCTTCACAGTACATGCTCGGCGCGCGGAAAATACCATAAATGTAATAAAAAAATAAAAATTATACGTTCGTACTTACTTTCCTCCTGTCCGGCCTCCAGCGATGACGTTTCATCCCTTTCGCCGCTGCAGCCAATCACAGGCTGTAGTGGCGGTCACGCACGTCAGGATGACGCTTCATCCCACGTGACCGCCTCTGCAGCCAATCACAGGCTGCAGCGGCGACATGAATGAAACGTCATCGCTGGAGGCCGGACAGGAGGAAAGTAAGTATGAACGTATTATTATTTTTTTGGGGCATGTATGTATGTTGGCATGTATGTATGTATGTATGTATGTATGTATGTATGTATGTTGGCATGTATGTATGTTGGCATGTATGTATGTTGTCATGTATGTATGTATGTATATCTGTGCATGTATGTTGGCATGTATGTATATATGTGCATGTTTGTATGTATATTTGCATGTATATATTTGCATGTATGTATGTATGTTTGCATGTATGTATTTTTGCATGTATGTTGTCATGTATGTATGTATGTTGTCATGTATGTATATATGTGCATGTGTGTATGTATATTTGTATGTATGTATGTTTGCATGTATGTGTGTTTGCATGAATGTATGTTTGCATGTATGTATGCATGTTTGTATGTATATTTGCATGTGTGTATATATATATATATATGTATGTATGTTGTCATGTATGTATGTATGTTGTCATGTATGTATATATGTGCATGTATGTATATATGTGCATGTGTGTATGTATGTATATTTGCATGTATGTATGTTGTCATGTATGTATGTATATATGTGCATGTATGTTTGCATGTATGTTGGCATGTATGTATACATGTGCATGTTTGTATGTATATTTGCATGTATATATGTTTGCATGTGTGTATCTATGTTTGCATGTATGTATGTTTGCATGTATGTATGTATGTTTGCATGTATGTATGTATGTTGTCATGTATGTTTGTATGTATGTTGTCATGTATGTATGTATATATGTGCATGTATGTATGTTTGCATGTTTTTATTTTTGCATGTATGTTTGCATGTATGTTTATATATATGTGCATGTATGTAATTATGTTTGCATGTATTTATGTTTGCATGTATATTTGTGCATGCTTGTATATATGTATCTTTGCATGTTTGTTTGTTTGTATGTATGTATGTTTTCATGTGTGTGTGTATGCATGTATGTATGATAGTTTGCATGTATATATGTGTGTATGTTTGCATGTATGTATATTTGCATGTATATATGTGCATGCTTGTATATATGTATGTATGTTTGTATATATGTATGTATGTATATTTGTATATATGTATGTATGGCCATGTATGATACTGTCTGCTGGCGCCCTGTATCTAAGTCAACTTCACGGCAGGCTTCTATACATGGTATAACAGTCAGTATCACACATTAAACTGAATCTAAGCCTACGACATGTTTTATTTCATAATTATTTTTTTTTACAGGTTTGGTGTTTGGACTACGTCGGTTTCGAGGACTACTTAGATGACGTTTTTTTTTTCTACAATAAAATGGTTAATGAGGGTTGTGTTGGGGGTGCTTTATTTCAATAAAATATTTTATCTATATCTTTGTCTTTTTCTTTTCAAATTTTATTATTACCACTTTAGTAATGGCCGCTGTCTGAGTGACAACATCCATTACTAATGCGAGGCTTAGTGTTAGCCGGTGCAGAGGCTAACACTAACCACCATTATTACCCCGGTACCCAAAACCACCAGGGGTGCCGGGAAGAGCCAGGTACGATCCAGTACCCGACCATCTGTTGTGATGGTCGGGCCCTGGGGCGGCCGCAGGCTGGTATTATGAGGCTGGGAAGGGCCAAAAACAGTGGACCTTCCCACCCTTGTAATGCTAGGCTGCTGCTGCTGTGTTGTATCTGGCTGGTTATAAAAGTGGGGGGGACCCCACGTCATTTTTTTAAATTATTTATTTATTTACATTTTTTTTTTTAAAAAGACATGGGGTTCCACCCAATTTATCATAACCAGCCACATACAACACAGTGTTATTAGCCTGGGAATGGATAAAACCAGTGGCCCTTCCCACCCATGTAATGCCAGACTGCTGCGGCCTTGTATATGGCTGGTTATTAAAAATGTGGGGGACCCGTCTATTGCTAAATTTGTTAAATTCCAAAAAAAAAACGACGTGGGGGTCCCCCCCCATTTTTATAACCAGCCCGATACAACACAGCAGCAGCAGCCTAGCATTACAAGGGTGGGAAGGTCCACTGATTTGGGCCCTTCCCAGCCTCATAATACCAGCCTACGGCCGCCCCAGTACCCGACCATCACAACAGATGGTCGGGTACTGGATCGTACCAAGCTCTTCCCGGCACCCCTGGTGGTGGTGGGTACCGGGGTAATAATGGGTGGTTAGTGCTAGCCTCTGCACCGGCTAACACTAAGTACCGCCTTAATAATGAACGCTGTCAATCAGCCAACTGCCATTATCTAGGCACTAATAAAGTTTGAAAAAAAAAACACAAAGACAATTCTTTTTTATTGAAATAAGAAATCCCCAACAAAACCCTCGTTAACCATTTTATTAAAATTTGAAAAAACGCAGATCTACGCAGTAGTCCAACGAATCGAAGATGTAGTCCAATCGGTACATCAAAATCTGCAACAACATAAAAAAAAACAGTTATCAATGTGAACAATACCAATACTTCTACTCACCTACACACATATATACACGCACACACAAACAAACAACCATACACAGACACACACATATATACACAAACACAACAAGATATACACACACACATAAACAGACAAACACACACATATACACGAACTCACACATATACAAACAAAAACACACATATCCAAACACACGCACACACACAGTTATACACACATACACGAACACATATACACAAACACATATACAAACAAAAACACACATACCCAAACACACATATACACAAACACATATACACAAACACACACCCATATACACACATACAAAAACACACACAAACATCTACACACAAACATATACACAAATACACCCATATATACACAAACATATACACAAAACACATATACACAAACACACCCATATATACACAAACACACATATAAAAACAAAAACAGACAAAGTCACATACCCAAACACACATATATACACAAACACACACATACACAAACACGGTTTCTTTTAAATGCTGCTGGGGAACCCGCTCGATCCACTATATAAGGCTGCGCTACAGTGCAGCATTTAAAAGAAACAGGATCCTGACCTGTCCATAGAGTTTAAGGCAGCACAGAGTATTTCAGGAGATGAGCGTGCAGATTCAGTGCTGCTGCGAACTCTGCTCTTACCATTACGTAGCTCTCAGTCTGTTACCTCTCCTCCACTCCTGTCCTCCAGAACACCTTCACATGATTGGCAAGTCACCACGTAATGGTAAGAGCAGAGTTCACAGCAGCACAGAGTATTTCAGGAGATGAGCGTGCGGATCTTGTGCGGGGTGGTGACTTGCCAATCATGTGAAGGTGTTATTGAGGACAGGAGTGGAGGAGAGGTAACAGACTGAGCTACGTAATGGTAAGAGCAGAGTTCACAGCAGCACTGAATCTGCACGCTCCTCTCCTGAAATACTCTGTGCTGCTGTGAACTCTGTTCTTACCATTACGTAGCTCAGTCTGTTACATCTCCTCCACTCCTGTCCTCTATAACACGTTCACATGATTGGCAAGTCACCACCACGCACAAGATCCGCACGCTCATCTCCTGAAATACTCTGTGCTGCTGTGAACTCTGCTCTTACCATTACGTGGTGACTTGCCAATCATGTGAAGGTGTTCTTGAGGACAGGAGTGGAGGAGAGATAACAGACTGAGAGCTACGTAATGGTAAGAGCAGAGTTCACAACAGCACTGAATCTGCACGCTCATCTCCTGAAATACTCTGTGCTGCCTTAAACTCTGTGGACAGGTCAGGATCCTGTTTCTTTTAAATGCTGCACTGTAGCGTAGCCTTATATAGTGGATCGAGCGGGTTCCCTAGCAGCATTTAAAAGAAACAGGATCCTGACCTGTCCACAGAGTTTAAGGCAGCACAGAGTATTTCAGGAGATGAGCACGGGCAGCCGTTCGTTTTTCCGAGCCGTGCTCCCATCATGCACACGACCGTAAAAACACCTGTTATTGCGGGTCGTAATTACGACCCGCAATAACGGGCTCATAGACTTCTGTTACCCACGGGTACCTTTCCGTATTCTCACGGGAAGGTGCCCGTGCCGTTAAAAAAATAGAACATGTTCTATTTTTCTATTTTACGGGCCGTGCTGCTATAATTATAATGACAGCACGGTTCACAAAAGCGGCCGGCTGCCCGTGGCCGGCCGGCCGTGCTCGTAGTTACGAGTCGTAATTACGAGCACGGCCCGTAAAATAAAAAAATAGAACATGTTCTATCTTTTTAACGGCACGGGCACCTTCCCGTGAGAAAACGGGAAGGTACCCGTGGCTAACAGAAGTCTATGGGCCCGCTATTTCGGGTCGTAATTACAACCCGTGATAACGGGTGTTTTAATGGTCGTGTGCATGAGGCCCCGTAATGACGGGTGGCTACATGTGTGCACCCGTCATTACGGCAGCGTTGCTAGGCGACGTCAGTAAGGGTATGTGCACACACACTAATTACGTCCGTAATTGACGGACGTATTTCGGCCGCAAGTACCGGACCGAACACCCTGCAGGGAGCCGGGCTCCTAGCATCATATTTATGTACGATGCTAGGAGTCCCTGCCTCTCCGTGGAACTACTGTCCCGTACTGAAAACATGATTACAGTACGGGACAGTTGTCCTGCAGAGAGGCAGGGACTCCTAGCATCGTACATAACTATGATGCTAGGAGCCCGGCTCCCTGCACTGTGTTCGGTCCGGTACTTGCGGCCGAAATACGTCCGTCATTTACGGACGTAATTAGTGTGTGTGCACATACCCTAAATAGTCACTGTCCAGGGTGTTGAAAGAGTTAACTGATCGGCAGTAACTGTTTCAGTACCCTGGACAGTGACTACCGATCACAGTACCTGTAAAAAAAAAGACGTTCATACTTACCGAGAACTTTCTGTTTCCTCCAGTCCGGTCTCCTGGCCGTTGCCTTGGTGACGCGTCCCTCTCGACATCCGGCCCGACATTCCTTGATGACGATGCAGCCCATGTGAGCGCTGCAGCCAATCACAGGCTGCCGCGGGCTCTGCAGCCAATCACAGGCTGCAGAGGCCTCTGCAGCCAATCACAGGCTGCCGCGTCGGAAAAGGTCGGACTGGAGGAAGAAGAGGGACTCGTCACCAAGACAACGACCGGGTACGTATGAAATGCTTTTTATTTTATTTTTAATCAGCAGCCTCTTTTCTCTATCAGTGATTGATAGAGATAAGTGGCTGCCGATTTGTATAATGTTTTTGACCGGGTTCGGTCAAAACGGGTTCGGCCGAACCCGGTGAAGTTCGGATTCGCTGCGAACCGAACTTTACCGGAAGTTCGGACCGAAACCGGGTTCGGTTGTCCCGGTTCGCTCATCTCTAGTACAGTCATGACCGCCTTCATGCAACTTTGCAATGGAGTGATTTTTTTTGCATAATTTGCATGAAAGTTCAAGTGCTTTACTAAAAAGCTGACTAAAGTAGGGGTGCAAAGCTTATATACACCACACATGTGTAAATCAACATAAATTGGATTAAACAATCCAATTTGGGATATTTTCCCAAACTATGCATATTTCCTGAAAAAGACAATTATTTTATCTCTGTAGAAATAATCTATATAAAAAGTAAAGTAACTTTGTAAAATACATTGTGCTCTGTATCTTACACACATCCAGTTATAGCTTGTATTATAATGGAGAGTAGTATTCACAATAATCATAATATTCACAATGGCGTCTTGTAATGAAGTGGGAATTCGATTTTTCAGATTACTGTGTGGTGCCTGGTGTGATGATAACTTTTCATAGAATGCGAATCACTGGAGCAAGCTGTGTAGATATTGAGTCAGCAAGGAATGCTCGGAGATTTCAGCTTTGAAGACTGCAGAATTGAGAATTTAGCTCTAAATTATAATAAACAATGTAACTCCGGATCAGTGCAGGTAAATCAATGTATTAACACATTTTATATAAGTTCAATTTATATGTAAATTGGTGTTTGAAAGTGAACATTCACAGTCATGTCAACATTTAACATATCTGGGAAAATATATTTGTGCTAATTTTGTGTTGACGTACTCTTCCGAATGCCAAAAATTATTTCTTAAAATACTGTTGATATTTAATTGGCATTCAAATGGCTATGTTAATAATGAACAGGTTGAAGACAGACATACAGAGTTTGGTTAAACGTATACCTATATATCCTGATGGCACTGGATCACTGTGACTGACAAAAAGGCCACTGTGGTAGACACTGGGGAAAACTGTGGTTGATACTGGGGGCACTGTGACAGCAACTATGGGCATTATGGCTGACTGGTTCCACTGTGACTTAAACTAAAGGCACTGTGGCTACTATTGTTGTGGGCAAATTGTGGATGATACTGAGGGCATTGTAGCTTGGAGTAGGGGCAATAAGACTCAGTGGTATACCTGCAATGAAGCCAGACCCAGTGCCGCACCTGCCATGAGGCGAGGTGAGCCGACAGCCTCAGGCAGCGCCACCTAGCTGAAAATGGGAGGCGGCATCAGTGGCGTAACTACCGTGGTAGCAGCCGTAGCGGTTGCTACGGGGCCCGTGGCTTGAGGGGGCCCGTGCCGCTAGCCGACACGTCCCCCCATATGCCCGGTGGCGCCGCCAGCAGCCGTTATGGCTGCTACTGCTGTAGTGACGCTACTACGGGCCCGCACCGCCGAGATTCTAACATTTATGGACAGGGCGACACGGGACCCCTCATGTCCAGGGGTGTCGCTAGCACTGGAGGGGGCCCCGCTGCTAGCGACAGCCACCCCGTCTTGCAGTAATTGTACTTGCGTCTATAGCACGCAGGTACAAATACATGCATTAGTGCTGAATAGCCGGGCATGTTCCGTGCCCGGCCATTCAACACCTTACAATGATGCTGATTGGCCCATCAATCAGCGCCTTTCAACAACGCTAGCTTCGCAATTCGCGCCGCTTCCGTGCTTGAAATGCTCTGATTGACGGGGCAAGTCATTTTGCACCGCCAATCAGCGCCTTTGAACGACGCGTCGTTCCGCTCCAGCAGACCTGCTCAGAAGAGAGCAGATCTGCATTGCCACCGGACGGGATTATGTGAGTATGTAAAGTTTTATTTTTTTCTCTACTAAAACTGAGTGGCATTATCTACAGCGGGGGTTCTATCTACAGGGGGGGGGGGGGTCATTTATATGTGGGGATGTGGGCCACTATATACAGGAGGGGTCTATATGGGGATGTGGGGCACTATGTACAGGGGGGTATATATGTGGGGATGTGGGGCACTATCTACAGGGGGTCTATATATAGGGATGTGGGGCACTATATACAGGGGGAGCTATATGTGGGGATGTGGGGCACTATATACAGGGGGAGCTATATGTGGGGCACTATATACAGGGGGAGCTATATGTGGGGATGTGGGGCACTATATACATGGGAAGCTATATGTGGGGCACTATATACAGGGGGAGCTATATGTGGGACACTATATACAGGGAGAGCTATATGTGAGGTACTATCTACAGACACAGTGTATGGTACTATTATAATCAGGGACACAGTGTATGGTGCTATTATATTTTGAGGTTTTGAGAATTCTAACTTCGTTTATAGGTGCAGAAATGTTTTAAAAGTGAGAAGCTGAAGACAACTGAGCGGAAAACTGCATAAATGGGTCATGGCCGGGAGAAATCCATCATAGAGGTCTGGACCGGAGGGAGAAGAAAAGAACTAGAATCTGAGACGTCACCGGTGAGTCACTTAATCTAAATGTTTATTCTGCCTCTAATCAGTAATGTAGTCACTGTATGATCTGCAGCGAGATGATGGGTGGTATGATTTTTTTTTTGTGAAACAGCAACTCCCAGCATATCCTCCCCATTGTTTGGGCCATGATGGCAGCTGTAGTTTTACGCCGTACAAACCTATACGGCAGGGGTTGCACTAAATTGAGCTGTATTTGTTCTGGTGCTGTATATATGTACAGTGAAGGAAATAAGTATTTGATCCCTTGCTGATTTTGTAAGTTTGCCCACTGTCAAAGTCATGAACAGTCTAGAATTTTTAGGCTAGGTTAATTTTACCAGTGAGAGATAGATTATATTAAAAAAAAAGAAAATCACATAGTCAAAATTATATATATTTATTTGCATTGTGCACAGAGAAATAAGTATTTGATCCCCTACCAACCATTAAGAGTTCAGCCTCCTCCAGACCCGTTACACGCTCCAAATCAACTTGGTGCCTGCATTAAAGACAGATGTCTTAAATGGTCACCTGTATAAAAGACTCCTGTCCACAGACTCAATTAATCAGTCTGACTCTAACCTCTACAACATGGGCAAGACCAAAGAGCTTTCTAAGGATGTCAGGGACAAGATCATAGACCTGCACAAGGCTGGAATGGGCTACAAAACCATAAGTAAGACGCTGGGTGAGAAGGAGACAACTGTTGGTGCAATAGTAAGAAAATGGAAGACATACAAAATGACTGTCACTCAACATCGATCTGGGGCTCCATGCAAAATCTCACCTCGTGGGGTATCCTTGATCCTGAGGAAGGTGAGAGCTCAGCCGAAAACTACACGGGGGGAACTTGTTAATGATCTCAAGGCAGCTGGGACCACAGTCACCAAGAAAACCATTAGTAACACATTACGCCGTAATGGATTAAAATCCTGCAGTGCCCGCAAGGTCCCCCTGCTCAAGAAGGCACATGTACAGGCCCGTCTGAAGTTTGCAAATGAACATCTGGATGATTCTGAGAGTGATTGGGAGAAGGTGCTGTGGTCAGATGAGACTAAAATTGAGCTCTTTGGCATTAACTCAACTCGCCGTGTTTGGAGGAAGAGAAATGCTGCCTATGACCCAAAGAACACCGTCCCCACTGTCAAGCATGGAGGTGGAAACATTATGTTTTGGGGGTGTTTCTCTGCTAAGGGCACAGGACTACTTCACCGCATCAATGGGAGAATGGATGGAGCCATGTACCATCAAATCCTGAGTGACAACCTCCTTCCCTCCACCAGGACATTAAAAATGGCTTGTGGCTGGGTCTTCCAGCACGACAATGACCCAAAACATACAGCCAAGGCAACAAAGGAGTGGCTCAAAAAGAATCACATTAAGGTCACGGAGTGGCCTAGCCAGTCTCCAGACCTTAATCCCATCAAAAACTTATGGAGGGAACTGAAGATCCGAGTTGCCAAGCGACAGCCTCGAAATCTTAATGATTTACAGATGATCTGCAAAGAGGAGTGGGCCAAAATTCCATCTAACATGTGTACAAACCTCATCATCAACTACAAAAAACGTCGGACTGATGTGCTTGCCAACAAGGGTTTTGCCACCAAGTATTAAGTCTTGTTTGCCAAAGGGATCAAATACTTATTTCTCTGTGCACAATGCAAATAAATATATATAATTTTGACAATGTGATTTTCTTTTTTTTTTTAAATATAATCTATCTCTCACTGGTAAAATTAACCTAGCCTAAAAATTCTAGACTGTTCATGACTTTGACAGTGGGCAAACTTACAAAATCAGCAAGGGATCAAATACTTATTTCCTTCACTGTATGAGCTTGGTTCTGGTGTATTATATATGTACTGAGCTTGGTTCTGGTGTTGTATTTATGCATGAACCTTGTTCTGGTGCTGTATATATTTATGGGCTTTGTTCTAGTGCTGTATTTTTGTACTGAGGTTTGTTCTGGTGCTGTATTTATGTACTGAGATTTGTTCTGGTGCTGTATATATGTCAGAGCTTGTTTCTAGTGCTGTATTTATGTACTGAGCTTGGTTGTGGTACTGTATGTATGTCAGAGCTTGGTTCTGGATCTGTAGTTAAATAGGATATATCTATAATAACAAAATTGCAGGGCAGATGGAATTGTTCTCAATTCATTGTATATTTCATGGGAACCGGTCTGGTAGTTTTAACCCCTTGAACCGCCACCATGCGGTAATACATGACCTGACAATACTTCCTCTGTATGTTTTTTCTCAGATACAGCAAAATCTTTAAAATCCACTTTTAAAACAGCGCACACTGTATGCTAATTACTCATTAAAGGGACATGGGACGGTGACGATATCCTGACGAGTCACACAGTCCTGCCTCCAAACCCACTTTCCATGTTTGATTGACATCCCCTGGCTGATACAACTTTCTCGGATGCGCCATTGCCTTGTGGCACTATACACAAAGGGGGACTGCATGGCACTATATACAAGGGGAGCTGTGTGACACTTTACACATGGGGGAGCTGTGTGGCACTACTAAGGGGGGGGGGCTGTGTGGCACTATTTACAAGGTGGAGGGCTGTGGCTCTATCTACAGGGGGCTGTGTGTGGCGCAAACTACAGGGGTCTGTGCGTGGCACTATCTACTAAGGGGGGGGCTGTGTAGCACTATATACAGTGGGAGCTGTATATCGTTATATACCAGGGAGGCTTTATGGCGATATCTACAGGGGGCTGTATCTAGAAGGGGGAGGTGGGGGTCGCTATCTACAAGTGGGGTGTTTTTGTCTGCCTGCTATGGGGCCCAGTCTTTCCTATTTACGCCCCTGGGCGGCATATTGAACCAGGGACGGACTGGACCGGGGGGAGGGGGCATGCCTTATTTTACTTACCTGACGTGCCGCATGATGGTGACCATCTATAAGAACACTCCTCCTCTTTGATGCTGTACGCATCACGCGCCGCCAGAGAGGAGCAGGTCTGCAGAAGGAGCGGTCAAGTGTTCTCTCTATAAGAAGTGGAGTGACGAGATGCACGATGCACGAGGTGAGTGGTGGCCTGTATTAAAAATTGAGCGCCACTTACAGCGCTCACGCTCCTGCCTTCACTGATTTAAAAGGTGTTGGCCGGCCATAGCTGGGGGGCCGGGACCTGGGAGTATACTGCAAGGGAGGTCTGGCCGTTTTACTGACAGCCAAGGGCTCTATGAAGGGGGAATAAACCACCCCATAGAGCCCTCACGTTACTATAATTGAAGGATAGGGGGATGCAGGGGAGGGGTGGTCTGAGAGTCTGACTTACTGGAGAGGGCTATATAGGGGGGAATATTCTGCTCCCCTTTTAGAGCAGTCAGTCGGATGCTCAGACCCCCCTAACCTTTCAGTATAGTAACTAGTGAGGGCTCTATGGGGGGGATTATTCCCGAGACCTCTGCTGTCAGTAAAATGCCCAGACCCCCCTTGGTGTATACTCCCGGCCCCCCAGCGTCAGCCGACCCCTTTTAAATTAGAAGGGGCAGGATCGAGCTGTTACCGATCACATCTAAGTTCATAACTTAGATGTGATCGATAATAGGTGACATAATGGATTCAGGTCTCAGCACTAGATACAGCTGCTCTGTATACAGGATACAAAGCAGCTGTATCTCAAAAAGTACAAATCATTTTCAATAAAAAGTAATCGTGTCTGTTCGGCTATTTCCGGAAAAAAACTTATCGGTGTACGGACTCAGTAGAAAGTCTATGAGCCCGTACTCCGATACATTTATTTCCGGAAAAAGCCGAACAGACACGAAGCAGCTGAGCGTTCACATGAGTGCTTCAGCTGCTTCAGCTCGGACCCCCACCAATCCAAACTTCTGACATGTCACTATGACATGTCAGAAGTTTGTCTAACATTTAGCTACACTTTAAGCTTTTTTTCAATAAAATGGTTAAAGTGGATTGTGTGGAAGAGTTATTTCAATAAAACTTTTTTTTTATGTCTCTGTTTTTGAATACTTCATTACCGCTTTAGTAATGGCAGCTGTCTGATTGAGAGCATCCATTACTAAGAAGGGGCTTAGTGTTAGCCAGTAAAAAGGCTAGCACTAACCCCCTATTATTACCATGGTACCCACCACCACCACCAGGAGTACCGGGAAGAGCTGGGTACGATCCAGTACCCGACCATCTGAAGTGAAAGGTACTGGGGTGGCCGCAGGCTGGTACTATCAGGCCAGGAAGGCACAAAAACCATGGCCCTTCCCACCCTGGTGATGCTAGGCTGCTGCTTTATTGTATCTGGCTGGTTATGAAAAATGGAGGGGATCTCACGTAATTTTTTTTTCAATTTAAAAAAAAAATGACGTGGGGTTCCCCCTATTTTTAATAACTAGCCAGATACAATAAAGCAGCTGCAGCCTTGCATCACCAGGGTGGGAAGGGCCACTTTTTTTGGCCCTTCCCAGCCTGATAATACCAGCCTGCGGTCGCTCCGCTGCCTAACCGTCATTTCAGATGGCCAGGTACTGAATCGTACTCGACTCTTCCCAGTATCCCTGGGGCAGTGGGAACCGGGGTAATAATAGGGGTTAGTGATAGCATTTTTACTGTCAATCAGACCTCAGCCCTAAGGCCATAATAAAGTATTAAAAAAAACAGACATACAAATTTATTTTTTATTGAAATCAAAACTCCCACATGCAACCCTCCTTCACAATTTTTATTTTTTTTTAAAAGTAGATCATTTAGGTAGTCAAATGAATCTACGACGGAACCTACCGAAAAAAAGTTACCAGTATAAAATGTAAAAAAAATTAAAATTTGCCACAATAGAAACCCCTGCTCCGCCGTTTGCTCTTGTAGGTACCAGCCTGGTTTAGGCCTGAGGCCTACAAGAGATCGGGAGCACGCTCATGACGTCAACTGCCCGGCACGATGACGTCACTGCATCATGCTGTCCACGCTGGGCCACTGAATCCAGTTAAAAATCATAAGTCAATTAGGTAATAAAAAGGGGGCATAGAAGATGTGTTAAACCATTTTCAGTGTTAATGCTGCGTTGTTGATGTATGATACTAAAGTAATACAGTAGAAGAATTCTTTAAATCTTTTCTATACCTCAAACAGCACTTTAGCAAATAAACAACAAATGTTTTCCTATGAGAAAACTCGGATAGATTGGGGGGGGCGTCTTTTTATAGTTTGCCTCAGGCAGCAGAGGGGCTAGGTTCATGCCTGGCCGGACCCCACAGCTGCTATGGGCCAATGGGCTTAGGGGCCTAGGGACAAGCTGCCCCGTCGAGTAAGAAGAATTCCCTCCCTATTCCCACCACATACACTATATTTTTTCACAAGGAGGCAAATAAATTAACAAAACAGCAAACTGTGAAGCCCTAGAACTGAAAAGGGTAGGTGGGCCACATATAGAAAAAATGGGAAGTTGACGCAGAGGCGTAGCTAGGTTCTTCTGCACCCGGGGCAAAGATTCAGATTGGCGCCCCCCCCAACTTATTTCCCGACATCTCCTTCCCCCTCGCCATGTTTTCTTTCCCTACCTATCAATGAGGTGTAATTTTTTTTCACGATTTTTTTAATGTAACGCGAGTATAAAAGCATTTCTACATTTTACAAGCGATATAGTTCTATAATGTAATTAACATAAAAATAAATTAAAAGAAAATAAATTAAAGAGGCCACACACAGCCCCCTGTAGATAGCGCCACACAGAGCCCCCCCCTGTAGATAGCGCCACACACAGCCCGCTTCCCCCCTGTAGATAGCGCCCCACAGCCCCCCTTGTACTTAGCGCCACACTCCTCCCCCCTTGTACTTAGCGCTACACTGTGAACAGACCGGTGAGCAGTAGCCTACCTCTACCACTCTCCGCTCTGCCTGGTGTGACTTACCGGAGAAGCCGAGGAGGTCATGCGGTGCAGGCAGCGGCGGAGTTCCTTCTGACTAGGGTTGGTGACAGCCAGGGCCGGCCTTCACTTGGATGGCGCCCTGTGCGGGACTCTCTATTGCCGCTCCCTACACAAACCAAAAATTAACCACATATATAGACACGCTGGAACATATATACTGTACATACATAAAGACAGATATTTAGACATATAGGCAAATATACATAGACACATCAGGAATATATACAAACAGGTAAATATATAGACGTACAAACACATATACACACACACACACACACACACACACACACACACACACACACACACACACACACACACACACACACACACACACATAAATACACAGACAGGATCATATACAAATACATAAAAGGCACATATATACAAGCACAAAGACACATTCACAAACAGACCCATATATAGGCACACAGGCACATATGTACACAACACAGATAATGTAGTAGATGTTACCTGCAGTCCTATGTAACACCACAGATAACACAGTGATAACTCTCTGAGTACAGATAATGTGGTAACTGCTGCCTGCAGTCCTATGTAACAACACAGATAACACAGCGATAACTCTCTAATTACAGATAGTAGTGTTACCTGCAGTCCTATGTAGCACCACAGATAACACACAGTGATAACTCTCTGAGTACAGATAGTAGTGTTGCCTGCAGTCCTATGTAACACCACAGATAACACATTTTAACAGAGCTGAGATTGTAATTTAGCACAATGTGTTATCTGTGGTGTTACATAGGACTGCAGGCAACAGCTACTACATTATCTTTAATCAGAGTTATCACTGTGTTATCTGTGGTGTTACATAGGACTGCAGGTAACACTACTACATTATCTGTACTCAGAGAGATATCACTGTGTTATCTGTGGTGTTACATAGGACTGCAGATAACATCTACTACATTATCTATACTCAGAGCGTTATCACTGTGTTAGGGTATGTTCACACGAGGGTGTCCGTAACGGCTGAAATTACGGGGATGTTTCAGCCTGAAAACATCCCCGTAATTTCAGCCGTAACGGCATGTGCAGGCGCTAGAACGCTGCGTCAATTACGGACGTAATTGGCGCTGCTATTCATTGGGCAGATGTTTTTCAGCGCTATTGAGGCGCTATTTTCGGACGTAATTCGGGGCAAAAACGCCCGAATTACATCCGTAAATAGGCCGTGTGAACATACCCTTATCTGTGGTGTTACATAGGACTGCAGGCAACACTACTACATTATCTGTACTCAGAGAGATATGACTGTGTTATCTGTGGTGTTACATAGGACTGTAGGTAACATCTACTACATTATCTGTACTGTGTAGCAGAGCTGAGATTGTAATTTAGCACACAGTACAGATAATGTAGTAGATGTTACCTGCAGTCCTATGTAACACCACAGATAACACAGTCATGTCTCTCTGAGTACAGATAATGTAGTAGTGTTACCTGCAGTCCTATGTAGCACCACAGATAACACAGTGATAACTCTCTGAGTACAGATAATGTAGTAGATGGCAGAGACAAACACATGCAGAGACAAACACATGCAGAGACACACACATGCAGAGACACACACATGCAGAGACACACACGCAGAGACACACAAACACACGCAGAGAGACACTCACCATGTCTTCTTGCTGACAGGTCAGGACGGGCTGTGTGTGGGCGGAGCTTCCTCTCTGCTTCTCGACAGAGCACAGGCAGATGCAGGGAGGCTGCAGCATGGGAGTGGACCTGTCCCCTGACCTTAGTCATCTGACCTCATGTCACTGACGTGAGGTCAGGTGACTGGACTGGTCCACTCCCTGGCCGTCACAGACCCCAGTCAGAACGCCGTAATGTCCTGGCTGTTCCTAAGCTGCTGCAGGTGTCCCACATATGGGGCGCCTGTCAGCAGCGATCAGCTGCTCTTCGGCGCCCCCCTTCCCTATCCTCCGGGTTGCGGCCAGGGCAAATGCCCCGCCTGCCCCCCCCTAGCTACGCCCCTGGTTGACGGGCCGCATTACTCTCAAATTTGATACAATACAAAATTATTGTTAATCAGTTAGTTATTTGAACTACTACAACAATACTACATTACTATAATAATAATACTACATTACTATAATAATAGCGCTAGGTTTAAAATTTGAGATATTTCTCCACAAGCTTATTTCAACAATCCAGTTTTCCAGTTTGAGTGTCGCTAAATGCAGTCCAGTGGCTCATTTAGCAGCATTTGGCATACACACATGTCAAGATTGGGCAGCCCCTTTTTAGATAGTGCCACAGTGCCCTCTATGGATGCTGCCGCAGTGCCCTCTGTGGATGCTGCCGCAGTGCCCTCTGTGGATGCTGCCGCTGTGCCCTCTGTGGATGCTGCCGCAGTGCCCTCTGTGGATGCTGCCGCTGTGCCCTCTGTGGATGCTGCCGCAGTAACTTCTGTGGATGCTGCCGCAGTGCCCTCTGTGGATGCTGCCACAGTGCCCTCTGTGGATGCTGCCACAGAGTCCTCTGTAGATGCTGCCACAGACTCCTCTGTAGATGCTGCCACAGTGCCCTCTGTAGATAATGCAACACACCCCTAGATAATGCCACAGTGCCCTCTGTAGATAATGCAACACACCCCTAGATAATGCTAGAGTGTCCTCTGTACATACTGCCACAGTGCCCTCTGTAGATGCTGCCACAGTGCCCTCTGTAGATGCTGCCACAGTGCCCTCTGTGGATGCTGCCACAGTGCCCTCTGTAGATGCTGCCACATTGCCCTCTGTAGATGCTGCCACAGTACCCTCCGCAGATGCTGCCACAGTGCCCTCCATAGATGCTGCCACAGTGCCCTCCGCAGGTGCTGCCACAGTGCCCTCCGCAGATGCTGCCACAGTGCCCTCCACAGATGCTGCCACAGTGCCCTCCGCAGATGCTGCCACAGTGCCCTTCGCAGATGCTGCCACAGTGATGTCAGGGGCAGGGGCGTAGCTAAAGGCTCATGGGCCCCGATGTAAAAGTTCTTATTGGGCCCCCCCCGCAAACTCCTCATGGCCGACGTAATTCGGGCGTTTTAGCATTGAATTACGTCCGAAAATGTGGCTCAAAAGCGTTGGCAAACATCTGCCCATTCATTTGAATGTGTCTTACGATGTTTTGTGCCGACGGTCATTTTTTTTCTGTCAAAAGGCGGCGTGTAAAAAGAAGTGCCTGTCAGTTCTTCAGACGTAAATGGAGCCGTTTTCCATTTACTCCATGGAAAAACAGCTCCAATTAGGTCCGTAATGGACGCAGCGAAAGACGCCTGCACATGCCTTTACGGCTGAAATTACTGAGCTGTTTTCTCCTGAAAACAGCTCAGTAATTTCAGCCCTAACGGACGCTGCCATGTGAACATTCCCTCAGGGCTTAAAATGTCAGGGGAAATAGCCCCAATACATATATGTGTCCGCCCCAAAAAAATGTGTGTGTATAGGAGACAGCATAGCATATCTATAGCACTACGACCCTATAAACCATGGATAGGATTAGATACATTGGCTCAGCAGACAGTATCACACATGATCAGATTAGATACAGTGGCTGAGCAGACAGTATCACACATGATAGGATTAGATACAGTGGCTCAGCAGACAGTATCACACATGATAGGATTAGATACAGTGGCTTAGCAGACAGTACCACACATGATAGGATTAGATACAGTGGCTCAGCAGACAGTATCACACATGATAGGATTAGATACAGTGGCTGAGCAGACCGTATCACACATGATCGGATTAGATACAGTGGCTCGGAAGGCAGTATTACACATGATAGGATTAGATACAGCGGCTCAGCAGACAGTATCACACATGATAGGATTAGATACAGTGGCTCAGCAGACAGTATCACACATGATAGGATTAAATACAGTGGCTTAGCAGACAGTACCACACATGATAGGATTAGATACAGTGGCTCAGCAGACAGTATCACACATGATAGGATTAGATACAGTGGCTGAGCAGACCGTATCACACATGATCGGATTAGATACAGTGGCTCGGAAGGCAGTATCACACATGATAGGATTAGATACAGCGGCCCAGCAGACAGTATCACACATGATTGGATTAGATATAGGGCCCAGCAGACAGTATCACACATGATAGGATTAGATACAGTGGCTCAGCAGACAGTATCACACATGATAGGATTAGATACAGGGCTCAGCAGACAGTATCACACATGATAGGATTAGATATGGGGCCCAGCAGACAGTATCACACATGATTGGATTAGATACAGGGCTCAGCAGACAGTATCACACATGATAGGATTAGATACACGGCTCAGTAGACAGTATCACACATGATAGGATTAGAGATAGGGCCCAGCAGACAGTATCACACATGATAGGATTAGATACAGTGGCTCAGCAGACAGTATCACACATGATAGGATTAGATACAGGGCTCAGCAGACAGTATCACACATGATAGGATTAGATATAGGGCCCAGCAGACAGTATCACACATGATTGGATTAGATACAGGGCTCAGCAGACAGTATCACACATGATAGGATTAGATATAGGGCCCAGCAGACAGTATCACACATGATTGGATTAGATACAGCAGCTCAGCAGACAGTATCACACAAGATAGGATTAGATACAGTGGCTCAGCAGACAGTATCACACATGATAGGATTAGATACAGTGGCTGAGCAGACAGTATCACACATGATTGGATTAGATACAGGGCCCAGCTCGCTGACATTGCGGCTCCAGCGCTGGAACCAGGAAAGGTAAGAATAATAATTTTGCTTCTTTATGTGTTACTGTTTATTTTTGTGTGTTTGTGTTTTTTTACAGGTTCGGTTGTTGGACTTTGGATTCGAGGACTTCAATGACGGCGTTTTTTTTATTCTCAATAAAATGGTTAATGAGGGTTGTGTTTTTTTATTTCAATAAAATATTTTTTCTATGTGCTTTACCTCCATTACTAAGGCGGGGCTTAATGTTAGCAGGTGCAGAGGCCAACACTAACCCCCATTATTACACCGATACCCACCGCCACCAGGGGTACTGGGAAGAGCCGGGTACGAACCAGTACCCGACCATCTGTAGTGACGGGCAGGCACCGTTGCGGCCGCAGGCTGGTAGTATTAGGCTGGGGAAGGCCAAAAACAGTGGCACCTACCACCCTGGTAATGCTGCCTGCTGCTGCTGTGTTGTATCTGGCTGGTTACGAAAATTGGGGGGGACCCGACATCGTTCTTTCCAATTATTTTTTATTTATTCTTTTTTAAAATGACGTGGGGTCCCCCCCATTTTTCATAACCAGCCAGATACAATAAAGCAGCAGCAGCCTAGCATTACCAGGGTGGCCTTTCCCCTCCTGATAATACCAGCCTGCGGCCACTCCAGTGCCCGACCATCACTACAGATGGTCAAGTACTGGATGGTACCCGGCTCTTCCCAGCACCCCTGGTGGCGGTGGGTACCGGGGTAATAATGGGGGTTAGTGTTAGCCTCTGCATCGGCTAACACTAAGCCCCGCCTTAGCAATGGATACTGTCAATCAGCCAGCGGCCATTACTAAAGCGGTAGTAATATAGTTTCAAAAAAAACACAAACACATAGAAAAAATATTTTATTGAAATAAAAAAAAAACCCACACAGCCCTCATTAACCATCTTATTGATAATAAAAAAAAAGCCGTCATCGAAGTAGTCCTGGAATCCGACGTAGTCCAACTACCGAACCTGTAAGAAAACACACAAAAAACCGATTAGTAACACATGTGTTAGGCTTAGATACAGGGCCCATGTGTGATACTGTCTGTGGGACCCTGTATCTAAGCCTACCACAACGTAGGCTTAGATACAGGGTCCAGCAGACAGTAATCTTATACAGTATAAGATTACTGTGTGCTGGGGCCCTGTATCTAAACCTACAGTGTGGTAGGCTTATATACAGGGCCCATCAGACAGGATCACGCATGGGCCATGTATCTAAGCCGACACCGATTCACAGCATGACCGGAATGAAGTGACCGGAATGAAGGGGAGCAGCTCTCGTACGAGTGCTGCGGCCCCTTCAAAACAGCTGATTGGCGGGTCCCGGGAATCGGACCCCGCCAGTCAGGGCTAATCTTACCTTCCTCTTCGGCCATGGCGGGAGTTCTGTCGTCTCGATGCTGTGCGCGGCGCGTAGCGCTGTGACGTTATGCGCTGCGCACAGCGCTTGACGTCAGGACCTCCGCTGCGATCCGGAACCAGGAAGGTAAGTAAAGTCTGTTACTATAGTAACAGGGGCCCGCGGCCCGAGTTACTATAGTAAATTTTTATTGATGTGGTGCGGGGGGGCTGTGGGCCCCCCTGGCTTCGGGGCCCGGTCGCAATTGCGACCGCTGCGACCCCTATAGCTACGCCAGTGGTCAGGGGCTTGCCCAGAGCTGGAGTCCTGGAGCAGAGCCGCTTCTAGCACCCTGCCGGGGATTCCAGCTCTGCTCCTGACATCACTGTCCATATATAGACAGAGATGTCAGGGGCAACCCCAGAGCTGGGGTCCCGGGCAGAGCGCTAGTAGGCTCTTCCTGGGACTCCAGCTGTGCTCCTGACATCACTGAGACTCCTGCACTGGGGAAGCCCCTGACATCATTGTCGATGTATGGACAGCGATGTCAGAGGCTTCCCTAGAGTCCCAGAGCAGAGCCTATACTAGCGCTCTGCCCAGGATTCTGGCTCTGGGGAAGCCCGGGACTCTGGCTCTGGGGAAGCCCCAGACATCGTGTGTCCAAACATGGACACCGATGTCAGTGAATTCCCCAGAGTCCCGGAGCAGAGCCGATACTAGCGCTCTGCCCGAGACTCCGCTCTGGGGAAGACCCTGACACACTGTCCATATATGGGCAGCGATGTCAGGGAATTCCACAGAGTCCCGGAGCAGAGCCGATACTAGCGCTCTGCCCGGGACTCCGCTCTGGGGAAGACCCTGACACACTGTCCATATATGGACAGCGATGTCAGGGAATTCCACAGGGTCCCGGAGCAGAGCCGATACTAGCGCTCTGCCCAGGACTCCTCTCTGTGGAAGACTCTGACATCGCTGTTCATATGTGGACAGCGATGTCAGGGAATTCCAAAATCTGGGAGCAGAGCCGATACTAGCGGCTATGTGTCCCGCGGGCCGCAGATGACAACCCCAGGGGACACATGCGGCCCGCGGGCCGCGTGCTTGAGACCCCTGCATTAGAGCATGTTTATAATAGGCAGATTACCCAGCAAACTACATTTCAAACTACAGTGCAATACAAGTGAATGGTGTTTTTACAACCCACATATTACAGAAAAAAAATATGTACAGACAATTATACTATATTGTCAGTATTGCATATATTAATTGACCTCTATGGCAGCTTGATGCATGCAGTATGGATCATATTATTTGAGTACTGCAATTATATAAATACTATGATATATTATATATCTGGGCTAGAAATGGCAAAGTGAAAAACAGTATCAAACGATAAAAACCCTTTGGTTTTAATTGTTGCCGCGATAGGTGGTAAACCCAGTTAGGGTACTGCTACTTTTTCACATGCAGGATATAGGTTAGGTTGCTCTGTTTCTTATATAAATGCCATTTATATCGTGTTTGGTTACTTTTTTTACTATACAGTACAATGCTATGAAATTGTCATATCTATATGGATATCATTTACAGGTGCTACCGTCACATATATTGTACAAGCAAGGATAAAAGATGCTGTCACATTTTATGAATTTGAGTGGAAAATTGTCTACCTGTAATCTTAACAATTTGAAATTACACAGTTCTTGTTCTGCAACTAGAAAACTAAAGATTTCAAGTGGAAAGTGGAAAATCTAAGCACTTAAACGGATCACTTAATGAAGCTTAATACACATGTAGGACTCTATTAAGTGATGGTTTGTTGGCCTTTTTGAGTAATCAATGTTCTAAAGCCACACAGGGCTATAATTTGTGGATTTTATATGGCTGAAGTCTGAAGCCTCAGTGAATAAATGTGTTTCATGTAGCAGATCGATGTTTAGTGCCCAAATTGATAGCTGTCTGTAAAGATAATAGTGCTATTCGGTATACAATGAATCATAATCTCAGCTTGCTCCCTTTTTTATTCTGGAAGTTAAGGGATGATACACAAGTTTTGCATTATGGTATAATATACTACAAAAGCATAGCAACACATTTTTTTCTTTCCTTATCTGCATTCTGCTCTAGTAAAATAAGCCTACATAGGTTTTAATATTTAAAGGGGTTTTCCTGGAGTCTAAATTTTTTTCCTGACTGTAGGACATAGAATAAAATAAAAAAAATAACCAATTCTCATGTGTCGGTAGTCTCCGTTGGTCCTTGTATACCTGTTGTCCAGTGATAACATCTCGTACATTCATATGATCACTATAGCCAGTCACTGCTTCAGCTGTCTCATGCTGTACATGCAAGCATCACCACTGAGGCCAGTGATTGGCTGCATCAGTCACTTGAATGTACGGCCCGTCACCGCTACAGCAAATTAAGAAAAGACTGGAGAAAAGACCAGAGCATCAGACCTGTAGCGTCAGGGAATTTAAGTATTGTTTATTTTTTCCATTAATTTAGCACATTTCCTACTGTCAGGATAATTTTTTTAACTCCTGGAAAACCTGTTTAAGTCAACTAAACCTTACTTTCCCCAACCAAATTAACACGTTTCCTTTTTTTCATACTCCCATTACTTGACATCGTACTTGAAAACTGGTATAAGTGGCTCCATAAGTGGAATTATGTTTTTTTAAGAAAAAAAGAGTAAAAATAGAATAAAAAATATAAAAATATTTCAATTTTAAATAAAAAAATGCTTGTGATTTCTCCTATTGCAAAAGATGTAATCATATAAAAACAAAATGCTACAGGCTGTACTTTTAAAGAGTTTTTGGAATTTCCCTTTGACATCTTTGTTTAGAGAGCTTTATAACACACACTTTAGGTGCTAAAGAACCTCTTTTTGTTATGCTCAATTTACATCACAACTTTACACACTGTTAGCAGTATTAAAGAGGCTCTGTCACCACATTATAAGTGTCCTATCTCCTATATAAGGAGATGGGCGCTGTAATGTAGGTGACAGTAATGCTTTTTATTTAAAAAAAACAATCTTTTTTCACAACGTTAGGAGCGATTTTGGTTTATGCTAATGAGCTTTCTTAATGCCCAAGTGGGCGTACTTTTACTTTAGACCAAGTGGGCGTTGTACAGAGGGGTGCATGACGCTGACCAATCGGCATCATGCACTACTCTCCATTCATTTACACTGCACTAGCGATATAGATATATCGCTATGTGCAGCCTCATACACAAGCCCTAACATTACTACAGTGTCCTGATAATGAATACACATGACCATCCAGCCTGGACGTCATGTGTACTCAGAATCCTGACACTTCTGACTCTTTTTTTGTGAGATTCCGGCAAGTGAAACCAAATCTCACGAGATCACGGAGCTAAACGAGATTTGGTTTCACTTCCCGGAATCTCACAAAAAAAGAGTAGTCACTCACTTCTCCTGTAGCGGAATCCCCGGCCATAGAGTCTGGGATTCCGCTTCAGAAGTGAGTGACGTCGCAGTGTCCATATATGGACAGTGTAGTCACTCACTTCCCCTGTAGCGGAATCCCCAATCCCCGGCCAGGGATTGGGGATTCCGACTCTTACAGGGAGCAAAAAAGACCCTCCTCCTCCTCACATGCACTCTGCACTGTGAGGAGGAGGAGGAGAGAGAGCGCGAGCGACGGAATACATGGCCATTTCTTCTTGACACATTCCGTTGATGGCTGGTTTCCCGGGCCGTCAAAAAATCGGTCGTGTGATTATCCCCATTAGGGGTCTATTGTTCCTACTGCAGCCGGGTGACGGCCGATTTATGAACAGCCGCCTCCCGGCCGGGAAACCATGTCGTGTGAATAAGGGCTTAGACTGGAATCCGTTAAGAAGAGTTTTAAAAAAATAAATATTTCATAGGGCTACACGTTTCAACACGTAACAGGTGTCTTCCTCAGGCAAGTGCCTACTAGTATTTTGGCAACTATGTTACAAAATGTAAGTAACCGCACAGAAAGCAATTTAATGGAATAGATAAAGGGCATATGATTAGTATACTATATGTTTAAAAAGCATATGTTAGTAGTCACTATAGTATATAGGGCAAAGATAGTACTTGGAATAGGGTAGATCAGAAAAGTTACTCTTCTCTATGTTAAAGAACCAAGGCCATAATTCATTCATAGGGGTAATTAAAACTATCGAAGGAAATAACAAGAAATAAATGAAGAGATATTGAAGGTTTGGGGGAGTATTAGCAAGTCCAATATAGGGAGAGTGAATTAGGGACCAATTTAAAAAACATAAAATTCCCTAAATTATCTATTTCTCAAACATAATTATTGGACACCAAGATATCCCACATTTTAAAACCATTATGGCACAATTCCCAAATAATGTCACTAGGCCTTGATGGTTTTCCAGTGGAATTTTATCGGTGATACCTGGAAATAATGATTGGTCAAATGTCATGCTACATCAGGCAGGAGCTGGGCTAAAAAAGGGCAAAACTTTTTTCTTAACAATGTAAAATATTCATTCTGTTCACATGTTTCAAGCCCTGCAGCTTTTATTCAAAACATGGATTTTTTTTTAGCTGGCTTCATTTTAATATGTCTTAACTTCACTTAGACCAGGGGTCTCAAGCACGCGGCCCGCGGGCCGCATGCGGCCCCTGTGGCTGTCATCTGCGGCCCGCGGGACACAGAGCCGCTAGTATACTAGGAATTCCCTGACATCGCTGTCCATATATGAACAGCGATGTCTGGGGCTTCCCCAGAGCCGTAGTCCCGTGCAGAGCGCTAGTACAGGCTCTGCTCCAGGACTCTGTGGAATTCCCTGACATCGCTGTTCATATATGGACAGTGTGTCAGGGTCTTCCCCAGAGCGGAGTCCCGGGCAGAGCGCTAGTATAGGCTCTGCTCTGAGACTCCGTGGAATTCCCTGACATTGCTGTCCATATATGGACAGTGTGTCAGGGTCTTCCCCAGAGCGGAGTCCCGGGCAGAGCGCTAGTATCGGCTCTGCTCCGGGACTCTGTCGAATTCCCTGACATCGCTGCCCATATATGGACAGTGTGTCAGGGTCTTCCCCAGAGCGGAGTCCCGGGCAGAGCGCTAGTATCGGCTCTGCTCCGGGACTCTGTGGAATTCCCTGACATCGCTGCCCATATATGGACAGTGTGTCAGGGTCTTCCCCAGAGCGGAGTCTCGGGCAGAGCGCTAGTATCGGCTCTGCTCCGGGACTCTGGGGAAGCCTCTGACATCGCTGTCCATACATCGACAATGATGTCAGGGGCTCCCAGTGATGTCAGGAGCACAGCTGGAGTCCCAGGAAGAGCCTACTAGCGCTCTGCCCGGGACTCCAGCTCTGGTGTTGCCCCTGACATCTCTGTCCATATATGGACAGTGATGTCAGGAGCAGAGCTGGAATCACAGGCAGAGTGCTAGAAGTGGCTCTGCTCCGGGACCCCAGCTCTGGGCAAGGCCCTAACATCACTGTGGCAGCATCCGTGGAGGGCACTGCGGCAGCATCCGCGGAGGGCACTGCGGCAGCATCCGCGGAGGGCACTGCGGCAGCATCCGCGGAGGGCACTGCGGCAGCATCCACGGAGGGCACTGTGGCACTATCTAATATCTTGACATGTGTGTCTGCCGAATGCTGCTAACTGAGCCGCCGGACTGCATTTAGCGACACTTAAACTGGAAAACTGGATTGTTGAAATAAGCATGTGGAGAAATATCTCAAATTTTAAACCTAGCGGTATTATTATAGTAATGTAGTATTAGTATTATAGTAATATAGTGTTATAGTAGTTCAAATAACTAATTGATTAGCAATAATTTTGTATTGTATCAATTTTGAAAGTAAATGCGGCCCGACCACTTCACATTTTTTCTACATGTGGCCCACTTACCTGGCCGAGATTGAGACCCCTGACTTAGACACTGAGTTTTTACCAAATCCCCTATACCCAGTGGTGAGTCTTGCCTTTGTGCTAGGTAAAAAGGACTGGATGGAATAGTTGAGAAAACCCACCCCCACCCCCTGAAGCCCCCCCCCCGCTTCATGGATGCTGCCCCCACTACCTATTCCACTTTGCATTATTTTTCTCATTTGATCCTTCTTATTTCTGTTGTTGGTGTTTTCTCCCAGCTTATGCAATGACCAGGCACCATCTTGTTACTTATGTCTGTATTATGGGAGGTTTTCTGTGTGGCACAGAAAAAATACTGATGACCACAGATATTGTGACTTACATGTGTGTTCATTGATACAAGAAGTCACTGAAACGAGCAAAGTTGGAGGCATCGGTACACACAGAAGGAGTATCCACAGTCACATTTATTATTGATTCTAAACATGTTATTTAATTACGGACAATAATTCGGGCAGTAGTGGTAGGCTTTAAGAGGGTTCAATTGTTTCAGACCCCTTCCAGATACATATTGGGCCAGATTTACTAAGCTGTCAAAGATTTAGGCCCCATGTACATGGCCGTGCCCGTAATCACGGCCCGCATTTTCAGGCCATGCTCCCATACAAAGTATGGAAGCACGGCCCGTAAAACACAAAAAAATGGACATGCTCCATAATTCCCAGCAGAGTTCTAATGCACGGACACCCATCCATAGTGATACGGAAAGGTGTCTGCGGCCAATAGAACTGAATGGGTCCGTAATTGCGGACCGTATTACGGTCTGCAATTACGGGCAACCTTTACAGTCATGTGCATGGAGCCTTAGATAGCATAAACTTAGACCAAGCAGTCTGAAGATGTGACAAATTATCACAGTTGCGCATGCTGTATGAGAAATGTAAGACACTATTCTCCTCTCTACTCTTGGTTGGCTTAGTTTTCATTTGGCACAATCTTGCACATTTTAGCACATTTCAAGCCACAGACTTTCCCTGCTAAGCAACACCCCATTTCTAGACACGTTTTAAAAGTTTCAAGTCAGGCACAAACATCTGTTCTTAAATTAGTCTAAAATGAAATGCGCCAAAATGTGCCAACATTTGGCACATTTTTCGACATTGTAGATGTATACACACAGCAATATATCTGCCCCATTGTCTAAACACACAGCTCTCAATATTAGGGAGCACTTTTACAGAAGATCTTTTTTATTTACATGCCTCATGTTCGTATAGGCGGCTCTGTGGACGTGATGCATTTATACAGACCCCCCAAGCATTCCTGATTTAGCGGGGTACTTCTAAATTATGGCTACTGTCCCGGGAAACCAGGCAAACCTTCTGACCGTATTTGTGTGGAAAGGTTAGCTAGACCCCTTACATTGTATCTTAACAGGGGTTACTCTGGCAAACACTTGCACCACTATGGCTCAATATGGGACCACTGTAGCTGACACTGGGGACACTGTAACTTATACTAGGGGCCCAGTGGATGGCAATAAGACTGACTATGGGGGCATAGCTGCTTAAATAAACATGTCCCTTTTTATCATCTAAAAAAGCTATACCTGTACTTATCATGTCTATACAAAGCAGCCTGTATCGACATATGCATGCAAATAAACAGTTTGCTGCATGCCGCCATGGTCCATGAGTTAATTTCTGGGGACAGAATTTTTATATAATCTATATGAGAATGTGTGCGCATTAGATGAGACTGAATGTATAAAAGCTGTAAGTTCTAGAAGCTTATGTGCAAATAATGAGGCATTTCTTGTATATTTAAAATATCTGCAACCAAGGAGTTAATGGCTCTGTCTAAGTGAGATGATTGCTTTTCTGTTTCTCCTAAAATATTGGTTGAAAAGACATTTTGTTAGCGCTTGGGGAATTACTAAAGCAGCAGTAACCAGTGCAGAGGATCATTAGAAGGAAGATAATCATCGGCAAAGGCAATAAAGTGCCTGAAGCACAGCCAAGAATGCTTATCCTTCAAGGGCTTTAGCTCACCTATAGATGTTACTATTGTTCTACATCACTTTCCTCAACTTAGTTGTGTGTTTCTGCGAAATAAGGTCCTTCAAGGGTAATTGAAATGACAGTGCTATGGGACTTTTAGAAAATTCTGTGCACTTTTCTTTACTTTTCTTTTCAATATTTGGATATGAACACAAAAACATTTTCTTTTTAATATTAATAGGTTACTGAACTGTAAAGATCTACTTATATTTTTTTTTAGAAGTACTCAAGACTTTCAAAAAGTTCTTCTGAAAGATTCATTTTTTTAATTTTTTTTATGATATACAATATGCCATGTAATAGGAATATATCTAGGAATATAAGAAGAAGTTTTCATTCGGATGGAAGGACACCTGCAAAATTTTAAACTGTGCTGTCTAACTCAGTTTCTGTAAGTACTGAGAAAATCACTAAAGTTCTAGAAATTTCCTCCTGAATAAGTAAAGCCAATGAAACATTACATCTCATCAGCCTCTCTCTACATGGTCACACTTAATATGGATAACGATAATGTGGACTCCTGTTTGTACAGCTAATACTGCAGAGTATAAAACTGACTATCGATATAAAGTAAATCTCCACTGAAAGATCTTTTGTCTGAGAATTAAATCCCCCCTCCCCCCAATAATACATCAAGCAAAACATGCTGGGTGCGTAGGTGAAAGGGAATAGAAACTCATAGACACCACCACTGACATTCAATTTATCCTAATGCATATCAATAGTAATAAACAGGAAAAAAAAAATCAAACTTGACTAAATAAAGGAGTTTTCTACCCCTACCTTGAATACCCCCTCAAAATTAGGCCACCCTAGCGATTTGCTGATCACTGGTCAGGCTACTGAAATCCAGGTAGCCAGTGCGGGCACCACACATTTTTCCTTTGTATGTTGGATGTAGCATTACACAGCGCCTGTTCAAATGAATGGTCAACCATGAAATAAATGGTCGTGCTGAGTCCGCAAGAGCTGAAATCCCTTACTGTGGCATCTCTCTTCTCTGGATAATAGAGGGTCCTGAGTGGGTGACCCATCTCTATGATGTTCATATGCTCTATTTGAGCTTATGGGCCGATTATCCCAGTTTAAAGAGATGTTACATAATTTGCAAAAATCATAAAACTGGTTTAAGCAACCACAAATATTAACAGACCATACCTCCGAAATCACACCAGTTATATAATTTATATACTATATATAGTGAAACATGAGTGTAACTACTACTATAGCAGGTATAGCAGCTGCTGTGGGGCCCAGCAGCTAATGGAGGCCGGCTTAATCTAAAAGGTAAGAGGTATTTCATACCCTGAATTTCCTTGCTGCTGGAGTGACTCCCCATTTAAAATTTTGCTATGGAGCCCTATGGCTACTCTTTACGCACCTGTATTCAAATATATTATTCAAATTAAACTGTGATACAAGAACAACTTGCTTCTCTATATCAACTCTCAGATATACAAGAGGAGACTTGTTACTTGAACTTGCAGATATAGTAGGACTAGTCACTGGTTTGCTTTATGTCCCGATAGTCCACTCACTCTTTACGTCTGGAGGATTAGATCTCTCAGCAGGCCTCAAGTCAGCCAGTCTTCCTCTCTTGGTACAACCTGACAACAGGCACAGCCACTTCCAACCTTAGATCTAGACATACAGTCTCTCCGTCTCTTTTCTGCAATGGTGCCACATTAACTGTCAGCTGTCCCTGCACTTGCCATCAGCTTTACCTTTCTGCTCTCCTCTCCCTAGCTGCCAGTGCAACGTTTTATTGGACGCTGTGGCAGTAGTTCCACCGATGATAACAAGGAGCACGGACACAAGAAGAGAAGGAGGACAGCCCGGCCCAAACACACAGGAGGTAACATACACATGCAAACAGGCTCCACCAGGACAAATGGTAAATGAGAACCACAGAAGGCACTCACTTTCACTACACACAAGGTGAGGAATGTATGTAACAATTTAAAGGGTCTATACCACCCGCTTACAGTGCTCTGGGCACAACACCAAAGAAGGTATTAAAATGTCAAGCTGCTGAATGCAATAGTTTCCAGATGCTCCATCCGGTCCAGTGAGCGGGATGCAGGATTGTTTAAAAGCTACTCTCATAGGGTACTGCTGGTATAGAAACAAGAGGACCAACACTTCAAATGGCTTCTCCAAAGGGTTTATTAATACAATAGTGCTCAGTTAAATAAATTTCAGGGCAGGCTTAGTATCCGTTTAGCTAGATGAAGGTACGAGTCCTGCCCATAAAAACTTTGAAGAAAGTCTTCAAAGTGTTGGTCCTCCTCTTTCTACATGAGCAATGCCCCATAAGACCAGCTGCATAATCTGATACTTGGTGTACAGTGGTAAAATAATTTTGCTATAGAGTTCCCACATAATGTTTACATATATATTTTTTTATATACGGAAAATTATCTAAATAGTGCAGTACACCTCAATGGTTAAAGTATGATCTAAAAAGAGCGAGAGGGGAAAGCAGAGGCAGAGGATGGTTTGGAGGAAACTGTGAGAGCCACAGCCTCAAAAGATATGAAAATCAAGGAAAGAGTCCTCTTTAGTTCTCAGTAAATGACAGTAGCGAGATTTTGATGAAAAAATTGGTGCAATCCCCAAAAAATTGTAACAGTTGGTAACAATGATGTGCTGTGTGTTGGTGCATTTGTATTTATAGAACATTATCTATTGTAATATCACAAGAGTGCACAACCTAAATAAATAAAGCAATTATGATGGCACAATAGAGTGCATCATAAACTAAATAATCAAGTGTGTATTTCTAGTCTGCTTTCTATTGTGATAAAATAACATATAAACATAAAAGAGAGTGCATCATGAATAAATAAAACAAAGTGTGTGTCGGCGCAATGTAAAAAATACTGGATACACAAAAAAAAAAAAAGAATTGGACTCGAAAGATGCCCATAGACTTGAGATCTGAAAGGAATGATTAGACAGATTGAATTTTAACTAGCCTTATCATTTGTTATCTCAGGAGATAAACAGAGCCAGAGGAGTTTTTTGAAGCTTTCATGCTCAAAGGTACTTCTACATGGCCCGAACTGGGCTGTGTAAACGAGCACCGATCAACGAGACAGTTAGTTTATCGGCGATCGTTTGCTCCTTTAACAAGGAGCTAGTATGGGGACGAGTGCTCTTTACTCCGATCGCTCGTCCCCATACATTAGTATCATGTCGGCAGCGCATACGACAACGATAATATTTTCAGTATTTAAAATGATACGATCAGCTAATGGACGAGCATGTGCTCGTTCATTAGCTGATCGTTGCCATGTTTACACAGGGCAATTATCAAGAATGAGCATTCTGTGAACACTCATTTTCCCAACAATTGGCCAGTGTAAAAGGGCCTTAAGAAGGGAGGATGACAGTTACCTTAGGTCTAGGCAACTTTAACAGACCCGGCAAATGATTTGACAGATAATACTGTAAAATGGCAGAAATCAAAGTCATGAGCTAACAAAATGTCATGATGTTTGTCAATGAATACAGTATTTGTTTATTTGATACACTATTGCGTATACTATATGATTAGCTTCTTGTCGGGAAACCCTTCGAACTAAAATGTATTATTTAAATCAGACATGGAAGGAGCATGGCACACCAAACCTCGGAACAAAAGAATCTTGTAAGCCACTTCAAGCACAAAAAACGGTGACAGAAATCTTTAATGACTTGCATAAATCCCAAGGTAAAACACAGAAAAAGCAAGCTCCAAAGAATCTCTGAAATTCTGGAAGGGACTTTGCATATTAAAGGATGTTCTTTGTCTTTTGTTCTCTAAATTTTCAATCCAAAAATAAGTATGTAACTCAAAGAAGTCAAAGGAACTCAGAAGAACACCGTCCTCTATCTTCCATTGCAATCTACAACTATGAAAACATTAAATGCACATCACGTTTTAGGGAGTACCTGTAAAGGATGTTACATATTTATTGATTGCGTCGCGTTTTAGGGGATGAAATAACTATATTAATTTACTTTACAATAATGGAAATGCCTTGTTCCTAAATGGTTTGTTAAGAAGACAAAGCATTAGAACCTGAACTATGCTCATCATTTCCATTTATCATTGGGTGAAAATAGTAAGAAAGAAAACAAAGATAATCTTTAATAAATGGCACAAGTTAGGGTATGTGCACACACACTAATTACGTCCGTAATTGACGGACGTATTTAGGCCGCAAGTACCAGACCGAACACAGTGCAGGGAGCTGGGCTCCTAGCATCAAACTTATGTACGATGCTAGGAGCCCGGCTCCCTGAACTGTGTTCGGTCCGGTACTTGCGGCCGAAATACGTCCGTCAATTACGGACGTAATTAGTGTGTGTGCACATACCCTAACTGACATGTTTATGTGTCACAATAATAAATAGGCTATTAGCCAAAAATTCAGAAAAGTATGCCATCACATTGTTTTTTTTTAATGTATGATGCCAAATTGCAATTTGGTTTTACGTTGTTCATGCGTCTTTTGAAAAGTTCAGTATGCAGTATATGAGCCACTGTTGCATAAATTGGGGTCTTAAAGAGGCTCTGTCACCAGATTATAAGTGCCCTATCTCTTACATAATCTGATCGGCGCTGTAATGTAGATAACAGTGGTTTTTATTTTGAATGATAATTTTTCAGAAAGTTATGAGCTAGTTTAGATTTATGCTAATTAGTTTCTTAATAGACAACTGGGCGTGTTTTTATTTTTTACCAACTGGGCGTTGTGAAGAGAAGTGTATGACGCTGACCAATCAGTGACCAATCAGCGTCATACACTTCTCATTGTTCCAGCCCATTGTTACAGTGTGATTGTGCAGTGAAAGAACCTGGGCTGGAACAATGAGAAATGTATGACACTGATTGGTCATTGATTGGTCAGCGTCATACACTCCTCTGTACAACGCCCAGTTGGTAAAAAGTTAAAACACGCCCAGTTGTCTATCAAGAAACGAATTAGCATAAATCTAAAATTGTTTATAACTTGGTCAAAAATGATCGTTTTTCAAAATAAAAACCACTGCTGTTATCTAATTACAGAGCCGATCACAATATGTAGGAGAGAGGTCACTTATAATCTGGTGACAGAGCCTCTTTAAACCTGATTTTACATCTACCGTTTCTGAAACCAGTTTGGAATTTTTAGATCTATTAATATTTATTAAAGAGAACAAAATAGCCACCAAAACGTTTATTTAAGCAGGTGGATAGCAATCGTTTTTAAATGTCAAAAGCTGCCACAACAACAATTGGATGACAAACGTCCCTTTTATCAGTTCAAATGGTTACGTAGGAATTGTACCTTTGATTCTTATTTTCAGACACAATGCAAGGTTCTGGAAAACCGTTTTGTTGCAAAGGGGTATCCTAAGACAACAATAAAGAGTTCATATAAGAAAGCTATAAAACTAAAACAAACAGAATGTCTACAATCAGGAAAAAACACTTTTTGATGAAGGGAAATTTGACTGTAATTTTATTACCGCTTTTAATTGGAACGGGATTAAAATAAGAGAAGTTCTAAACAGAAATTGGTTCCTTTTAAAGAATGATCAATATCTGAAAGACATTATTCCAGAACATCCAAATATTTTTTTTACCGTAGGGCCAGGACATTGATAAAATATCCTGGCACCTAGTAAATAAAATAAAATAAAATATAGTAAGCCCCAGAATAATTTGTAGAACTTTTTACCATGTGTACTAGTAAGCTATAGGTGTGGTGTGAGCAGATGTAAGTTTTGCTCACCCATTCGTAACAATAGGACGTCTTTTAAAAATAATAGGACAGTCCAAATATTCCAGATTAAGTTTTTTCTGAACTGTAGTACGGAATATGTGATTTATCTTTTGGAACGTGCATGCAATGTGCAGTACATTGGGAGAATGATCCAAAGTGTAAGGCAAAGAATAAATAAACATACAGATTTAGCCGTCTTTACTTTGACTTTTTTATTTAAAACATTGTTTTTTTTTATTAGTTTATCAAAGAAACCACAGGTTACAAATAATACAAGTGGTACAGAATTTCCTTGCAAGGAAGTACCTATGTAATGCAGATCAACAGTTGAGAAGTGACCTGTGGAGGGGGGAAGGGAAGACAGAAGGAAAAAATAAAACGGGAAGGGTGGGGGAAACCAGGATACACACCAAGTATACATTGATTAGTACAACGTTGTAGTACCTTTAACAATACCTCTCCCATGAATCACCATCTCCTGTGAACTATATTGCTCAGCAAGGGAACCTGTCTATCCACGATCGCCATTGGGATTTGAAGCGCTCCATTTTGTTAAGACGAAGTGCAAAGAGCCTCTCATACCCACAATGAGATGAAACACTATCAATCACTTCCTGCATAGAGGGAGCTACATTAGTTTTCCAACGTTTAGCCAATAAAAGTTTTACCGAGAGACATATGTGGGACACGATAACTCTTTGGGGCGGCACAACAGAATCCATGTCCAAGGAGAGAAGGGCTAAGGCTGCACTGAGTTCCATCTGGGTACCCACTAATGTGGACATTAAATCAAACACCGCTTTCCACAGTGGAGCAATAACTGGGCATTCCCAAAAAATATGAAATAATGACCCCACCTTCTCGCATCCTCTCCAACACAAGGGGCTAGAGGTCGTGTATATTCTGGACAATTTGAATGGAGTATAGTACCATCTTAAAAGTATTTTTTGGTAAACTTCCAGGAGATTCGAGTTCATAGTGGACCTCAACGTCCACTTAATCGCTTTTTCCCATGCCTCAATGCCATATGTGGACCCCAAATCCTCTTCCCACTTTGCCATTTGTGGGGTTTTGGAGGCTGCCACGTCTCCCAGAATTATATCATATAAAGCTCGAGTTAACTTAGATTCCCCCGTGACGGTCTTGAAGATCAAGTCATATAGCCCAGATGGGATCTGTACCTGCGCCTGCGATCTAGATGGAAGGAGATGTCTAGCCTGTCTGTATTTAAAAAGATCTGTCTGTGAGATTCCAAATTCCACACATAGCTCTGAGAAAGGTTTTATAGTATCATTACTAAACAAATCGGGTAGTGTCGCAATCCCCCGGGCGTCCCAGTTTTCCAGTTTTAGGTTAGGAACCAGAAGTTCCAGGGTATCCACCGGTAGAGGGATCGTGCGGGTAGGAGCGGCGGGAGGTATTGCTTTTAGGGCTGCTTTCCATGCCTGGATAGAAACTGTCACCGTAGGAAATAGCGGAATCAAGCTTTTAGGGAACTTCGCCTGAGCTAACAGTAGCGAGAAGAGAGGGATATCTCCAATCAGATGGCGTTCAATCGTAGGCCAACTAGAGCCTGTGAATGGAAGACACCAGTGTCTCAATTGACGTACCACTATAGCTGCATGATACGCTTCAAGGTTCGGGACCCCCATGCCCCCCCTCCGTCTATGGACATAGAGACGTTGCCGAGCCACCCGCGGTTTCCTCTTGTTCCAAATAAATCCCATCAACTGATTTTGTAACTTACGAAGAAGGGGCCTAGGCATAGGGACCATAACTGTTCTAAAAATATATAGTATCTTGGGCAGAATTAACATTTTATATAGGACCATGCGCCCCATCCAAGACGGTTCTGTGTCTGACAACGCTGTAGTTCACCCTGCAATTTATCATATAAAGGAAGAAGATTAATATGTGCCAGTTTAGAGGTATTGGAACATAATTTAATACCTACATAAGGGATCGACCCGTCTTCCCAACCATACGAGAATTCTTTCTGAATGTCCTGGCGCAATCTTGTGGAGATTGATAAGCCCAATATCTGAGACTTGGACACATTAATTTTATAATACGAGACCCTACTGAACCATTCCAGAATTTCCGATACTCTTCTAAGAGATGTCAATGGGTCTGTGAGGGTCAAAATTACGTCATCAGCGAATAAGCCTATTTTATGCTGTCTATGCCCTACTGAAATCCCTCGCACCCCCAAGTCCATTCGGATCATTTCCGCCATTGGTTCCATAACCATAGTGAACAGTAAGGGCGAGAGAGGGCATCCTTGTCTGGTGCCATTGGAGATACTAAATGGTCTGGACATCATCCTGTTAGCCAAGACCCTAGCCGAGGGTGAGGAATATAGAGCTCCTATCGCTGTGAGAATGGAACCAGAGAAACCAAACCTTCGCATGGTTGCAAAGGCAAAGTCCCAATGAATCCTATTGAACGCCTTCTCCGCATCCAGTGTGAGGAGAAGAGAAGGCGTCCGGCAAATCTCTGCCTTGGAGATCAGATTGATAATGCGTCTGGTACCATCTGGGGCTTGTCGGGCTTTCGTAAACCCCACCTGGTCATTATGAATTAAAAATATATATATCCCTAAAGACATAAACCAGTGAATTTCAGTATTGTACTAGGGAGAACTACATGACATTTATATACTCAGTGAACCACCTGGTCATTATGTATTATGGTAGGGAGTATGGTCAAAAGGCGTTGGGCCAGTATCTTTGCATAAAGTTTGGTGTCGCAGTTCAGCAAGGAGATGGGCCTAAAATTAGCTGGCAGCGTAGGAGATTTCCCCTGCTTAGGGATGGTTACTATGGTCGCTTGCAGCATTTCCTCGGGAAGGCTGCCCTTGGCCATTGCAGCTGTAAAAATTTGCGCCATGTAAGGGGCTAAGACCTTTTCATTTAGTTTATAATATTCGTAGGAGAACCCATCCGGTCCCGGGGACTTATGTTGCTTACCCATCCGAATTACTCTGGTCACCTCTTCTGTCAGAATAGGGGCATTAAGTTAGTCCAGCTGTAGAGGGGTTATCTTGGGCAGCTGTAACTTGTCCAAAAACCCATCTATGGTCTCTGAAGTAGGGTGAGACGTGGCAGGGTCTTCTTTTAAATTATAAAGTTTAGAGTAAAACAAACTAAATCTGTCTGCAATGTCTTGAGGGTTCGAAATCTTAGGATCCCCAACTTCCGCCACTAAGAATGGAATCCTGCTCTTTTGTTGTTTCAGTTTAACCCTTGTCGCCATATATTTGCCCGCCTTGTTATGTGAGGTGTAGTAGGTCATACGAAGCGAGGTTAAATGTTTATCAAAGTCCGCTATAAGCAGCCTCCTAAGCTCCTGTCTAAGTTTTGTCAGCGCATCATTTAGTGTGTCGAAGGGGAGGATTTTTGTTGGGTCTACAGAGCTTTGATCTGTTCCAGGACCTTGTCCGTATTAACCTGTTTCTGTTTATAATAGTGCGAGCTCTGCTGGATCAGGAGTCCTCGCATAACTGCCTTATGAGCATTCCACAGGATAAAGGGGTCAACCTCTGGGGAGTCATTGAGATCAAAATATTCCTGTAATTGAGAGGAAATATGCCATTTATATTTAGTAAGGGCCATCAGGAAGGTGTTGTTGCGCCAATTTCTAAAGGGACGAGACCAGGGAGCCAACGCTATCTGCATGGAAATAGGAGCGTGGTCTGACCACGTGATCACCCCTATCTCTGCCTTATGTACTGCTTGAAGCAACCATTTATCCACTAGGAATACATCGATCCGAGAGAAAGTGTGGTGGCAGGAAGAGTAGAAAGTGAATTCCTTGGACAAAATATTATGGCATCTAAATACACCATAAAGGTCTTCTTTCTGAGCCCACGGTGAGAGTGTAGGGAGAGACCTCTTGCTCCATCTGGTGGTGTCCATAACTCTATCTGGAACAACATTAAAATCCCCACAAAGGATGAGTTGACCCTTTTGGATCTTGCGAATTTTCCGCATGGTTTTGTTCATAAAGCGGATCTGTGAAGCATTAGGAGCATAGATATTGACTAACGTTATCAGAGAGTCATTGATAGAACACACCAGAGCAAGAAATCTCCCCCCCACATCAATCAAAGAATCCACCAGCTTGAAATCCAGAGTATCTCTGAATGCAATCAAAACCCCTGCTTTTTTCCTATCAGAATTAGCCATAAAAACATGAGGGAAATTCGGACTGACAAAAGAAGGGCACTGCTCCTTCTGGAAATGTGTCTCCTGTAAACACAGAATATCTGCTCTAGAACTTCGGGCTTCTTTCCAGGCGGAGGATCTTTTAAATGGACTATTCAAGCCCTTTACATTCAATGAAACTATTTTAACCGCCATTATCAAAATTTCTAAGGAGCGTTATACCATATGCAATCTGCATTAACCCCGACTTATCACCATCTGTAGGCGTACCGGAGAATATACACTTGGTGTAACATGCATGGGAGGAGAACAGGGAACAGTTGAACCACAAAATTAACCACATGTGTCAGGGATATAACAGTCCCTGAAGAAATATGAAAACAACAGGATCTAGAAGATCTCAACGATCCTGTAAAGATATCTGGGGACGAAAGTTCGACCTGAAGAGACTCAACCTCATAATCTCAAGCACAAAGTACCTTCAGCGAGAGTCAGCCTGACCCCGCCAATCCGGAAAAATTTTGGACGGGCCTCTAGGTGAGGGTTTCACAGGTAGGTCGGACATCGGGACCCCCCTTTCCTTCAGCAATTGAATACCATCTGCAGGCTTATGAAGAACATGCGTACGATCCTCTCTCCGGACCAAAAGCTTCGTAGGGAACCCCCACTTATACGGTATCTTGTTGTTCCGTAGCGAGAGGGTAACAGGCAGGAAATTCCTTCTAGCTTGAAGTGTGACTTGTGAGAGATCCGCATAAAGATGTACCCCTTCATATGGGTCTGGGAGTTTCTGGGCTTTTCGCGCTGCAAACATTAAGGCTTCCTTGACATGGAAAAAATGTATGCGAGAAAGTACATCTCTTGTTACTTCTGATGGTAAAGCTTTAGGTTTAGGCAAACGGTGTGCCCGGTCTGTGATCAGATCCTGAGGCGAAGAATGTGGTAGGAGAGATTTAATCAGCTTTTGCAAGAACAATGGGAGGTCAGCCGGAGACACGGATTCAGGAATGCCCTGAAATGAAACGTTGTTCCTCCTGTTCCTATCCTCCATATCCGCCATCTTAGATTTCATACTTTCCACCTCTTCTTCTAAAGTATAGTGTGCATCCACTAGATCATTATGTGCCTGAGTGAAGTCCCCCATTTTCCTTTCCACATGATCCACTCTGGAGCCTAACTCCTCTATGTTAGTGTGTAGTGTAGCAGTAATCTTTGCTAAATCCTTTTTCAGGGACCCCCTGAGGGCCATCACTAGGCCTTTAATAAAAGATTCCGATGCCGTATTCCGATCTGTAGTGGGGAGGCTAGAAATCGGGTCACCCTGCGCAAGTAAAATATCCTCTTGCAAGGAAATGCCAGATGAGAGCTGGTCCCTTTGGGAAACCTGGTTATCAGGGGGGAGATCGTCCTCCTCTTGTTGCTGTCTCCCAGCCGCCATGTGCACGTGGCGTCCCGCCGGTGTCAGTGGGGAGCTAGGGGAAAAGAGCAGCTGGTTGTCCCTGCGTCTCGGGCCGGCCACCATCGGGCATTCCGGGGAGTGTGCAGACTCACCGGGAGAATCCGAGGGCGACGCCAGTCCCGATCCTCTGTCGCACGTCTCTCCAGAGAAGCTGCAGCCGGCGCCACCTTGGGAGTCCTCCTTCCTCGTGCTGTGGGTGGAAAAGAAGTCCGTTAGCCGCTTCGGGCCGGACTTATTCCCCCTCTTCCGTGTCATCATCGTTGCCACCAGACTAGGCGTCGAAGAACAGTCGAACCCTGGCCTCGGGTAAGCTTTAATAGTCAGTCGCTTGAGGTTTTAAGACGGAGCTCACTCAGAAGCGTCCGTCTCGGTCTGCATCCAAGCCACGCCCCTTTACTTTGACTTTTAACGCATTAAATAAACAGTGGCAAGATCCTTTATCTTGACTTTTCAATGACTTTTCAATGGCTTTTGTTGTGTGATATCACGCTGCAGCAAGTTATCGTAGTCAAGTTAAAGATGGCTACATCCGTAGAAACAATGATGGAATAGGATACACGAAAAATAGTGTCTCGAGACATGCAGTAGTCATCCACCAGTGTAGTTTCTCTGACTTTCATGTAACACCAATTGTCCATTTACCAGTGAGTATTGAGAACAGGTTTCACGCTTTAAGACGCAAAGAGTCCTATTTGATTTATAAATCAGAAACTCTGACCCCTAATGGCTTGAATGAGTGCATAGATAATATTTATTGATGCACTCATATAAACCGTAGGCAGCTATGAGGTTCTTTATAGATATATAGTAATTATTAATACAAATATACGCATTTGAAAATGTAGCAATCTTTATCTTGACTCTTTATGCATTAAATACACAGTGGCAAGAAATTTTAACTTGACTTTTTCAATGGCTTTTATTGTGTCATATCACGCCGCAGCAAGTTAGGGTATGTTCACACGCCCTATTTACGGACGTAATTCAGGCGTTTTATGCCTCGAATTACGCCCAAAAAAACCGGCTCCAAACCGTCTGCAAACCTCTGCCTATTGAATTCAATGGGTCTTACAGTGTTCTGTGCAGACGGGCTTTTTTTTAACGCGCCGCTGTCAAAAGACGGTGCGTAAAAAGACGCCCGCCTCAAAGAAGTGCATGTCACTTCTTGGGACGTAATTGGAGCCATTTTTCATTGACTCCAATGAAAACCAGCTCCAATTACGTACGTAAAAGACGCCGTGAAAAACGCGTGCACTTGTCAAAACGTCTGAAATTCAGGAGCTGTTTTCGCCTGTAATTGGCGTTGCCGTGTGAACATACCCTTAAAGTCAAGATAAACTTGGCTACATCTGTATAACATGTGATATTATTTAGAAAGATTAAAAAAAATAGATATGATTATAAACCCCAGCAATATCTATATATATTTTATACATATTTTTTGTATATTTTTTTTATCTGGTTGATTTAGGATATAGTGTTTACTATCCACCTAGTAGTAAACCTAGTTTTATAATATTGTCTTTTATATTATTGTCCTTTTTAGCATATAAGCCAGTCAATAAATTAGCATTACCATTGCTATGGAAACAAACTTCAAAACTATGTGGCGTTCAGTCATGAAGGCTAGGACCAGTACGTAAGTTCAGGTCCAGAAAGTCCCTGTTTCCATGACAGCATCTAAATAGAACGGAACGTTAATTCCGGCATGGCAAATAGAACCGTGGTTTCACTATGGAAATGGGACATGCTTTGTCCCGTCATATAGATGGAGAGGATCGATAGCCCTTCATGGGGGACTGGAGCGATTCTAACTTGTATCTAAATGTGAAAATTGTAGATATATGTTTGTTGTGGTCTATAATTGTATCTGAGTATGTTTATTACTGACAATTGTATGTTTTTATCTGATTATGATAACCCCTTAATTTTACCCTTTGCCCTCTGGCCTTAAGAGGATGTATATATACTCCATTATGTCTCAGAGTTTGTCTATGTCATGTTGATCTGAAGAAGGGGTGAGTGCACCTTGAAACCTGTTATCGCTTCATGGCAATAAAGGATTCACACAAGTTGAGATTACTGAAATATCGTGTTGTACCGATAGTACAACACTAAATGTTACGATTTTTTGCCAACTAGATTACATAAAGCCTTTCTTTATCCTCCTTACGACGAAGGATGGATATACATATAGAAGCTAGTTCCCGCATAAGGACAGATATATCCATCCCCTGATCACGCGGGCACTGCCAGTGTACCCCCGTGAACAGCGGCAGGAGCATGGCAGTTATACACAGCCTGGCTCCTGCCCCGACCACCAGAATCAAAGCGCTCTCCGATTCTGGCATTTTAACCCATTAGATGCCGACAGATATTATTATTAGATATTAGATAGCGACAGCGGCATCTAATGTGTTTGACACAGGGAGCTCCCTCTGGCACGGCAATGACACCCTTGCAAAGGCCCCCAGGTCCTCCTTCAGCAACTGCCAGAGGCATGGCCTAATAGATTGCCTGTCAGTTTTACACAGCAAAATTGCATTTTTCTCCCATTCCCCCCATAAAAAAATAAATAAAAGTTAATCAATAAGTTCCATGTACCCCAAAATAGTACCAATGAAAACTACACCTGCCCAGCAAAAATCAAGCCCATATACAGCTACATCGACGGAAAAATAAAAAAGTTACAGCATTTGGAATGCGACGATGCCAAAACAAGAAATTTTTTTAAAAGGGTTTTTATTGTGCAAACGTAGGAAAACATAAAACCTTTACATAATTGGTATCCCCGTAATCGTGCCGACCCATAGAATAAAGCTAACATGTTATTTACGCTGCATAGTAAACGGCATAAATTTATAACGTGCAAATGAATACTGGAATAGCTGCTTATTTTTAATTCTTTCCTAAAATAAAGTTAATAAAAGTTAATCGATATATTATAAGCATCTAAAAATGGTGCAGTTAAAAAATACAAATCCTCTCACAAAAAAAACAAGCCCTTATACGGCTATATCGTCGGAATAAAAAAAAAGTTACGACTCTTGGAATGCGACCGTGGAAAAACAAAAAATAATCCTTGGTCAATAACGCGCAAAAAGTTCTGCCCATTAAGGGGTTAAATGGCAGCAATACACTAGGATCACTCCTTGGGTTTTGTTCAATTTTATTGTTTTTTCCTCCGCAACTGTTGCATAAAGGCAGTTTTAGGCATCTGGATGGAAAGGAAAAACGATAAAATATTGCATCTCTTCATGCAATGAGCTTTAAGACGAGCTTTATCTTCAGGCCACCACAATTTGGTATTCAAATGCAGGTCAAAATAACGCAGTTTTTCGGGTTGGCAGTAGGCTTTCATGATTAGAAATGATGTATTAGTAACATAGTCCTTGTATACATCTTCTATCTGAATTAAAAGAGGAAGTTTACGTTTGGTCTTAAAAAGTATAGAATATTTGGGTTACTTTCCTTTTGGCTAGTGCTTACCTGCTATTCAAAGTTTCCAATCTTTTCTCTTTTAGGCCTCCATTCATTTAGACCCTGTTCACAGCATGTTTTTCATGAAAGTTTAGCGTGTAAGCCAGGAAAGCTCCCAGTGTACACGCTAAACATGTCCATAAGCTTCCATTGGTAGACGGAGGCCAAAAGAGTATCCTTTCGACCTCTGTCTGATTGGTATATGTCAGTATATTGACAAATAAGAGTTATGGAATAGCGTAGTAGGCTGGTGACATTCCTCCTAAAACCCGGCTTCTGATTGAATGCTGCGGAGGTTATCAGGAGACAGACGACGGTAAGGTGACGCTTTCGTGCAGCGACGGTGGGGGAAAACGATGGGGAAACAAGACAAAGCGCCTGTTTATAGCAGGAGGAAGAGAGTGGAGTATGCAGGTCATAGGTGTACGACGTCCTCCCAACATATACCTCAGAAGGAAGGCTACAATGTGTTATGAGTGGGTCCTAAAACTGGAAAAAATTAATTAATAAAACTTGTTGGCATAAGCTTTTAAAAAACTCACCAGCCTTTGCATGCGTTTTGTGAAATTACATATATTAGAATTAGAAATAATCCAGAAAGACTTACCTGCTAGTTACTCCCACTATTGCTTACTTATCACCTAACATGATATGATATGGACTGTCAGTATACAGTTTATATTGTCATTATGCTACATCTATAGTGGTGCTTGGTCCCACTTCGCTTGTTAGATGCTATTATTTATGGCTGTCCTTTAACATGTTGGCCCGTTTAACTGCCCGTTATCTTTATAAAATAAATACGTTTGCCAGTTTGTTGCAAAAGGCTTGCCATTGCAGCCTATAGTTAGAAATCAATGCTCTACACGCAATGGAGTACACATGGGACATGATTAAAAGAGATTTTATTAGTTCAAAGATGAAAGTTTATTGACGTATCAATCGAAAAGTCCAGCTGAAAGTTTATCTCATCTAAACAAATCTCAAGAGACCACAAAATGACACATACTGCATTCTCACCTAACAATATATTTTCCGTTCAAGTCAATAACATAAATCACCAGGTCAGGTTGCTCATGTTGACAATGGTATGTAATTTATGTTTTCTGTACCATTAAATGTACTTGGTTTCCACGGCAACAAAATGTTTGTAAGTGACGGATCCAGCTCTATCAATTGATTTCCAATAGTACTTTTTAAGTTGTCTATTATTATTACTCTATTTTATCCCTATTTATGTTGTTTTTATGCGTCACTAAAACTCTATGTATGTTCAAACACAAAGTCAGTTCAGTCTGTGGAGTCGCTGCTGTTTGTACAATGCGGTCTTGAGGTATTGATTTATTATTTGACCTGCAGACTATATAAAGTGTAGATTTAATTGTTTTCTTCAGTGTTTGTTCACCTACATATCTTTGACAATAAGAACATTTCAGCAATACAAAAATGCCTTCAAGTTTACAATTTGGTAAAATCTCAAATTTATTTTACAACACCATAAACATGGGAAAAAGTTGATTTTTTTATTCAAGATGTCCTACATCTGTTTTGTAATAATAAACAAAATACAATGATGCTTCAAATAACGCACATTTTAGACTCTTAAGATGGAAGTTTATAGCTGTTCCAAGGCAACATACAGGTGTTCTGGCTGGAGGTTATAAATTATTTACAACCAGCAGCACAAGCAAGGGATATTCTGCACTATAATAAAGATAAATAACATTTGCGCTGTCATTTTGGTATGCAGCTTCTCACCTTCCTTGTCCTTTTACTCATTGTTTGTAGTGAAGTTATAATTGGAATGAAACATTACTTTTTGGCAGTTCTTTGCTGCTTCCAGGAACCGGAATTTTAAAAGATGGTGTGTCTATTACAGAATAATATATCCCAGGATTGTTTTATTGTCAAAGAATGAATGATTAAAGAATGGAAAGATTAATTTTATAAATATCCCTAAAGGAAGTCAGAGAATGAAGGAGGATCACAGCTATACTCTAGCTGTATTTTCAGTTGAAGAGTTTTAATCAGGGGCGTAACTAGGAAAGACTGGGCCCTATAGCAAACTCTTGACCGGGTGCCACAAGCAGCCCCCCTTATAAATAGTGCCCCTGTAGAATGTGCCATACAGCCCCCCTGTAGACAGTGCTATATAGCCCCGCCTATAGACAGTGTCACACCCCATTTGTAAATAGCGCCCCCACCTCCCCCTGGTAGATAGTGCCATACAGCCCCCTGTACATATCGCCATAAAGCCCCCACTGTATATAGCACTATACAGCTCCCACTGTATATAGTGCCACACAGCCCTCCTCCCTTGTATATAGTGCCACACAGCCCCCTTAGTAGAAAGTGCGCCTTTTTAAAAGTGGATTTTACAAGGGAATGTTTGGAAATATTGTCAGGTCATGTATCACCGCATGGTGGCGGTTCAAAGGGTTAAAATTACCAGACAGGTTCCTATTAAATATACAATGAATTGAGAACAATTCCATCTGCCCTGCAATTTTGTTATTATAACTATATCCTATATAACTACAGATCCAGAAGCAAGCTCTGATATACATACAGTACCACAATCAAGCACAGTACATAAATACAGCGCTAGAACCAGGCTAAGTACATATATACAACACCAGAACCAAACTCAGTACATAAATACAGCACTAGAACCAAGCTCTGACATATATACAGCACCAGAACAAAGCTCAGTACATATATAGCACTAGAACCAAGCCCATACATATATACAGCACCAGAACCAACCTCAGTACATAAATACAGCACCAGAACAAACCTCATAACATAAATACAGCACTACAACCATGCTCAGTACATATATACAGCACCAGAACCAAACTCATTACATATTATATACACAGCACCAAAACCAATCTCATACGTATATACAGCACCAGAACCAAGCTCAGTACTTACATACTGCATCAGAACCAAGATCAGTACATATATACAACACCAATACAGCTCAATTTAGTGCACCCCCTGCCATATAGGTTTGTATGGCGTAAAACTACAGCTCCCAGCATGGCCCAAACAATGGCGAGGATATGCTGGGAGATGCTGTTTCTGAAAAAAAAATCATACCACCCATCATCTCCTTGCAGATCCCACAGTGACTACAATACTGATTAGAGGCAGAATAAACATTTACATTAAGTGACTCACCGGTGACATCTCAGATTCTGGTTATTTTCTTCTCCCTCCGGTCCAGACATCTATGATGAATTTCTACCAGCCATGACCCATTTCTGCAGTTTTCCGCTCAGATGTCTTCAGCTGCTCACTTTTAAAACATATATGCACCTATAAACGAAGTTAAAATTCTCAACACCTCTAAATATAATAAAGCACCATACACTGCACCTCTAACTATAACAGCGCCATACACTGTGTCCATGATTATAATAGTATCATACACTGTCACACACAAACACACACACACACACACACACACACACACACACACACACACACACACACTCCGTGCCTCCTGTAGATAGTGCCCCCATAGCCCCCTGTATATAGTGACCTCCCATAGAGAGTCTGTAGATAGTGACCTACATAGAAGCCCCTGTAGATAGTGTTCCACATACAACCCTCTGTACATAGTGCCTACATTTGGACTCCAGACCTGCAAGGCAATAGTGCTGACCACTGAGCCACCATGCTGCCCTACATATAACTTCCCCTATAGATAGTGCTCCACGTATAGCCCACCTCTGTAGATAGTGTCTCACATATAGCTCTCCCTGTATATAGTGTCCCACATATAGCCCACCCCTGTAGACTGTGCCCTACATATAGCCACCCTGTTACTAGTGCCCCGCAGGTAACCCACCCCTGTATATAGTGTCCCACATATAGCCCACCCCTATAGAAAGTACCATAAAAATAGCTCCCCTATAGATAGTGCTCTACATATATCCCACCCCTGTATAGTGTCTCACATATAGTGCCCCACATATAGACCCCCCTGTAGATAGTGCCCCACATATAGTCCCCCCTGTAGATAGTTGCCCACATATAGACCCCCCTGTAAATAGTGGCCCACATCCCCACATATAGACCCCCGCCGTAGATAGAGACCTCACTATAGATAATGCGACTCAGTTTTATGAAAAAACGTTACATACTCAGATGATCCGGTTCCCACGCTATTCGCTGGCGATGCAGATCTGCTCTCTTCTAAGCGGGTCTGCAGGAGCTGAACGAGCTTCGTCCAATGACGCTGATTAGCGGGGCAGAATGACTTGCCCCGTCAATCAGCGCCTTTCGAGCATGGAAGCGGTGCGATGATGTCATTGCGCCGCTAGCCAATCAGCGTCATTATAAGACACGGGATTCCCGGCCATTCAGCGCTAATGCATGTATTTGGTAATCGCTAGCATCGGGGTCCCCTCCGGTGCTAGCGACGCCTATAGGCATGAGAGGGCCTGTGTCGCCCGGCCCATACTTGTTGGAGGCTCGGTGGCGTTAAATCAAGTTTTTTCAATATATAAAAAAATATAAAATGATAAAAAAAAAAAATTTCCCCCATGTGCAATATAAGAAAATAAATAAAATTAACATAACTGGTATCGCTGCTTCTGTAAAAGTCTGAACTATTACAATACAACATTATCTAACCCACAAGGTGAATGCAGTAAAAAAATAAAAATAATTCAACCGCCGGAATCGCTGCTTCTTGGTCACTTAATTTCCTACAAAAATGGAATAAAAAGTGATCAAAAAGTCCCATGTACCCCAAAATAGTACTAATACAAACTAAAGCTCGCCCCGCAAAAAAATAAGACCTCATACCGCTCAATCAATAGAAAAAAGTTATGGCTCTCAGACTAAAAATTTTAGTTTTGACAATCAGTTTTTTCCTTGTAAAATTAGTAGAACATAAAAAAACTATATAAATTTGGTATTTCCCTAATCGTATTGACCCGCAGAATAAAGTTAACATGCCGTTTTTACTGCATGGTGAACGCTGTAAAAATGAAACTGCCCAAAATATTTAGAAATCTTTGTTTTTTTCCCATTCCACCCCACCAAGAAATCTTTTTCAGTTTCCCACTACATGATATGGTATAATAAATGGTGCTGTGAAAATCTACAACTCGTCCCGCAAAAAACAAGCCTTCATACAGCTATAATGACAGAAAAATAAAAAATGTTTGGCTTTTGGAAGGTGTGGAGGACAAAAACGAAAATCTGAACAGTGGCTGGGGAAGGAAGGGGTTAAGGATATCTGGGTGCTAATCTAGAATGTACTTTAAAGTGCACCTAACTTTACAGGTGACTTAAAAATAAGCTGTCATTTGTATGTGAATACAAATAACACTGTTTCTGGCTATTAAATGACCTGTATGTGGCCTTTTTTTTTAGCAGTTTTCCCCTCTGCAGGATCTCTCTCTAACTGTCACTTTTCTCAAAGCTAGTGGGTGGAGCCTAAATGCTATTGTGTCTCCTATACACTGCACACAGAGAAGAGGAGAGTCCTGCAATCATATCTCTATCTATCACACAGACACACACACACACACATACATATATATGTATATATATATATATATATATATATATATATATATATATATATATATATATATATATATATATATATATATATATATATATATATATATATATATATATATATATATATATAAAAGCTGCAGCAGCATAGAGGGGATTTTAAAGCAGTAATGAGCAGTGTATCTGAAAATCCAGCACTGGGGTGACATAGAAATCTTACCAGAAGCTGCTGCACGTCTCTGTGTGTCTTTCTCACTCTGCTCCCCTCGCTATAGACTTCTATGCTCAGCGTGTCTGTGCCTCTTTCTCTCCCTGCTCCCTCCTCCTGCTTCCCTCCCCTCTCCATAGACTTATATCGGCAGGCATTGAAGAGACACAATTCCACTTTCTGCAGGCAATCTCCTCTGCTCTGTAACTAGAGACAGATTTTGTTTGACAACAGAGGGTGGAGAGCAGATTAGAGGAAGGGAGACACCTAGTGGCAGTAACTTCACCAAGAATTTAAATGGATAAAACTCAATTTTAACAGTAAGCAAATGACAAAGTTGATCAGGTATACTATATTAGAATAGAATAAGTTTATTTGAATGTTAGTGCCCATTTAAGGAAAATAAAATATGAAGATGCTCTTTGTACATTAGTGTCTTAGTATCTTGCTTATGATAGATCGGTAATTTGCACAAAATAGTAACAAAACAGAATTCAAGCCAGATTTTAGTTGAAGTGGAGTTGGAATGTTCCAGGATAGCTGTATCACTTGAAAGAGCAAGAGAAAACTGATTAATAAGCCTATCAGGCACCCCAAGGGTCATTCGATCCTAACAGGCTCCATTTTTTGACCATGCCAATGACAGAACCAAACAGGAGATTTCCATCTGAAACTATCAGTGAAAAGGATTACTTTTTACCCCACTACTTTTCACACTGGCCTGAAATGTGTCTGATATCACCCTCCCTGTTTGGTGATATCATTAAAGGGGATTTCCGATTATCAATATTTATCACCTATTAACAGGATAGGTGATATATATCTTATCGGTGGTGGTCCGACCACTGTGACAATCACTGTTCCCGAGAACGTGCTTACATGGCAGTCCCTGTCCCGTATGGACCAGTGCTGCACATGCTCGGCCATTAATCCATTAATTTTTTTATGGGACTGCCAGAGATAGCGCTCAGCAGCCCCTATAGAAAATACAGGGGGCATCAGAAATTTCTGAGCCTCTATACAATCAAGGCGTCTGCCGCCCCCCAATTACTGTTGGATGGGGTAGTGGCAACAGAAAGTGGCGAGGGAAGGGCAGAGGTGAGATGCAAACATGGTAGGCAGGACGCCCTCTTTTCTGCCACATTTCTGTAATTTTTTTATAGTCACAATAGCAGAGCATGCTGTGGTATTCTATCCAGTAAAAAAAAAAGGATACCTGACTGACCCATTATTAGTCAATATATGTAAAAAATGGGTCATAACATATTGGATCATGAGTATAGAGGCAGTATATAGGAGGACAGGAGTATAGTGGCAGTATATAGGAGAACAGGAGTATAAAGAAAGTATATAGAAGGACAGGAGTATAGAGGTAGTATATAGGAGGACAGGAGTATAGGTGCAGTATACAGGAGGACAGGAGTATAGAGGCAGTATATAGAAGGACAGGAGAATTGAGGTAGTATACAGGAGGACAGAAGTATAGAGGCAATTTATAAGAGACAGGAGTATAGAGGCAGTATATAGGATGACAGGAGTATAGACACAGTATATAGAACAACAGGAGAATAGAGGCAGTATACAGGAGGACAGGAGTATAGAGGCAATTAATAAGAGGACAGGAATATAGAGGCAGTATATAGGAAGACACGAGTATAGAGACAGTATATAGAAGGACAGGAGAATGGAGGCAGTATATAGGAGGACAGGAGTATAGAGACAGTATATAGGGGGACAGGAGTATAGAGGCATATAAAGGAGGACAGGGGTATAGAGGCAGTGTAAATGCGCAGCGCAAAGGAAGAGTATGCCGCGGCTGGGCATATTTTCAGATTCCGCTTGAATCCGCAGAATCTGAAAATATGCAGGCCGCTGCCAAGTGAGGTTGGTGCCGGAAGTGGACCAATCCAGTCACCTTACCAGTCACGTCAGCGACAAGATGTCAGGTGACTCAGGTCAGGTGACTGGACTGGTCCACTCCCGGGGTGTCACCGACCCCAATCAGATTTGGAACTCAGTCGTGGCGCTGCATGCCCTCCTCGGCTCCTGCTAACGGTGAGTTATGTCAGGCAGAGCGGAGAGTGGTAGCAGTAGGCTCCCACTCTTATGCTGTGTGGCGCTAAGTACAAGGGGGGGAATTGTGGCGCTATATACAAGGGGGGCTGTGTGGTGCTATTTACAAGAGGGGCGAGTGTGGCGCTATTTACAAAGGGGCTGTGTGGCGCTGTCTACAAGGGGGGCTGTGTGGTGCTATTTACAAGTGGAGCTGTGTGGCGCTATCTACAAGGGGGGCTGTGTGGCACTATCTACAACGGGCATGTGTGGTTCTATTTACAAGTGGGAGCTGTGTGGTGCTATCTACAAGGGGGGCTGTGTGGCGCTATTTATAAGGGGGCGCTGTGTGGTGCTATCTACAGGCCGGGCTGTGTGGAGCTATTTACAAGGGGGGCTGTGTGGTGCTATTTACAAGGGGGGCTGTGTGAAGCTATCTACAAGGGGGCTGAGTGGCGCGATCTACAAGTCTGGGGCTGAGTGGCGCTATCTACAAGGGGGGGGCTGTGTGCCGCTATCTACAAGGGAGGGCTGTGTGGTGCTATCTACAAGGGGGGCTGTGTGGCGCTTTCTACAAGGGGGCTATGTGGCGCTTTCTGCAAGGGGGGGCTGTGTGTGGTGCTTTCTACACAGTTACTGAGGGGCACTTTTATTGTGTCGAGCACTGAGGGTCCATTATTGCCATCTGGGGCACTGTGGATTACGAGTTTGTTTATAGAATGGAGTAAACACCACCGTTCAAAAGTTTGGGGTCACCCAGACAATTTTGTGTTTTCCATCAAAACTCACACTTATATTTATCAAATGAGTTGCAAAATGACTAGAAAATATAGTCAAGACATTGACAAGGTTAGAAATAATGATTTTTATTTGAAATAATAATTTTCTCCTTCAAACTTTGCTTTCGTCAAAGAATACTCCATTTGCAGCAATTACAGCATTGCAGACCTTTGGCATTCTAGCTGTTAATTTGCTGAGATAATCGGGAGAAATTTTACCCCATGCTTTCAGAAGCCCCTTCCACAAGTTGGATTGGCTTGATGGGCACTTCTTGCGTACCATGCGGTCAAGCTGCTCCCACAACAGCTCTATGGGGTTGAGATCTGGTAACTGCGCTGGCCACTCCATTACAGATAGAATACCAGCTGCCTGCTTCTTCCCTAAATAGTTCTTGCATAATTTGTTCTGTTGTAGGATGAAATTGGCTCCAATCAAGCGCTGTCCACAGGGTATGACATGGCGTTGCAAAATGGAGTGATAGCCTTCCTTATTCAAAATCCCTTTTACCTTGTACAAATCTACCACTTTACCAGCACCAAAGCAACCCCAGACCATCACATTACCTCCACCATGCTTGACAGATGGCATCAGGCACTCTTCCAGCATCTTTGCAGTTGTTCTGCGTCTCACAAATGTTCTTCTGTGTGATCCAAACACCTCAAACTTCGATTCGTCTGTCCATAACACTTTTTTCCAATCTTCCTCTGTCCAATGTCTGTGTGCTTTTGTCCATATTAATCTTTTCCTTTTATTAGCCAGTCTCAGATATGGCTTTTTCTTTGCCACTCTGCCCTGAAGGCCAGCATCCCGGAGTCGCCACTACACTGTATACGTTGACTCTGGAGTTTTGCGGGTACTATTTAATGAAGCTGCCAGTTGAGGACCAGTGAGGCGTCTATTTTTCAAACTAGAGACTCTAATGTACTTGTCTTGTTGCTCAGTTGTGCAGCGGGGCCTCCCACTTCTCTTTCTACTCTGGTTAGAGCCTGTGTGTGCTGTCCTCTGAAGGGAGTAGTACACAACGTTGTAGGAAATCTTCCGTTTCTTGGCAATTTCTCGCATGGAATAGCCTTCATTTCTAAGAACAAGAATAGACTGTCGAGTTTCACATGAAAGCTCTCTTTTTCTAGCCATTTTGAGAGTTTAATCGAACCCACAAATGTAATGCTCCAGATTCTCAACTAGCTCAAAGGAAGGTCAGTTTTATAGCTCCTCTAAACAGCAAAACTGTTTACAGCGGTGCTAACATAATTGCACAAGGGTTTTCAAGTGTTTTCTAATCATCCATTAGCCTTCTAACACAGTTAGCAAACACAATGTACCATTAGAACACTGGAGTGATGGTTGCTGGAAATGGGCCTTTATACACCTATGTAGATATTGCATTAAAAACCAGACGTTTGCAGCTAGAATAGTCATTTAGCACATTAGCAATGTATAGAGTGTATTTTTGATTAATTTAATGTTATCTTCATTGAAAAAAACTGTGCTTTTCTTTCAAAAATAAGGACATTTCTAAGTGACCCTAAACTTTTGAACGGTAGTGTAAGTAGGTGTGGAGGGTGCTGGAAAAGCGAGAAACCAACATATCTGTGTGTAAAATCTGCAGAGAAAAGTCGTGTCGGGAATAAGTCGTCACAGCGGTCTGGGCCGTATGGAGAAAAAAAGGGAAAGTGAACGACTCTTATCAGAGGAATCATCACCGAGGTTAGTGTGGTTAAGCTACAAGCGGAGCTGTGATTAATGAGTCATTCCTAGAACCCTGCACAGTGCACAGGCAATGATTTTGTAATGTGTCTGTAAAAATTTTCGTTTGTCCGTGATTTTCAGCTCAATTGTACAGAAAAAAGTGGAGTTTGACAACCTGGTATAGATGCAGTATACAGGAGGACAGGAGTATAGAAGCAGTATACAGGAAGCTAGGAGTATAGAAGCAGTATACAGGAGGACAGGAGTATAGAGGCAGTATATTGTAGGACAGGAGTATAGAAGCAGTATACAGGAAGATAGGAGTATAGAAGCAATATACAGGAGGACAGGAGTATAGAGGCAGTATATTGTAGGACAGGAGTATAGAAGCAGTATACAGGAAGCTAGGAGTATAGAAGCAGTATACAGGAGGACAGGAGTATAGAGGCAGTATATAGGAGGACAGGAGTATAGAAGTAGTATACAGGAAGACAGGAGTATAGAAGCAGTATACAGGGGGGCAGGATTATAGAGGCAGTATACAGGAGGACAGAAGTATAGAAGCAGTATAGAAACAGTATACAGAAGGACAGAAGTATAGAGGCAGTATAGAGGCTGTATATAGGAGGACAGGAGTATAGAAGCAGTATATCGGCGGAGATTAGTATAGAGGCAGTATATAGGAATATAGGAAAATAGAGGCAGAACAGCTAAAAATCTAAATAGAGGTCAAATACAGTTGAAAACCAGAATAGAAGCAGAATATAGGAGGATAGAGGCTGAACACAGCCGAAAAGCAGAATAGAGGCAAAATATATTTGAAAAGCGGAATAAAGGGAGAATACATTCTTTGGATTGAATTCTATAGTTTTGAATACATTTAGAGTTGTTTGTGATGTTGCAGGTACTTATTTTTCGAATGGGGCTAAGTACGGTAGTGGGGGTACCAAACAAAAGTGGGTCCTGGCATCATGAAGTTTGGGAACCACTGTTTTAATTCAACCGGTTTAGGTTTGTGGTATTATGGGCCTTCAGACCGTTTTGGCACATGTTAGTTTAACACCTCTAATCTATTTTTTTTGTTGGATGGAATTTTTGCAGCCAATCCGACTTTCATTTTGGGTTTTACATCATCTACCATTAATTTTGATATATTACATGTTGAAATTAGGGTAATCGAGTTGGGGCTATTGCTATGGCAATGATTGGTTCGATCAGTTTTAGGAGATCGTTTATTTACATTTTTTTTTTTATACAGCAAAAAAGACCATTCCGAAGGACTTCATCTATTTTTACATGGTCCTTAAATTGTGGTTTCCCGTTGTAACTTTTGCCATTTTGGTGCATAAAATATAGGCAGGTCACCTAGCCATTCCATGACTGAATCAGTAAAAACCTACAAGCCCTAAATACATGTGGTTTTTATTGCCATTATATTTTTTATACATATAAAATATGTACCAAAGCAACATGAAAAAAAATAAATAGTAAAAATATCTGAACACACTCTAAGGGGGAAATTCATGAACTTTTTTACGCCAGTTTTCTGGCATTGAAAAGTCAAAAACAACTTAAAAGTCGCAATTTTCTAAAAGTGGATGGAGCTTTGTAAGAGGGAAGAGGGCCAACCACGGCCCATCCCCCCTCATGATTTGATATTAAATTAAAATAAATGGGCAGCGTCAGGGCCTTATATGTGACGCAGCACTGATGCTGGACGTTGTGTGCTGCGTGCCTGCGTCGCATATAATGTTCTGATGCTGCTTGACACTTGACATCAGGATATTGTATGTGCCGCAGTCTTATGTGGGAGAACAAGCAAACCGGGCGGTGAGTTGAGTCGAATTTTTTATTTAATGTCTGATCGGGAAGGGGGAGTGGGATGGGGTCCGGCTGTGCGCCTCTTAATAAATCTATTGCATCTTACTACAGTGGAGCGGGAAGCTAAGACTGGCGTAAAAAAAACGCCAGTCCTAGTAAATCTGCCCCGAAGAGTCTCTAGATCTTGATCAATGAATAAGGATATTGGTAATTTATTTATTACAAGAGAAATTTGTATTTTCAACCTACAGTATACACTGTTGTATAGAATGTTATTTTCCGTATTCGGTAAACTCAGGAACTCGAATATTTAACTTTTTATCTACAGAAGGTTTTGTTTCGTGAATATGTGTTAACACATAAGAAAAACCCATCACATCCCAATGCACAGAATACATTTCTTCCATATTTTATAATGCTATAACACACGTGAAATGAAATAAGATTTTACAGCAGTGTAATGAGCCTAAACAATGGCACTCACATACAATTAACCTCCGAGGTAAGACTATGAATGCATTGGAACACTTTGGGATGAGTTCAGAAAGGTCAAAAAGTTTGCTCTGAAAAATAAATAGAATAATGCACGAAGAAACATTGTTTTTCCAGTGTGGACATGAGAGGCATGGGGAGACTATTTCCTGCAATTCACTAGTCACTGATAAGAATAAAAAAGTATACTTTGTAAAATACATAAACATTTTCCATTGGCAATTTGCTGATATAGTCACCAACCGCTCCATTCAAGGTAACTGAAGCCGTTTATTACGGGAAAGGTTATTCTTGAATTCTTTGCACATTATTTTTGCTACCTTTTTTTTTATAAGTGCTCTGTTTATTATCTTAAGGGCATTTTTCTATGTCACTACACACAAAAGGTTTTGTGGAAGTAGCAATACATTTTTCCTGATCATGGATGGCCTATCTGGCAAGATGGATTGGCTTTTCTTTAGATGATGATAGATGATAATGGCATTGATGTAGTACCCTGACACTATGTTAGGATTTTTTTGCTCTATATGTTTATGCATGATGAGACTCTATGATCAATGTATACATTCGTTACCTGATTGATACATTCTCATTTTAACCTTTTGGCATGATAAACCAAAATATGTATCTTGAATGTCAGATTAGAACGAAATTAACTTCCTTAGTGCTTGCAGCAAAATAGATCTGTCTTCTGAAGTCTAGGGCGATGTAAAATTTCATTTACAATAAAAGCTAACTCTGTTGAAACATACTGTATAGGGAAGCAGTGAATTCAATTCATCGGTGGTGGATATTTTATTGCAGCAACATAGATTCCGCTTCAGAAGACAATGCTCCTTCAGTGAAGATTAACCCGTGATTTTCTACGGCGTTCAGTTAAACTTCAACCTGAGAAAAATGGTCTTGTTTGACTACCCACTTGATTATATGGACATTTTTCCACAGGCGCTGTATGGAAAACATTAGTTGATCCCTAACTAATATTTGCCTTTATTTTTTTAGATTTTGCAGCAAATAGTTAGAATATTCTCATCTTTTTCTGTTCAGGGCGGAATTATAGGAAGGGCAAAAGGGGCAATAACCCATCAACTAGAGGCCTTCACCTCTCATACCAGACACTCCCTATCACTTTGTGTGGAGCTCCAATGCTACATTTACCTGCACTGCTAACTAGAAGAAGACCACTTCTATAGGGAGAGGCGGATATGCAGCTACCAGACACTTACAGATCTGTATGCCAGGAGAGAACAAAAGATTGGATATGTTAACAACAACATGCCCAATCCTAGTTTTTCCCAACTGTACACTTTGGGGAACAGTAGGGCTGCCCCCCTTAAATATTAGTTTTGCAGTGGATCCTATTAACATTGGCATGGCAACATCTTTTTTTTTTTTGCCTAGAAGCCCCCACCAATCTTGATCCGGGTCTGCCTTTTGTTAAATACATTTCTGTGTGGGTTTACTTTTGCATAACAGAAAGACATGAGAGATCCATTCTACATCTGTTCCTAATTTATAAGAAATCTATTTTTTGTAATTAATGGCCAAAGCCGACCACAAAGGTAGTGATGGTAGTTAACAAACAAACAAACAAACCAGAAAAGATAATCATTAATGTATTTGTGCGCTTTTTACAAACTTTTTTTGTTAAAAAATGGTCCCCGACGATAAGCTAACCACAGATTGTGCTGCTGCTGGGACGCACGGCTATCCTATCAAGTGTAATATGTGAGAGAACTTGGCAGCAAGTGTTAGGGTATGTTCACACATACAATAAAAAGTGGCTGAAAATAACGAGGCTCTTTTGAAGGGAAAAAGCTTTTTTTAATTGAAGTTTATTTTGAGGTTCGTTTTGAGCTGTTTTTCATAGTGTCAATGGAAAATCAGCTCCAAAAACGCCTACAGTAACATGCTACTTCTTTTTATGAGGCTTCTTTTACAAGGCATTTTTTTTTTCAATTCAGCAGCGTAAAAATACGACTCACGTGAACAGCAGAGTGTGTTTCCCATTGAGATCAATGTAAAACTGTTTGCAGGCTTATTTCAAGTGTATTTTGGAGCATAACACAAGTCTTTTATGTTCCATAATCAACCTGAAAATAAGCTGTGTGAACGTACCCTTAAATTCCCCTGCAATGTGACCACAAGGAAAATGAAGTATTACATGGTGCCTATTGAGCCACCTACAGTGAAGGAAATAAGTATTTGATCCCTTGCTGATTTTGTAAGTTTGCACACTGTCAAAGTCATGAACAGTCTAGAATTTTTAGGCTAGGTTAATTTTACCAGTGAGAGATAGATTATATAAAAAAAAAAAGAAAATCACATAGTCAAAATGATATATATTTATTTGCATTGTGCACAGAGAAATAAGTATTTGATCCACTACCAACCATTTAGAGTTCAGCCTCCTCCAGACCAGTTACACCCTCCAAATCAACTTGGTGCCTGCATTAAAGACAGCTGTCTTACATGGTCACCTGTATAAAAGACTCCTGTCCACAGACTCAATTAATCAGTCTGACTCTAACCTCTACAACATGGGCAAGACCAAAGAGCTTTCTAAGGATGTCAGGGACAAGATCATAGACCTGCACAAGGCTGGAATGGGCTACAAAACCATAAGTAAGATGCTGGGTGAGAAGGAGACAACTGTTGGTGCAATAGTAAGAAAATGGAAGACATACAAAATGACTGTCAATCTGGGGCTCCATGCAAAATCTCACCTCGTGGGATATCCTTGATCATGAGGAAGGTGAGAGCTCAGCCGAAAACTACACAGGGGGAACTTGTTAATGATCTCAAGGCAGCTGGGACCACAGTCACCAAGAAAACCATTAGTAACACATTACGCCGTAATGGATTAAAATCCTGCAGTGCCCGCAAGGTCCCCCTGCTCAAGAAGGCACATGTACAGGCCCGTATGAAGTTTGCAAATGAATATCTGGATGATTCTGAGAGTGATTGGGAGAAGGTGCTGTGGTCAGATGAGACTAAAATTGAGCTCTTTGGCATTAACTAAACTCGCCGTGTTTGGAGGAAGAGAAATGCTGCCTATGACCCAAAGAACACCGTCCCCACTGTCAAGCATGGAGGTGGAAACATTATGTTTTGGGGGTGTTTCTCTGCTAAGGGCACAGGACTACTTCACCGCATCAATGGGAGAATGGATGGAGCCATGTACCGTGAAATCCTGAGTGACAACCTCCTTCCCTCCACCAGGACATTAAAAATGGCTCGTGGCTGGGTCTTCCAGCACGACAATGACCCGAAACATACAGCCAAGGCAACAAAGGAGTGGCTCAAAGCACATTAAGGTCATGGAGTGGCCTAGCCAGTCTCCAGACCTTAATCCCATTGAAAAATTATGGAGGGAGCTGAAGATCCGAGTTGCCAAGCGACAGCCTAGAAATCTTAATGATTTACAGATGATCTGCAAAGAGGAGTGGGCCAAAATTCCATCTAACATGTGTGCAAACCTCATCATCAACTACAAAAAACGTCTGACTGCTGTGCTTGCCAACAAGGGTTTTGCTACCAAGTATTAGTCTTGTTTGGCAAAGGGATCAAATACTTATTTCTCTGTGCACAATGCAAATAAATATATATAATTTTGACTATGTGATTTTCAGTTTTTTTTTATTTTTTATATATAATCTATCTCTCACTGGTAAAAATAACCTAGCCATAAAATTCTAGACTGTTCATGTCTTTGACAGTGGGCAAACTTACAAAATCAGCAAGGGATCAAATACTTATTTCCTTCACTGTATGTAAAATGTGGACATGTCACGTCCTACTGAGTAGAAAAATGTTCTTTGTAACCGCTCTTTGCTTTAGCTAATAGTTGATGGTTCTGAAAAAGGGACCTTGCCCTATTTACATAAAATTCCCTGTTGAGTCAGTTTAATGATCTCCATTTTATATATACTGTATATGGGACTAAAACAGTTGGCTCTAACTAATGGAAATTTGTTTCATTAATAATTTGTTCAACAAATATGTTTTTCCCAAAATTTGATCACAGTGTTTAATCAACTGTGGTACAAAAAAAGGAATGTGCAGCAATTCAGGTGAATGAATATTGCTACTCACCTTCCCTACTTGCAGCAGCTACACTTGGGCAGCAGATTTGCCATGATGGCTGACCCACTTTGATTACGCCACGTTATTAAAGCTTTAAAAGAGAAGATCTGCCTGGGTACCCTTGCCTGTGAATGGTGCATTCTATCTGAGTTAATGGGTTATTCCCAAGTTGAGTCAATTTTTTTTTTTTTTAGACATTCTAAGTTGGAATTAAATAATAAAACCTTTGCTGTTAAAAAAAATTAAAAATTAATTCCATAACTACTTTTTTTTAAAACTTTATAACTCAGCCAGTGCTGGTTATCTTTTATAAAAAGGGGCGTGAGTGGCTCGATGTCAATCAAGCCGATCTGTAGTATGCGCGCGCCCGACGTTGCTCTAGTTCTAGCAGCATCGGGAGAATGTTCGTCTCAACCAGGCATGGTAAGCCTGGTTGAGACGAACACATCGTGAATTTCAACAGCACGTAACCCTACTCTGCAACACTCTTCACCCCGTTGCGGCAAGCCACTTCTCCCCCTCTAGCTAAGCTGCCCCCTCATGTAATATCTTTAATAGCCGCACTGGACTTGCATCAGCACCGGGCAAACCACAGAAAATATAAAAAAAAACTCACCTAAGACATTCCTACGGAGATCTGAACGGTCCCGTCACTTTCCATCTTACTGCTACTTGGCGCCGCTAGCATTCACAGTAACAATGTGTTGTGGCGCAGATGACGTAATCATATCACGCTCGCGTGATTACGTGATCTGCGCCCACCGCAGATGGGAGCAGTAAGAAGAAAAGTGACGGGACCGTTCAGATCTTCGAGGGAACGTCTTATATGAGGTTTGTTTTTTCTTTTCATTGGAGCGAAGTCACCAAACCTGGGAGCATAGACAACGGACTAACTACTATATGGGGTCATGTATGTATGTATGTATGTATGTATGTTGTATGTATGTATTTATGTATGTATGTTTGTATGTATGTATGCATGTATGTATGTATGTATGTATGTATGGCCATGTATAATACTGTCTGCTGGGGCCCTGTATCTAAGCCAACTTTGTGGTAGGCTTTTATACATGGTATAACAGTCAGTATCACACATGGGACTGAATCTAAGCCTACGACATGTTTTATTCATTTTTTTTGTTTGTGTTTTTTACAGGTTTGGTCGTTGGACTAAGTCGGTTTTGAGGACTACTTTGATGACGGCTATTTTTTTCTACAATAAAATGGTTAATGAGGGTTGTGTGGTTGGTGCTTTATTTCAATAAAATATTTTATCTATATCTTTGTCTTGTAGCGTCCATGGCCTTCTAATCCTTGCCTGAGCGTTGTTAGTTTTCCCAGTCTGTCTTGCAAATGGTCCCTTAGTGTTTCCCGTTCCTGTTGTTACCCGTGCCTTGTTCCCCGTTCCTGTTTCCCGTGCTTTGCCTTAGTATCAAGTCGTGCCATGTCCTGTGTCATCTGCCACGTCCAGAGGAATCTGCCACGTCCTGTGTCATCTGCCACGTCCAGAGGATTCTGCCACGTCCTGTGTTATCTGCCACGTCCAGAGGAATCTGCCACGTCCTGTGTCATCTGCCACGTCCAGAGGAATCTGCCACGTTCTGTGTTATCTGCCATGTCCGGAGGAATCCGCCACGTCCTGTGTCATCCGCCACGTTTGGCGCCATCCGCTGCACCCATCTCATCTGTGCCAGAGCTGCGGCCACCATCTGGACTATTCAGGTACCCTTGTGCGGGACATTGTATTTCTGGGGTTTCCTGTGGTTTGGCCAGCTGCCTTCCCGCTACGGCGGTACGGCCTAGTGGGTCCACTAACCCGCTTCGTGACATGTCTTTTCTTTTGAACTTTTATTACTACCGCTTTAGTAATGGCCGCTGTCTGATTGACAACATCCATTACTAAGGCGGGGCTGAGTGTTAGCCGGTGCAGAGGCTAACACTAACCCCCATTATTACCCCCGTACCCACCACCACCAGGGGTGCCGGGAAGAGTCAGGTACGATCCAGTAACCAACCATCTGTTGTGATGGTCGTGCACTGGGGCGGCCCCAGGCTGGTATTATGAGGGTGGAAAGGGCCAAAAACAGTGGCCCTTCCCACCCTTGTAATGCTAGGCTGCTGCTGCTGTGTTGTATCTGGCTGGAGATGAAAAATGAGGGGACCCCACGTCATTTTTTTTTATTATTTATTAAATTTTTGGAAATATCCACCCAATTTATCATAACCAGCCACATACAACACAGCAGCAGCAACCTAGCATTACAAGGGTGGGAAGTTCCACTGTTTTTTTCTTTTCCCAGTCTAAGAATACCAGCCTGCGGCCGGCCCAGTTCCCGACCATCGCTACAGATGGTTGGGTACTGGATCGTACTCATCTCTTCCCGACAATACTGTAGGCGGTGGGTACCGGGATAATAATGGTGGTTAGTCTTAGCCTCTGCACCAGCTAATACTAAGTACCGCCTTAGTAATGGACGTTGTCAATCAGTTAACGTCCATTACTAAAGTGGTAGGAATAAAACTTTCAAGGAAAATACATAGATATAGATACAAAATTTTATTGAAATAAAGCACCCCAACACAAGAAGAAAGCTCTGTCATCTGAGTAGTCCTTGAATCCAACGTAGTCCAACAACCGAACCTGTAAAAAAATGGGGCAGCTATGTTGGGCATTATATTGTATGGTGGGCATACATACCCCATACCCCATATTAGCATTATGTAATGGGGGACAGCAGACAGTAATCTTATATAGTATAAGATTTGTGT